>NC_090657.1:47944001-48316501 GCF_040937935.1 Hyperolius riggenbachi | reverse complement strand
GGTGCAGTGCAGGAATGGCCTTGCGGGCGAAGAAGTGTCTGCTGGGGAGCTGCCAGTCTGGGGCTGCACAAGCAAGCAGCGCACGCATGTCGCTCCCCTCCTGCACGAGCGTGTACGGCAGGAGTTGGGAGCACATGGCCCGTGCCAGCAAGTCGTTCAGCTGCCGCACGCGACGGCTGCTGGGAGGCAGAGCCCTAACCACCCCCTGGAAGGACTCACTCAAAAGGCTCTGGCGTGGCCTTTTGCTGGCACGGGAATCAGCGGACACAGCAGAGGAGGCCACTGAGGACTGGCTGCCAGAACAGGCCTCAGTGTCGGCGGCAGGAGTTGCAGAGGGGGGAGGAGCAGTGCGTTTCCGCACTCCTGCTGGTGCTGCTGGAGGAGCAGGAGGGCAGGTGGCTGCTGTTGCTGCTGCTGCTGCTGCTGAAGGCTGTGCAGTGATGGGTGTGGTGCCACTGCCAGCACCAGATGCCTTCAGCCTCTGGAACTCCTCATGCTGGTGGAAATATTTCGCAGCAAGGTGGTTGATGAGAGAGCTGGTGCTGAACTTTAAGGGGTCTGCACCTCTGCTCAACTTCCGCTGACAGTGGTTGCAAGAGGCGTACTTTTTTTCTTTATATTCACTTGTACTATTTGTATGAAATTTTATATTTAGATGTTTTTTACAAATCTTGCTACATTTTTGTACTTTTGTAATGATGCACTATTTCTATTTAACCATCCAGTTGTCTTTCATTGCAAGTTGTATGATGTTCTCTTTAAGGGGTTGTGGCTTTTCTCAGGACGATTGGGTGTGGGGCTTTCCCCTCCCTTTTCCTTCTGCTATAAAGTCCCCGCCTCTTTCAGAATCTGTATGACTATGATTAAGGGCAGATTTTGAGCCCGATACGCGTCAGTCATTTCCTGCTCCTATGTGTGTCATTTTTTGTGGCGTTTTTCAATAAAGAATACCAGCTTTTACTACTTCGCTGTGATTGCGGATCCTCCTTTGTTGATGTTTCGGCCGGGCTGCACGCCGTTTGTTCCCTGGGTGTCTGAAGCGTGTCCTGGAGGCTTCTGCTTAGATAGCATAGCGCTTGGAGAGGAAAAAGCTGCGGGGATCTGTGATTCACCTCAGGAGCTCTGAGCTTAGGCTTCCACCGCGTGCAGACCACGCCCCTAGGCTGTTTATTATGCAGAGTTCTCCTCCCAGAGCATTCTGCGACACCAGGGCCTTTAGGAAATTAACTTTTTTTCTCCTGAGTTATCTACTAGGAGATACTTTTCCTATTCTCTTTAAAATAACTTTTACACATTTTACATTCGAAAAAGTACCTACAAGTTGGTAAAAAAAGTACTATCAAAATTATGTTGAGTATTTTCTGGCTTACTGGGGGTTTAAAGGGCATATGACAAGGTGTAAAAATATCACCTAGCAGAAAACTTAGGAGAAAAAGTGAATTGCATATGGGCCCAGATATTATTCCTGCTGGCTGCCGAACATACAACAGCGATGCACCTGTCAGCAGTAAATATGTCGCCGCCTGTAATACATTTCAGAATGTAGATCAGGGTGATGAACATTTTCCAATGGTCAAACTATTTATAAATAAATATTTTAAAAAAATAAGCAATGTTATTCTTTATATTATGCTCAGTAAAGCTCATCTTTAATAAATAATAATGTTAACCCACTACCCTCTGAAGGCATGTGCCCCCATACAGGTACAGATAAGTACAGTACGTTATACCATTTTCTCTCTGCATTTGTTAGACGTATATAAGCATCCATCGGAAAATGGCACCTGTGAATAATGGCGCACAGTGTTGCTGCTAATCCGTTTGCCGCTTATCGCTATTTAACGTTAAAGCCTTATTGTTATTTAGCGTTATCACACAGAACCCTCTCTATACCTATCCCTAACCCCTAACCCACCCCAGTGGTGCCTAACCCCTAACCCACCCCAGTGGTGCCTAACCCTAACCACCCCCCTGGTGGTGCCTAACCCTAACCACCCCCCTGGGGGTGTATATTGTACTGTAACTATACCTAACCCTACTCTCACACAGAACCCTCCCTGTACCTAACCCTAACCACCCCCTTGGTGGTGCCTAACCCTAAGACCCCCCCTAGTGGTGCCTAACCCTAAGAACCCCCGCAGTGGTGCCTAACCCTAACCTTGACAGTGTTACATTAAATCCATTCACCGTTTCGCAGTTAAATAACGTCTGCAGTTTGGCTTATGTAGGGCGCTATTGATAAATAACGTTAGTGTGTGCCACTATTGATAAATAACGTTAGTGTTTGCCGTTTTTCTTCTTTTTTTCCTGTGCGCCATTATTATGCAGCACTAACGATAAATAGCGATAAGCGTATCTTTTTAATGCGGCGCCATTTTTATGCATAGGCGCTGTGCGCCATTATTCACTGATTCCGTATATAAAGTATATTATGGTTTATTATAATAGAATATTATATATTTGTTATATATAAAATATATGAGATATTTTTGAAGGTTCCCCTGTTGAGAACTGTTGAAAGTAAATAGATTGTCTATCCATGCTTTGTATCTAGGCTTCTTGAATATGTCTGCAAATATGAGCAGCACCTATTTGTTTGCTTGCTATGGTGGCCAATGAACTTCTGATCTCTTATCCATCACATCCATCTTGCCCACATTTGTTCCTACTACTTGATCCCAAGGTGGAATTTTAGCAATGTTCACACAGTCGAATAAAAAAAGTAATTCAACATTCATCATTCCAATGTTATCTATTATTATTTACATTACCAGATCTACCCAAGCAATGCAAAGTTCTGTCCATCGGGACAGTAGGCTTTGAAGGGGAATGAGGAAAAAAGGTTGCCTTAAAATTGGGTAGACGGTTTTTGGTTGCTTCCTGCCATTATAATACAGATAATAAGAGCAATAACCACAATTTACTTTACCTCACTACTGTTTCAGGGGGCACCAGTAACATGCTGAATCCAACTAAAAAAGGTTTTTTGGTCATTTTGGTCTTCTCAGTTATGTTTAGTTACATCATTTATTCAAAATGTATGCAGGTAGGTCTTTTTTTAGACCTTGCACATAGCTCATGTTTATGAACAAAGAATAGTTTTAACAGTAGAAATTCTGACTATTTCTCATCAGCTTCCAGACTTTGTTGAAATTAAAAATTATGCGTTTTCGTCCTGGAAACATGCTGAGTATGTGACTATGACACGGGAACACAAGACAATCACTGAAGAAACCACAGAGATAATGGCATTTATAAATGGCACAATGCCGCAAGTGGAAGCCACCCATTTAAATGAAAGTACTAGCGCAATACATAGTACAGCTACAATATTAAATCATAAACCTAAATTCTGTGTTGGGGACACCTTGATTTTTCAAATAGATATGTTTAATTATTTGGGGAAAAGGAAGACTTATGGTGGAGATTTCTTACGAGCTCGGATCTTTTCTCCAAATCTTGGAGCTGGAGCTTCTGGGAGAGTTGAGGACTTCAACAATGGATCCTACAATGTCTATTTTACCTTGTTTTGGGAAGGACTGGTACAAATATCCATTCTCTTAATGCATCCGAGTGAAGGGATTGCTGCGCTTTGGAAAAACAGAAATATTGGGTACAGATATATAAAATACACAGGAGCATTTCTTAATGATAGCCGAGAAGTTCACACAGAATGTGGCTTTGAGCTAAATTCCCAAAAAGAAATATGTGAATATGCAGACAAGAAATATGGAGACATTTTCTACTGCATTAAACTACTAGGAGTACCTTGTGAGGCCTTCATATCACTGAGGAGTGGAAATGCTGGTTCTTACCTCACCAATGTGGGCAAGACTCTATTTACCAGGTAATTATCTTTTAATTTGCATTGTTTAAATGTCAATGTTTAATAAATATAATCACAAATGTTATTTGTGACTGTACTGATTGTTGACAAATCATAAACTATGCATTATTATTATTATTTGGACATGTGTAAAGTGATAACTTGCAAACTTTATCTATTTAATAATGTATTTTGTAATACATACAGCAGGTTGTTGTTTTTTTTTTTTCTGTACCATTACTTAAAATCCTTCATGCCAAAACTTAGCTGGATATACAGTGCTGCCCATAATTATTCATACCCCTGGCAAATTTTGACTTAAAGTTACTTTTATTCATTCAGCAAGTAATATTTTGATGGGGAATGAGATAGGTGTCTCCCAAAAGATAATAAGACAATGTTTTCTCAATTGGATTCAAGTCAGGACTCTGGCTGGGCCACTCCAAATTGTTAATGTTGTTGTCTGCTAACCATTTCATTTTTTCACCACTTTTGCTGAATGTTTTTATTTTCATGCTGGAATGTCCACTGGTGCCCAAGGCCAAGTTTCTCTGCAGACTGCTTGATCCAGTCCTCATTTATTGCTCTTTTTTCATGGTGCTGTTTACTGTGTTTAGGTTCCCTGGTCCATTGGCTGAAAAGCAACCCCAAAGCATTCGGTTCCCACCACCATGATTGACAGTGGGGATGGTGTTCTTTGGGTTGAAGGCTTCTCCTTTTTTACGCCAAATGAAGGAAACATAATTGTGAACAAAACATTCAATTTTTGTTTCATCTGACCATAACCCAGAAGACCAGAAGTCTTCCTCTTTGTCCAGATGAGAATTTGCAAAGGCCAAGTGAGCTTTTGTGTGCCTTATCTGGAGAAGTAGCGGCCTCCTTGGTCTGCATCCGTGGAACCCAGCAGTGTGCAGTGTCCATTGGATTGTCTGCCTTGAGACATGGCCACCAACAGAACCCAGATTCATCAGGATGGCCTTGGTGGGGATCCTTGGATTCTTTTTCACCTCTCTCACTATCCTCCTGGTCAGCACAGGTGTCATATTTGGCTTCTGACCACATCCTCTGAGATTTTCCACAGTGTGGAACATCTTGTATTTTTTTAATAATACTTTGCTCGCTCCAGATCTCCAGGCGCTTGACCCAATACTCCATGGGATCAACAGGGGCATCGCTGTCAAGCCCGCTGTAGGACCCCATGTAGTCAGCCACCATTCGGGTCAGGCGCTGGCTGTAACCGGAGGTGGATGCTGCTGCATGCACCTCCTCTCTAGTCACTGCTGCCGGAGCCTCTACAGTCCTGTAGAGCTCGTTGCTGAGAGACAGCAGGTCTGTGGGGCGCTTGCTGCTGGATGCAGGCACCTGCTGCTGCCTCTGTGCTGACTGGACAGTGGGGGTGGAAGGCTGGGGGAAGGCTTCCTCCAAGCGTTTAACAAGGGCCTGCTGCAAGCTCCTTATTTGTTGCGCTGGGTCTCCTCCTGCAGGCGGCAGGAACTGGCTCAACTTCCCCTTGAGGCGTGGGTCCAACATCATGCTGATCCAGATGTCCTCCCTCTGCTTCATCTGGATCACCCTGGGGTCCTTGCGCAGGCACGTTAGCATGTGCACTGCCATTGGGAAGAGGCGGGCCACGTGTGCTGGCACATCGACGGCAGTGCTGTCCTCATCCTCCTCCTCTGCCGCCTCATCCTCTCTCCACCCCCTCTCCACCCCCGCACCAACTCAGCTGCGCTGTGCTGATCCCCCTCATCAGCAGCAAGGTCAGGGACCTCCACCTAGTCCTCCTCCTCCTCCCCCTCAGAGGTGGACTGTGCAGCTGCATGACGCTCCTGCTGGTCCAAGGCTGCCGCTCCCTGTTCCAGCAAAGCATCGAGGGCCCTGTTCAGCAGACAAACCAGGGGCACCCACTCGCAGACCATAGCATGGTCCCTGCTCACCATGTTAGTGGCCTGCAGAAAGGGAGCCAGCACTAAGCACACCTGCTGCATGTGCCTCCAGTCATCATTGGGGACGATGGATGGGATGTTGCTGGTCCTGTCCCTTCTCTGAACGGCGGACACAGTGGCCAGGGCAAGGTACTGGTTGACAGCGTGCTTCTGTTCAACCAGACGCTCCAACATCGCCAGGGTGGAGTTCCAGCGAGTCGGAACGTCAAGGATCAGCCGATGGCGTGGCAGCTCCAGCTCCTTTTGCACGTCTTCCAGGCTCGCACAGGCTGCAGCCGAGCGCCGGAAGTGACGCACAACGTTCCTTGCCGTTTCCAGCAGTTCGCCCATCCCCTGGTAGGTGCGCAAGAACTTCTGCACCACCAGGTTCAGCACGTGGGCAAGACAGGGGATGTGGGTCAGGTTTCCCCTGTCAATTGCGGCAACCAGATTGGCCCCATTGTCGGCCACCACCTCTCCGACTCTGAGGCCTCTGGGGGTCAGCCAAATCCTCTCCTGCTCCTGGAGTTTGGCCAACACATGGGTTGCCGTCAGTTTGGTCTTCCCAAGGCTGACCAAGTGCAGCAGCGCTTGGCAGTGGCGGGCCTTCACGCTGCTGCTGAGGCGGGGGGTCTGGCCAGGTGTGGCGGAGGATGGCAGAGGATCGGAGGAACCTGCTGCAGTTCCCCTGACCCTGCGGGGTGGCACCACCCACTGTGTTGCTGCTGCTGCTGTGCCCGCTGCTGCTCTCCCATCCTCACCCCCTTCCACCAAGCTGACCCAGTGGACAGTGAAGGACAGGTAGCGGCCTGTCCCGAAGCGGCTGCTCCAGGAGTCCATGGTGACGTGGACCCTTTCACCAACCCCGTGCTCCAGCCCTCGCTCCACATTGGCCATCACAAAGCGGTGCAGTGCAGGAATGGCCTTGCGGGCGAAGAAGTGTCTGCTGGGGAGCTGCCAGTCTGGGGCTGCACAAGCAAGCAGCGCACGCATGTCGCTCCCCTCCTGCACGAGCATGTACGGCAGGAGTTGGGAGCACATGGCCCGTGCCAGCAAGTCGTTCAGCTGCCGCACGCGACGGCTGCTGGGAGGCAGAGCCCTAACCACCCCCTGGAAGGACTCACTCAAAAGGCTCTGGCGTGGCCTTTTGCTGGCACGGGAATCAGCGGACACAGCAGAGGAGGCCACTGAGGACTGGCTGCCAGAACAGGCCTCAGTGTCGGCGGCAGGAGTTGCAGAGGGGGGAGGAGCAGTGCGTTTCCGCACTCCTGCTGGTGCTGCTGGAGGAGCAGGAGGGCAGGTGGCTGCTGTTGCTGCTGCTGCTGCTGCTGAAGGCTGTGCAGTGATGGGTGTGGTGCCACTGCCAGCACCAGATGCCTTCAGCCTCTGGAACTCCTCATGCTGGTGGAAATATTTCGCAGCAAGGTGGTTGATGAGAGAGCTGGTGCTGAACTTTAAGGGGTCTGCACCTCTGCTCAACTTCCGCTGACAGTGGTTGCAAGAGGCGTACTTTTTTTCTTTATATTCACTTGTACTATTTGTATGAAATTTTATATTTAGATGTTTTTTACAAATCTTGCTACATTTTTGTACTTTTGTAATGATGCACTATTTCTATTTAACCATCCAGTTGTCTTTCATTGCAAGTTGTATGATGTTCTCTTTAAGGGGTTGTGGCTTTTCTCAGGACGATTGGGTGTGGGGCTTTCCCCTCCCTTTTCCTTCTGCTATAAAGTCCCCGCCTCTTTCAGAATCTGTATGACTATGATTAAGGGCAGATTTTGAGCCCGATACGCGTCAGTCATTTCCTGCTCCTATGTGTGTCATTTTTTGTGGCGTTTTTCAATAAAGAATACCAGCTTTTACTACTTCGCTGTGATTGCGGATCCTCCTTTGTTGATGTTTCGGCCGGGCTGCACGCCGTTTGTTCCCTGGGTGTCTGAAGCGTGTCCTGGAGGCTTCTGCTTAGATAGCATAGCGCTTGGAGAGGAAAAAGCTGCGGGGATCTGTGATTCACCTCAGGAGCTCTGAGCTTAGGCTTCCACCGCGTGCAGACCACGCCCCTAGGCTGTTTATTATGCAGAGTTCTCCTCCCAGAGCATTCTGCGACACCAGGGCCTTTAGGAAATTAACTTTTTTTCTCCTGAGTTATCTACTAGGAGATACTTTTCCTATTCTCTTTAAAATAACTTTTACACATTTTACATTCGAAAAAGTACCTACAAGTTGGTAAAAAAAGTACTATCAAAATTATGTTGAGTATTTTCTGGCTTACTGGGGGTTTAAAGGGCATATGACAAGGTGTAAAAATATCACCTAGCAGAAAACTTAGGAGAAAAAGTGAATTGCATATGGGCCCAGATATTATTCCTGCTGGCTGCCGAACATACAACAGCGATGCACCTGTCAGCAGTAAATATGTCGCCGCCTGTAATACATTTCAGAATGTAGATCAGGGTGATGAACATTTTCCAATGGTCAAACTATTTATAAATAAATATTTTAAAAAAATAAGCAATGTTATTCTTTATATTATGCTCAGTAAAGCTCATCTTTAATAAATAATAATGTTAACCCACTACCCTCTGAAGGCATGTGCCCCCATACAGGTACAGATAAGTACAGTACGTTATACCATTTTCTCTCTGCATTTGTTAGACGTATATAAGCATCCATCGGAAAATGGCACCTGTGAATAATGGCGCACAGTGTTGCTGCTAATCCGTTTGCCGCTTATCGCTATTTAACGTTAAAGCCTTATTGTTATTTAGCGTTATCACACAGAACCCTCTCTATACCTATCCCGAACCCCTAACCCACCCCAGTGGTGCCTAACCCCTAACCCACCCCAGTGGTGCCTAACCCTAACCACCCCCCTGGTGGTGCCTAACCCTAACCACCCCCCTGGGGGTGTATATTGTACTGTAACTATACCTAACCCTACTCTCACACAGAACCCTCCCTGTACCTAACCCTAACCACCCCCTTGGTGGTGCCTAACCCTAAGACCCCCCCTAGTGGTGCCTAACCCTAAGAACCCCCGCAGTGGTGCCTAACCCTAACCTTGACAGTGTTACATTAAATCCATTCACCGTTTCGCAGTTAAATAACGTCTGCAGTTTGGCTTATGTAGGGCGCTATTGATAAATAACGTTAGTGTGTGCCACTATTGATAAATAACGTTAGTGTTTGCCGTTTTTCTTCTTTTTTTCCTGTGCGCCATTATTATGCAGCACTAACGATAAATAGCGATAAGCGTATCTTTTTAATGCGGCGCCATTTTTATGCATAGGCGCTGTGCGCCATTATTCACTGATTCCGTATATAAAGTATATTATGGTTTATTATAATAGAATATTATATATTTGTTATATATAAAATATATGAGATATTTTTGAAGGTTCCCCTGTTGAGAACTGTTGAAAGTAAATAGATTGTCTATCCATGCTTTGTATCTAGGCTTCTTGAATATGTCTGCAAATATGAGCAGCACCTATTTGTTTGCTTGCTATGGTGGCCAATGAACTTCTGATCTCTTATCCATCACATCCATCTTGCCCACATTTGTTCCTACTACTTGATCCCAAGGTGGAATTTTAGCAATGTTCACACAGTCGAATAAAAAAAGTAATTCAACATTCATCATTCCAATGTTATCTATTATTATTTACATTACCAGATCTACCCAAGCAATGCAAAGTTCTGTCCATCGGGACAGTAGGCTTTGAAGGGGAATGAGGAAAAAAGGTTGCCTTAAAATTGGGTAGACGGTTTTTGGTTGCTTCCTGCCATTATAATACAGATAATAAGAGCAATAACCACAATTTACTTTACCTCACTACTGTTTCAGGGGGCACCAGTAACATGCTGAATCCAACTAAAAAAGGTTTTTTGGTCATTTTGGTCTTCTCAGTTATGTTTAGTTACATCATTTATTCAAAATGTATGCAGGTAGGTCTTTTTTTAGACCTTGCACATAGCTCATGTTTATGAACAAAGAATAGTTTTAACAGTAGAAATTCTGACTATTTCTCATCAGCTTCCAGACTTTGTTGAAATTAAAAATTATGCGTTTTCGTCCTGGAAACATGCTGAGTATGTGACTATGACACGGGAACACAAGACAATCACTGAAGAAACCACAGAGATAATGGCATTTATAAATGGCACAATGCCGCAAGTGGAAGCCACCCATTTAAATGAAAGTACTAGCGCAATACATAGTACAGCTACAATATTAAATCATAAACCTAAATTCTGTGTTGGGGACACCTTGATTTTTCAAATAGATATGTTTAATTATTTGGGGAAAAGGAAGACTTATGGTGGAGATTTCTTACGAGCTCGGATCTTTTCTCCAAATCTTGGAGCTGGAGCTTCTGGGAGAGTTGAGGACTTCAACAATGGATCCTACAATGTCTATTTTACCTTGTTTTGGGAAGGACTGGTACAAATATCCATTCTCTTAATGCATCCGAGTGAAGGGATTGCTGCGCTTTGGAAAAACAGAAATATTGGGTACAGATATATAAAATACACAGGAGCATTTCTTAATGATAGCCGAGAAGTTCACACAGAATGTGGCTTTGAGCTAAATTCCCAAAAAGAAATATGTGAATATGCAGACAAGAAATATGGAGACATTTTCTACTGCATTAAACTACTAGGAGTACCTTGTGAGGCCTTCATATCACTGAGGAGTGGAAATGCTGGTTCTTACCTCACCAATGTGGGCAAGACTCTATTTACCAGGTAATTATCTTTTAATTTGCATTGTTTAAATGTCAATGTTTAATAAATATAATCACAAATGTTATTTGTGACTGTACTGATTGTTGACAAATCATAAACTATGCATTATTATTATTATTTGGACATGTGTAAAGTGATAACTTGCAAACTTTATCTATTTAATAATGTATTTTGTAATACATACAGCAGGTTGTTGTTTTTTTTTTTTTCTGTACCATTACTTAAAATCCTTCATGCCAAAACTTAGCTGGATATACAGTGCTGCCCATAATTATTCATACCCCTGGCAAATTTTGACTTAAAGTTACTTTTATTCATTCAGCAAGTAATATTTTGATGGGGAATGAGATAGGTGTCTCCCAAAAGATAATAAGACAATGTTTTCTCAATTGGATTCAAGTCAGGACTCTGGCTGGGCCACTCCAAATTGTTAATGTTGTTGTCTGCTAACCATTTCATTTTTTCACCACTTTTGCTGAATGTTTTTATTTTCATGCTGGAATGTCCACTGGTGCCCAAGGCCAAGTTTCTCTGCAGACTGCTTGATCCAGTCCTCATTTATTGCTCTTTTTTCATGGTGCTGTTTACTGTGTTTAGGTTCCCTGGTCCATTGGCTGAAAAGCAACCCCAAAGCATTCGGTTCCCACCACCATGATTGACAGTGGGGATGGTGTTCTTTGGGTTGAAGGCTTCTCCTTTTTTACGCCAAATGAAGGAAACATAATTGTGAACAAAACATTCAATTTTTGTTTCATCTGACCATAACCCAGAAGACCAGAAGTCTTCCTCTTTGTCCAGATGAGAATTTGCAAAGGCCAAGTGAGCTTTTGTGTGCCTTATCTGGAGAAGTAGCGGCCTCCTTGGTCTGCATCCGTGGAACCCAGCAGTGTGCAGTGTCCATTGGATTGTCTGCCTTGAGACATGGCCACCAACAGAACCCAGATTCATCAGGATGGCCTTGGTGGGGATCCTTGGATTCTTTTTCACCTCTCTCACTATCCTCCTGGTCAGCACAGGTGTCATATTTGGCTTCTGACCACATCCTCTGAGATTTTCCACAGTGTGGAACATCTTGTATTTTTTTAATAATACTTTGCACTGTAGCCACTGGAACGTTAAAACATTTAGAAATGGCCTTGTAGCTCTTTCTTGACTTGTGAGCAGCCACAATGTGCAGCCGCAGGTCCTCACTGAGCTCCTTTGCCTTAGCCATGACTGTCCACAAACCAACTGCAGAGAGCTGCTGTTTGTCACTTGTTAAGTTGATTAAAGCAGCTTTCCCCAATTAATAAGGGTAATTAGGATGCTTTAGAACAGCTTGGACTATTTGGAATGGTATAGAACTTTGGATTTTCCCACATACTGTGACAGTTTGTGAAGGGTATGAATAATTTTGGACTGGACACTTTTTGCTCAAATGTAAATAAAAGCTGAATACAATGACTTGCTGGTTGAATAAAAGTAACTTTAAGTCTAAATTTGCCAGGGTATATATAATTATGGGCAACACTGTATTGTGTTGCAACTCTTATATGCCCTGCACACAGGCCCAGAAAAATGTAGTTGTCCATTGTACTTTGCAAAAAAACCTTTATCAAACAAAGTACTTCACATACACCAGTGTTTCAACACCCAATTAAAAAATTGCAGCATAGCACATGACACCGTTCCGGTAGCTGATAGTGATGACACTGGTCCGTTTTGGATCCCAGTGGATCCTTTATCAAGCTATTTTAAAGTAGGTCTTGAGAATGGTAATAGAAAAAAATGAAAAAGTGCCCAATTGTGATGCACACATACTGGCTAATGGACTGCAATGACAACAAAAAGAAAAGACAATTCCAATCATGATATTATAGTCAGATACTACTGTGCTCAATTTGAAAATTCTTTATTGTGAACCCGATCATTGGAGTTAAAAACAACTAAAATCATAGTTGGGGGGCTGTATCCGGGGCTAATCACATGATAATTGTTACAACATCTCTTGCCATGATACAATATACTGTATTTTTCGGAATATAAGATGCACTTTTTCCCTCCCTAAAAGTGGGGAGAAAAAGCCACGGGCCCATATGCAATTCACTTTTTCTCCTGAGTTTTCTCCTAGGTGATATTTCAACACCTTGTCATAAAATACTTTTTAAACCCCCAGCAAGCAAGAAAATACACAAAATGATTTTAATAGTACTTTTTCACTAACTTTTGAGTACTTTTTAAATTGTACAATGATAGAACATTATATTAAAGAGAAGATAAAAATTATATCCTAGGAGATAACTCAGGAGAAAATGTAATTGCATACGGGCCACTATGTCTTATATTGCAAATACAGGAAATGCACAACTTATGAAAATTGTTACCATCAGACTTCTAGGGCAACGTAAGTGATGTAAGTCAGTGGGCGACGCAGGTGTGGAACAATGGAAATACGATGGGAAAACACAGGAATCTCAATGACGTACTTCCTGTCCAGCAGAAAGTACATTAACCCTCCTGGCAGTATACTCGATCTGAGCTCGGGGTAGGAAAAAGCAGCTGCTATGGGTAAGCCCGAGCTCAGGTCGGGGCAGTGAAAAAAATGCTGCAGCTGCGTGTAGAAGTCCCGCTGCTCAGCGGGACTCCTGCATCTGTCCCCCAATGTGTGGCTCTATTGTGCGGCTGCCGGGATACCCATATCCCCGGTAATCTTGCGGGGACCCAGTGGCCATGTGATCAGTGCAGTGGCGGTGGCGGAGGTGCAGCATTACCTTATTTGCAGGAGTCCCTCGCGCGACCGGCGCTCTCCAGGGACTCCTGCCTCTCTCCCCCCTGCAGCAACGGTGTTTGTCCAGCCACCAGGACCCCATATCCCCACTATTCTCTTGGGGACCCGGCGGCCAATCAGAAGAGTGGAGCGGTGTGGGCTGACGCAGAGCCGCGTGACGTCATGGGGGTGGGGCAGGAAATTTAAAAAATGAATTTTATTGGCTGAAAAAGTGCATTGTATTGGATACACATGAATCAAATACATGTGTATCCAATACACTGTTGCCATTTGGTTCCCTGCTGTGAGCTGTGAGCTTTGAGCTGTGAGCTTTGAGCTGTGAGCTGTGCTGTGATCTCTGATCTGCTATTGATTTTTGGATTTGTGTACCGACCTCTGCCTGGATTTTTGACTACCCTCTTTGCCTTCTGATTCTGCCTCATATTCGATTTCTATGTACTGACCTCTGCCTGGATTTTGATCTACGCTCTTTGCCTGCTGATTCTGCCTGAAATTGGATTTCTGTGTACCTACCTCTGCCTGAATTTTGACTACGCTCTTCTCCTGCCAACTGCCTATCACCTGCTATGGCGTCATCCTCGAAGCATCCCACAGCGGAAGAGCTGATGCTGTTCGAGGACAGTGATCCGGATTTGCAGTCGCTGGAGGACTCCAGTGACAGTGATGCGCCCGGCAACCTGTCGTCTGATTCTGAGAGCGACAGCGACTCCATCACCAGTGACACGGAAGTTAGTGACGCACTAACTCCACCTGTCGTCTGATTCTGAGAGCGACAGCGACTCCATCACCAGTGACACGGAAGTTAGTGGCGCACGTGTTTGGTGCCCAATCAACACCACTCAGGTCCCACCACCGCCCCCCCCCCCCCCCCCCCCCGTTTCCCTTTTACTGGGAAGCCCGGCCTGAAGGTTGAATGTGATCACTACCCCCTGGTCTACCTGCAGCTATTCTTCAGTTACGCTGTTATTGATAAAATCATTGTGGAGACAAACCGATACGCCGCACAAGAAATGGCTGCTCCACGAGGGCCCTTTTCCAGGAGCAGGATGTGGGAGCCTTTCACCAAGGAGGACTTGTGGCTGTTCCTTGGACTAATTATTCTGCAGGGGGTGGTGGGGAAGCCCCTGCAGAAATGGTACTGGTCGACGAACAAAATAATTGCTACCCCTTCTTTGGCACGGTAATGTCGGAGTACCATTTTGGACTCATCATGAAGTTTCTGCACTTTGCAGACAACACCGCCTTCGATAAGTCCACCCACCCTGCGCCAAAGCTGAAAAAGATTTGGGGGATTTTTCAGCTGGTGGTGGAAAACTTTTGCCCCCCGGAGGGAGATAAGTGTGGATGAAAGCTTGATGGCGTACAAAGGAAGACTGTCCTGGATACAGTACATTATGTCCAAGAGGGCCCGGTTTGGAGTGAAGTCCTACATGTTATGCGAGGCATCAACAGGCTACATCTGGAACAGCATACTTTAGAACGGGAAAGGGACATAATTTAACCCTGCTTTCAACAGCTACGGGCTGGCGACTTCATCCGTGCTGTCTTTGGTGGAGCCTTTGTTGAATAAGGGGTACTGTGTGATCATATAAAATTTTTAGTTCACCTGAACTTTTTGAAATGCTCATCAGGAACAAAACTGATGCCTACGGCACTGTTCGTCCTAACCGGCGAGAAATGCCAACTGCCTTTGCCAAGCAAAAGCTAAAATCTGGGGACATTGTGGCTTGGCAGGAAGGAAAAATGTTGGCACTGCGCTGGCGTGACAAGGACGTGTGTGTGCTCAGCACTGTCCATGATGCATCATCTGCCACCACCACAACACAAGGAGGGAAAGTCCTGGACAAGCCGCAAGTCATCCTGGACTACAACCATACAATGGGTGGGGTGGACAGAGCTGACCAAGCGATGACGTACTACCCCGCAGTCCGCAAACAGCAAAAAAAAAGTACTATAAAAAATGTTTTCGTCATCTGCTGGAGCAGTCTCTGTGGAATGCGTTCATCTTGTATAAGCAACGCAGTGACAGACCAGGAACACATTCTGACTTTATATGGAAAATGTGCGAAAGCATATGTCTGAAGTACCAGACTTCATCAGCAGATGTGCGAGTTGGGCACCGTGCATCATATGTTGTCAATCCTTTGCACCTCACTGGCTGCCATTTTTCAGACTATATTCCCCCCACTCCAAAAAAAGCTGCACCAACTAGGATGTGCATTGTTTGCTACAGCAAGATGGATAGCAAGGGTAAGAAATTCTGCAAAGAAACCCATTTCTACTGCCCAGACTGTAATGTCGCCCTGTGTGTCGTTCCATGTTTTAAGATCTACCACACACGGGAGGTGTATTAGTTATATACTGTACTGCATGTACATACTGTATATTTAATTTGCTGCTTATTTGTACAGTTTTGCTATTATTTCAGTTTATTGATACATTTATTTTTTTCAGCAAATTTGTGTTACAATTTATATGCATGATGTCTTTCAGGCCTTTATTCTGATATATTTTAGTGAGTTAAGACTTAATAATTGGATGCCTAAAATTCTTGAAAAAAATGTACTGCTTTTGACTCATAATTCCAGACAGAAATGCACCACCAGGGAGGTTAAGAAGCAAGTGACGGCAAAGGGCATGAGGGGTTGGGGTGGCACTATGCAAATGACCCTTGTCAGCGCACTCTGACACACTCTCTGACGTACCCTCGTATGCAGAGGACGTGAGGTCAGAGAAAGGGCGGAAGTACCACAAGGGTACTACCGCTGAACCGCCCGCTGCCCGGCCTCAATGTGTCACTCTCCTACTCGGACTCCTCCTCCTCACTCCACTGCCAGCCACCGGTACTATTTAACTTGCATTAAACTTTTTTTATGGGGAAGCGGGCAGAGGGGGGAGCGCTAGCGGAGGGGGTGGGGGGAATTTCCGACCCCCTCCCCCCCCCGCGATCAGGGCATGCTCCCCCCTTATGCCTGCGACCCCATAGGGGGGCCGTATTTGGCCAAACAGGGCCCTGTTCGGCCGAACAGGGGCCCTGTTCGGCCGGCCATTGAGCAGTTCAGGCGAACCCGAACAGTTTGGTCGAACACCATTAGGTGTTCGGCCGAACTCGAACATCACCCGAACAGGGTGATGTTCTGCAGAACCCAAACAGTGGCGAACACTGTTCGCCCAACACTGGTTGTAATGCAATGGGACAGAGCATTGCACCACAAACACAATGGCCAAGTGCAAAACTAGCCCTAATGTCTAAACCGCTGGCAACAAAAGTGAGTACCTCGCTTGCTTCACACATCCATTTAAATCATTCATCCAATGAGAAAAAAATGTGCATACATTTTTAAGTAGCCACATAGCTCTGGGTAAACAGTTCAACATTACTTTGAAATATGTTGCCAGCATAACAGTCCAAGATACATCCAGATCTGTACTGACATTATCAGGTAGTGAGCTAACCAGCTCCAAGAGATATAATTGTCAGTGCAATTCTTTAATAGACACTGTCCATTGCATATAGGTCTGCAAGTATTCACAGATCAGCCAGTTTTAACAACAGAACTTGAGTGCCCAGATAAACACAGCACAGCAGTCCCTCAATGGTCAGCTGAAAGGCTCTCATCAGTGCACTTTGAAAACAGCAAGTTAGCAGGCTGTTGTAGTAATGGCATTAGTTAAGCCAGTGTGATATAAGCAGAGCGCAGCACATCATGCAATTTATGTTGTTCAAAAGGGGGAGCAAACCCCTGTATCTTATGTGTCCCAGTAGATCTGTAATGGCTGCCTTGTTGGTATGCATACATGTTGTAACATCTCACTGAAGGTGAGAACCCGCTCACGCTAGATCAGTGCATCTGCACGATAGCAATGACGGCAGTGGGAGACGCTCTCTGAGCGGCGTGGGCTCGCAGCGGTGGCCGAGTCCGGCCTCCTATAGCTCCTCCCACCTACATGTTTCACCCAATGGGCTTCATGAGGGTGTGGCTTGTGGAGGAAAGGGATGGTTAGTCCTTTTTATATTCGGACGGCGATCACCTGTTGTGTTTACGAGCACCATCCTTGTTACTGGCAGAACTACCCATATCGTTAAAAATTCTTTTACGCATATTTTGCAGATTTTTAAGTATATATATATATATATATATATATATATATATATATATATATATATATATATATATATAGCTTCATATATGTAACAAGGAGGTAGACCATATCTTCTCTTCTCATACTAGACTAATTTGAAGCTTTTTATTTCGCTGTGAAAGAATAACAGTGCTGCAACAGGCAGGTCTGCATTTAAACCAACAATCATACACCACATTCCATTTATAACATTTCTGGAAGCTGAAATATTATTCATTTTTTGATTTTTTTTTTTATTTTTTGCAAGCATTGCTATCCCCTCTCTCTACCTCCAGCTAATCATGCAACAGGCGGGACATTCCCATAAACTAAAGAATCCATATTTTGTACATTACATACAAGACTATATATTAACCACTTGAGGACCGCGGGCTTTACCCCCCTTAAGGACCAGACCCTTTTTTTCCATTCAGACCACTGCAGCTTTCACGGTTTATTGCTCGCTCATACAACCTACCACCTAAATTAATTTTGGCTCCTTTTCTTGGCACTAATAAAGCTTTCTTTTGGTGCTATTTGATTGCTGCTGCGATTTTTACTTTTTATTATATTGATTAAAAAAGACATTGATTCTTGATTCTTTTGACTTTCTGTGCTGACATTTTTCAAATAAAGTAAAAATTCTGTATACATGCAGCACAAAAAATGTGGACAAACATGTTTTTGATTAAAAAAAACCCATTCAGCCTATATTTATTGGTTTGGGTAAAAGTTATAGCGTTTACAAACAATGGTGCAAAAAGTGAATTTTCCCATTTTGTAGCATCTCTGACTTTTCTGACCACCTGTCATGTTTCATAAGGGGCTAGAATTCCAGGATAGTATAAATACCCCCCAAATGACCCCATTTTGGAAAGAAGACATCCCAAAGTATTCACTGAGAGGCATAGTGAGTAGAAGATATTATTTTTTGTCACAAGTTAGCGGAAAATGACAGTTTGTGACAAGAAAAAAAAAAGTTTCCATTTCTGCTAACTTGTGACAAAAAAAAAAATGAAATCTGCCACGGACTCATCATGCCCCTCTCTGAATACCTTGAAGTGTCTACTTTCCAAAATGGGGTCATTTGTGGGGTGTGTTTACGGTCCTCACATTTTGGGGGGTGCTAATTTGTAAGCACCCCTGTAAAGCCTAAAGGTGCTTATTGGACTTTGGGCCCCTTAGTGCAGTTAGGCTGAAAAAAAAGTGCCACACATGTGGTATTGCCGTACTCAGGAGAAGTAGTATAATGTGTTTTGGGGTGTATTTTTACACATACCCATGCTGGGTGGGAGAAATATCTCTGTAAATGAAAATTGTTTGATTTTTTTTACACACAATTGTCCATTTACAGAGATATTTATCCCACTCAGCATGGGTATGTGTAAAAATACAACCCAAAACACATTATACTACTTCTCCTGAGTACGGCGATACCACATGTGTGGCACTTTTTGCACCCTAACTGCGCTAAGGGGCCCAAAGTCCAATGAGTACCTTTAGGATTTCACAGGTCATTTTTGTTTCCAGACTACTCCTCATGGTTTAGGGCCCCTAAAATGCCAGGGCAGTATAGGAACCCCACTAATGACCCCATTTTAGAAAGAAGACACCCCAAGGTATTCCGTTAAGAGTATGGTGAGTTCATAGAAGATTTTATTTTTTGTCACAAGTTAGCGGAAATTGATTTTAATTGTTTTTTTTCACAAAGTGTCATTTTCCGCTAACTTGTGACAAAAAATTAAATCTTCTATGAACTCACCATACTCCTAACGGAATATCTTTGGGTGTCTTCTTTCTAGAATGGGGTCATTTGTGGGGTTCCCCATACCTTTTTCTACTGGGTTCCTATACTGCCCTGGCATTTTAGGGGCCCTAAACCCTGAGGAGTAGTCTTGAAACCATATGTCGCAAAATGACCTGTGAAATCCTAAAGGTACTCATTGGACTTTGGGCCCCTTAGCGCACTTAGGGTGTAAAAAAGTGCCACACATGTGGCGAGTGGCGAGTGTATGGCGAGTTCATAGAAGATTTTATTTTTTGTCACAAGTTAGTGAAAAATGACACTTTGTGAAAAAAACAATAAAAATCAATTTCCGCTAACTTTTGACAAAAAAATAAAATCTTCTATGAACTCTTCATACACCTAACAGAATACCTTGGGGTGTCTTTTTCCTAAAATGGGGTCACTTGTGGGGTTCCTATACCGCCCTGGCATTTTACGGGCCCAAAACCGTGAGTAGTCTGGAAACCAAATATCTCAAAATGACTGTCCAGGGGTATAAGCATCTGCAATTTTTGATGACAGGTGGTCTATGAGGGGGCGAATTTTGTGGAATCGGTCATAAGCAGGGTGGCCTTTTAGATGATAGGTTGCATTGGGCCTGATCTGATGGATAGGAGTGCTAGGGGGGTGACAGGAGGTGATTGATGGGTGTCTCAGGGGGTGGTTAGAGGGGAAAATAGATGCAATCAATGCACTGGGGAGGTGATCGGAAGGGGGTCTGAGGGGGATCTGAGGGTTTGGCCGAGTGATCAGGAGCCCACACAGGGCAAATTAGGGCCTAATCTGATGGGTAGGTGTGCTAGGGGGTGACAGGAGGTGATTGATGGGTGTCTCAAGGTGTGATTAGAGGGGGGAATAGATGCAAGCAATGCATTGGCGAGGTGATCAGGGCTAAGGTCTGAGGGCGTTCTGAGGTTGTGGGTGGGTGATTGAGTGACCTTGGGCAGATATGGGTCTAATCTGATGGGTAGCAGTGACAGGGGGTGATTGATGGGTAATTAGTGGGTGTTTAGGGTAGAGAACAGATGTAAACAATGCACTTGGGAGGTGATCTGACGTCGGATCTGAGGGTGATCTATTGGTGTGGGTGGGTGATCAGATTGCCCGCAAGGGGCAGGTTAGGGGCTGATTGATTGGTGGCAGTGACAGGGGGTGATTGATGAGAGGCAGTGACAGGGGGTGATTGATGGGTGGCAGTGACAGGGGGTGATTGATGGGTGATTGACAGGTGATTGACAGGTGATCAGTGGGTTATTACAGGGAAGAACAGATGTAAATAATGCACTGGCGAATTGATAAAGGGTGGTGCTGTGGGCAATCTGAGCGTGTAGGCGGGTGATTGGGTGCCCGCAAGGGGCAGATTAGGGTCTGATCTGATGGGTAACAGTGACAGGTGGTGATAGGGGGTGATTGATGGGTGATTGATGGGTAATTAGTGGGTGTTTAGGGTAGAGACTAGAGAACAGATGTAAACAATGCACTTGGGAGGTGATCTGACGTCGGATCTGCGGGCGATCTATTGGTATGGGTGGGTGATCAGATTGCCCGCAAGGGGCAGGTTAGGGGCTGATTGATGGGTGGCAGTGACAGGGGGTGATTGATGGAAGGCAGTGACAGGGGCTGATTGATGGGTGATTGACAGGTGATTGACAGGTGATCAGTGGGTTATTACAGGGAAGAACAGATGTAAATAATGCATGGGCGAATTGATAAGGGGGGGTCTGAGGGCAATCTGAGAGTGTAGGCGGGTGATTGGGTGCCCGCAAGTGGCAGATTAGGGTCTGATCTGATGGGTAACAGTGACAGGTGGTGATAGGGGGTGATTGATGGGTGATTGATGGGTAATTAGTGGGTGTTTAGGGTAGAGAACAGATGTAAACAATGCACTTGGGAGGTGATCTGACGTCGGATCTGCGGGCGATCTATTGGTGTGGGTGGGTGATCAGATTGCCCGCAAGGGGCAGGTTAGGGGCTGATTGATGGGTGGCAGTGACAGGGGGTGATTGACGGGTGATTGACAGGTGATCAGTGGGTTATTACAGGGGGGATAGATGCATACAGTACACGGGGGGTCTGGGGGGGGGGTCTGGGGAGAATCTGAGGGGGGGATCAGGAGGGAGCAGGGGGCAGTTTAGGGAATAAAAAAAAATAGTGTTGACAGATAGTGACAGGGAGTGAATGATGGGTGATTAGGGGGGTGATTGGGTGCAAACAGGGGTATGGGGGGTGGGCAGGAGGGGTCTGAGGGGTGCTGTGGGCGATCAGGAGGCAGGGGGGGGAGATCAGTGTGATTGGGTGCAGACTAGTGTGGCTGCAGCCTGCCCTGGTGATCCCTCGGACACTGGGACCACCAGGGCAGGAGGCAGCCTGTATAATAGGCTTTGTATACATTACAAAGCCTATTATACGCTTTGTATGCGGATATGTGTATTCCTCCGCCCGCCAGCGCTGCTAAGTGGCCGGCGAGCTGGAGGCTCGGGCTAAATCCCCGGCCATCGATCCCCGGCGGAGGATCGCGTCACGGATGACGCGATCGCTCCGCCCATGCCCGTACAAGGACCGCCGCCTCTTGTACATGCGGTGGTCCTTACGGGATCCACTTTCTGGCCGCCCCTGTGAAGTGGGCGGTCGTTAAGTGGTTAATACTGGGTTAAACAATCAGAAGTAAAGCCATATATAGTGGACATTGTGATGAATTTCGCATAAGAATTAGTATAAACAGATTTTACATTCAATTCAGCTAATATGGATCCAGATATACTGAGAAATATATTTCAGAATTAAGGCCATTAGGGGAGAGTGTTCCTAGTTTATATAGCCACATAGTTTCCTTGCAGAGAAGTTCCCTTTCTACACTTACTTTTCTCGCTCCTTTGGTTATAGATGCTTTAACCAAACTGCCTTTAAAATTTCCCCCATGATATTGCTGGTAATTCTCTCTCAAAGGTCCATTATTTTCTTCATTTTTATTGTTTACATTTGACATATGTTCTAATATTCTAGCTTTAAACATGCTGGTAGTAGTCATCCCAAAATAGTGCAGACCACAGGGGCAGGTCACCTGTGGTCTCACAGTTCATAAAAGCCCCAATCTTAAACTCCCTTTCATGTTTAGCATCCCAAAAGGTCTTTGTCTTGTGCACAAAGGGACATATTTTACATCTCCCACACCTGTGCATGCCCTTCGGGGGAGGGACAGATGATAGCCAAGGTCGTCTTTCTTCAATTTGTTTCGTATTTTTGAATTCAGAGGTTACAAGTTGATCTTTTAAATTTCTTGCTCTCGGTCAACATGGGAACGGGACCCACAATTTCTGCCATTTTGGGTGATGCTATCAGTATGGGCCAGGCCTTAGTCAGTGAGGTTCTCAACACATCCCACTGTGAACCATACTGGGTGATTATTCTTTCCCTATTTGGAGCATTTGATCCATCCCTCCTACCGGGTACAAGAAGGGTCTCACGCTCACAATCTTTTGCCTTCCTCATGCATCTCCTAAGCACTCTGTGTGGATACCCTCGTTCCCATAGTCATGAATACAATTCACACGATTCTTTCGTAAATTCTGATGAACAGTTCCTCCTTAGACGGTCTCTGCTGCAAAAATATGCTAAATGCTGAAAAAGTTCCATGACAGTGTAAACAATAAATCTTGGCCCATTCATCCGTTCCTCACATGTAAGACATCATACGTGATATACCTTTTGGATTGCCCGTGTAAACTCCAATATTTAGGCCACCCAAAGCAACCCTTTCACAACAGACCCCACAATCATTGTGAAAATATGAAAAAAAAAAATAAAAACAGTGTATCCAAACATTTTAACCAAACTCATAACAGAAATTGTAATCTTGTAAAATTACTATCACTGAACAAGTCATGGACACTAATAAATTTACCAGATTCAGAAACCTGTGTAACAGACGGACCTACTGGAGTCTTCAATTGGAAACACTGTTACTGAATGGACTTAATATTTCACTAGAAAGTATGAATTATGAAATGGTATGGAAATACATGCATATTACTGTACAAAAACCCCATTTACTTTTTACTTTGCACCTAATATTTGATATATACTGTGTACATGTAAGGAAACGCGGAAAGGCCGCCGTCTCTCAAGGTGAGGCGGCTGTTTCCGCGTCCAGCATGGCATCACAACGCGGAAAAAACGCTGCATGCCGCATAGGCAGTGCGGCGGAATCCGCATTGGTAACGGCGGAATCCGCATTGGTAACGGCGGAATCCGCATCAGAGGCGGCCCCCGCACTAGATACATTGCATGACAGTGCTGGTGTGGCTGGGACTGATAGTCCACCAAGATTCAGACTTACACGTGCGCGAGCACAGAGGCAGAGTTTAAATAACAGTTAGAAGGGAGTCAGCTGACCAGCTGGGTCAGCTGACAATTTCCACTGCTCTCATTGGACCAGCAATTAGGGAGGTCCTGGAAAGGTCCTAGAGTATATATACTGCTGGTTGTTCACTTGTTTTTTGTCTGGCGTGCGATCACATATGTGGGAGCACCCAGATCCGTAGTCAGATCCGCAAGTGTGCCGGGACCAGCTGGAGCTGTAATCCTACACTTAGCTAGATTCTGTTGATAGTTAAAGTACTAGTTTGATTGTGATTATCTGTTATGACTTTTGCCTGCCTTGACTACCCTTCTGAACTCTGATCTTGTACCTCGATAATTCTGATACTCTGTTGCCGATCTCCGGCTCGTTTCTAGACTCCGCCTCAGCCTCCTGATTCTGTACCTATATATCTGATACCCCGTTGTCGAACCCTGCCTGTACCTAGACTCCGCCTTTGTCTCCTGATCTTGTTTTTTATCTGTCCGTGTGTATACGACCTGGCTTGTCCGACCTCGAGAACCGACCTTACCGTTAGAGGCGGTTCCTCGCTCTGTTACCGACCCTTCCTCCTGAAGGTCACTTTCAGACATCCTTCCTACTGTCAGTCTGACTCCTCCCGTCTTGGAGAGCTCAGGTCTGCGGAAGGAATCTGTGCAGTACTCCTTGATGCACTGAGGCCTAGTCCTCAAAGTGTTACTGTTACACCAAACACTACACTCTACTCAGGTGAACAGAGGTTAGTCTGTATATCGGATTATCGGTGAGACTGCAGATCACTTATAATCTGGAATATATCTGTATTTCCGGTGATACTGCAGATCACCGGTAATCGGATACTCTCTGTGCCCACCGATCGTTACAGTACAGTATATATATATATATATATATATATACATATATATATATATATATATATATATATACACACACACACACACACACACACACACACACACACACACACACACACACACACACACACACAGTCCCAGCCACACCAGCACTGTCATGCACACACACACACATATATTACTTTTTTATAACATTATACGGCAATTTTTCTACAATATATATTTTTTTCATAATATGTTTTAATTGTATTTTACTGGTAGAAACGGTGATCAGTGGGCAAGGTGTCCTAGGTAGGAGAGTATGCTTGCCTGAAGAGGTGAGTTTTCAGATTGCGCCTAAAATTAGTAAGTGTGGGCGAATGTGTTGAGGAGAGTGTTCAAGAGGAGGGGAGAGGATCTAGAGAAGTCTTGCAAGTGGAAGTGGGAAGAGGTGATCAGGGAAGAAGACAGAAGGATATCATTAGCAGAGCGGAGATTGCGTGCAGGATGATATCTGGAAATAAGTTGATTTAGATAGGAAGGAGCTATGTTGTGGAGAGCTTTGTAGGCGACACAAAGGATTTTAAATTGTATCCTTTGTGTAACTAGCAGCCAGTTAAGGGACTTTGTATCTTTTTCAGACCCACTAGAAGTTTGGGACCTTTTACAGGTGATACTCGAAAAATTAGAATATTCTGCAAAAGTCTATTTATTTACGTAATTCAACTTAAGGTGAAACTAATATATGAAATAGACTCATTACATGCAAAGTGAGATATTTCAAGCCTTTCTTTATGAGAACCCCAAAATCAAAATCTCAGACCATTAAAATATTGTGAAAATGTTCAACATTCTAGGCACAAAGTGTCACACTGTAATCATCTCATTAATCTTAAACACCTGGAAAGGGTTCCTATTTCATTAATTTTACCTTTTAAGTTGTATTGCTGAAATAAATTGACTTTTTAACCACTTGAGGACCACAGTCTTTCTACCCCTTAAGGACCAGGCACTTTTTTTCCATTCAGACCACTGCAGCTTTCACGGTTTATTGCTCGCTCATACAACCTACCACCTAAATGAATTTTGGCTCCTTTTGTTGTCACTAATAAAGCTTTATTTTGGTGCTATTTGATTGCTCCTGCGATTTTTACTTTTTATTATATTCAGCAAAAAAGACATGAATTTTGGCAAAAAAATGATTTTTTTAACTTTCTGTGCTGACATTTTTCAAATAAAGTAAAATTTCTGTATACATGCAGCGCGAAAAATGTGGACAAACATGTTTTTGATTAAAAAAAAACATTCAGTGTATATTTATTGGTTTGGGTAAAAGTTATAGCGTTTACAAACTATGGTGCAAAAAGTGAATTTTCCCATTTTCAAGCATCTATGACTTTTCTGACCGCCTGTCATGTTTCATGAGGGGCTAGAATTCCAGGATAGTATAAATACCCCCCAAATGAACCCATTTTGGAAAGAAGACATCCCAAAGTATTCACTGAGAGGCATAGTGAGTTCATAGAAGATATTATTTTTTGTCACAAGTAAGCGGAAAATGACACTTTGTGACAAAAAAAAAAAAAAAAAAAAAAAGGTTTCCATTTCTGCTAACTTGCAACAAAAAAAAAAATGAAATCTGCCACGGACTCACCATGCCCCTCTCTGAATACCTTGAAGTGTCTACTTTCCAAAATGGGGTCATTTGTGGGGTGTGTTCACTGTCCTGGCATTTTGGGGGGTGCTAAATTGTAAGCACCCCTGTAAAGCCTAAAGGTGCTCATTGGACTTTGGACCCCTTAGCGCAGTTAGGCTGCAAAAAAGTGCCACACATGTGGTATTGCCATACTCAGTAGAAGTACTATAATGTGTTTTGGGGTGTATTTTTACACATACCCATGCTGGGTGGGAGAAATATCTCTGTGAATGACAATGTTTTCATTTTTTTTACACACAATTGTCTATTTACAGAGTTATTTCTCCCACCCAGCATGGGTATGTGTAAAAATACACCACAAAACACATTATACTACTTCTCCTGAGTACGGCGATACCACATGTGTGGCACTTTTTTGCACCCTAACTGCGCTAAAGGGCCCAAAGTCCAATGAGTACCTTTAGGATTTCACAGGTCATTTTGCGACATTTGGTTTCAAGACTACTCCTCATGGTTTAGGGCCCCTAAAATGCCAGGGCAGTATAGGAACCCCACAAATGACCCCATTTTAGAAAGAAGACACCCCAAGGTATTCCGTTAGGAGTATGGTGAGTTCATAGAAGATTTTATTTTTTGTCACAAGTTAGCGGAACATGACACTTTGTGAAAAAAACAATTAAAATCAATTTCCGCTAACTTGTGACAAAAAAATAAAAACTTCTATGAACTCACCATACTCCTAACGGAATACCTTTGGGTGTCTTCTTTCTAAAATTGGGTCATTTGTGGGGTTCCTATACTGCCCTGGCATTTTAGGGGCCCTAAACCATGAGGAGTAGTCTGGAAATCAAATTCCGCAAAATGACCTGTGAAATCCTAAAGGTACTCATTGGACTTTGGGCCCTTTAGCGCAGTTAGGGTGCAAAAAAGTGCCACACATGTGGTATTGCCGTACTCTGGAGAAGTAGTACAATGTGTTTTGGGGTGTATTTTTACACATACCCATGCTGGGTGGGAGAAATAACTCTGTAAATGGACAATTGTGTGTAAAAAAATCAAAAGATTGTCATTTACAGAAGTATTTCTCCCACCCAGCATGGGTATGTGTAAAAATACACCCCAAAACACATTATACTACTTCTCCCGAGTACGGCAATACCACATGTGTGGCACTTTTTTGCACCCTAACTGCGCTAAAGGGCCCAAAGTCCAATGAGTACCTTTAGGATTTCACAGGTCATTTTTGTTTCAAGACTACTCCTCACGGTTTAGGGCCCCTAAAATGCCAGGGCAGTATAGGAACCCCACTAATGACCCCATTTTACAAAGAAGACACCCAAAGGTATTCCGTTAGGAGTATGGTGAGTTCATAGAAGATTTTATTTTTTTGCCACAAGTTAGCGGAAATTGATTTGAATTGTTTTTCTTCACAAAGTGTCATATTCCGCTAACTTGTGACAAAAAATAAAATCTTCTATGACCTCGCCATACACCTAATGGAATACCTTTGGTTGTCTCCTTTCTAGAATGGGGTCATTTGTGGGGTTCCTATACTGCCCTGGCATTTTAGGGGCCCTGAACCGTGAAGAGTAGTCTTGAAACCAAATGTCGCAAAATGACCTGTGAAATCCTAAAGGTACTCATTGGACTTTGGGCCCCTTAGCGCACTTAGGGTGTAAAAAAGTGCCACACATGTGGTACCGCCGTACTCAGGAGAAGTAGTATAATGTGTTTTGGGGTGTATTTTTACACATACCCATGCTGGGTGGTAGAAATATCTCTGTACATGACAATTGTTTGATTTTTTTTACACACAATTGTCCATTTACAGAGAGATTTCTCCCACCCAGCATGGGTATGTGTAAAAATACACCCCAAAACACATTATACTACTTCTCCTGAGTACGGCGATACCACGTGTGACACTTTTTTTGCAGCCTAGGTGCGCTAAGGGGCCCAACGTCCTATTCACAGGTCATTTTGAGGCATTTGTTTTCTAGACTACTCCTCCTCACGGTTTAGGGCCCCTAAAATGCCAGGGCAGTATAGGAACCCCACAAGTGACCCCATTTTAGAAAGAAGACACCCCAAGGTATTCCATTAGGTGTATGGCGAGGTCATAGAAGATTTTACTTTTAGTCACAAGTTAGTGAAAAATGACACTTTGTGAAAAAAAAACCCAATAAAAAGCAATTTCCGCTAACTTTTGACAAAAAATAAAATATTCTATGAACTCGTCATACACCTAACAGAATACCTTGGGGTGTCTTTTTTCTAAAATGGGGTCACTTGTGGGGTTCCTATACCGCCCTGGCATTTTACAGGCCCAAAACCGTGAGTAGTCTGGAAACCAAATGTCTCAAAATGACTGTTCAGGGGTATAAGCATCTGCAAATTTTGATGACAGGTGGTCTATGAGGGGGCGAATTTTGTGGAACCGGTCATAAGCAGGGTGGCCTTTTAGATGACAGGTTGTATTGGGCCTGATCTGATGGATAGGAGTGCTAGGGGGGTGACAGGAGGTGAATGATGGGTGTCTCAGGGGGTGATTAGAGGGGAAAATAGATGCACTCAATGCACTGGGGAGGTGATCGGAAGGGGGTCTGAGGGGGATCTGAGGGTTTGGCCGAGTGATCAGGAGCCCACACGGGGCAAATTAGGGCCTGATCTGATGGGTAGGTGTGCTAGGGGGTGACAGGTAGTGACAGGAGGTGATTGATGGGTGTCTCAAGGTGTGATTAGTGGGGGGAATAGATGCAAGTAATGCAATGGCGAGGTGATCAGGGCTGGGGTCTGAGGGTGTGGGCGGGTGATTGGGTGCCCTAGGGGCAGATGGGGGTCTAATCTGATGGGTAGCAGTGACAGGGGGTGATTGATGGGTAATTAGTGGGTGTTTAGAGGAGAGAACAGATGCAATGCACTTGGGAGGTGATCTGACTGCGGGTCTGCAGGCGATCGGATGGTGTGTGTGGGTGATCAGATTGCCCGCAAGGGGCAGGTTAGGGACTGATTGATGGGTGGCAGTGACAGGGGGTGATTGATGGGTGGCAATGACAGGGGCTGATTGATGGGTGGCAGTGACAGGGGGTGATTGATGGGTGATAGGTGATTGGCAGGTGATTGACAGGTGATCAGTGGGTTATTACAGGGGAGAACAGATGTAATTAATGCACTGGCGAATTGATAAGGGGGGGTCAGAGGGCAATCTGAGCGTGTTGGCGGGTGATTGGGTGCCCGCAAGGGGCAGATTAGGGTCTGATCTGATAGGTAAAAGTGACAGGTGGTGATAGGGGGTGATTGATGGGTGATTGATGGGTAATTAGTGGGTGTTTAGAGGAGAGAATAGATGTAAACAATGGATTTGGGAGGTGATCTGATATCGGATCTGCGGGCGATCTATTGGTGTGGGTGAGTGATCAGATTGCCCGCAAGGGGCAGGTTAGGGGCCGATTGTTGGGTGGCAGTGACAGGGGGTGATTGATGGGTGATTGATGGGTGATTGACAGGTGATTGACAGGTTATCAGGGGGGATAGATGCATACAGTACACAGGGGGGGGGGGGTCTGGGGGGGGCCTGGGGAGAATCTGAGGGGTGGGGGGGTGATCAGGAGGGGGCAGGGGGCAGGGGGGGGGAATAAAAAAAAATAGCGTTGACAGATAGTGACAGGGAGTGATTGATGGGTTATTAGGGGGTGATTGGGTGCAAACAGGGGTCTGGGGGGTGGGCAGGGGGGGGGTCTGAGGGGTGCTGTGGTCGATCAGTGGGCGGGGGGGGCAGATCAGTGTGTTTGGGTGCAGACTAGGGTGGCTGCAGCCTGCCCTGGTGGTCCCTCGGACACTGGGACCACCAGGGCAGGAGGCAGCCTGTATAATACACTTTGTATACATTACAAAGTGTATTATACACTTTGTAGCGGCGATCGCGGGGTTAACATCCCGCCGGCGCTTCCGTATGGCCGGCGGGATGTTACGGCGGGTGGGCGGGGCCAGTTGCCGGGGGAAGCGCGCGTCATCAATGACGCGATCGCTCCCCCGGCATAGGAAAAGGACGCAACGCCCTAAGGCGTATTGCGGTCCTTAAGGCATCCACTTTGCCGCCGCCCATGGGCTGTGGGCGGTCGGCAAGTGGTTAATGATATTCTAATTTTTTAAGTTTCACCTGTATATTTGCATAAAAACCGGTGATTGGCTAAATTGGGATTAGAGGACCTTTTATTTGCACAAACTGCCAGGGATTGGCTAAACTTGTATAACATCACTTCAATTAACTATCTACATTGTATTTAAATCATTCTGTAACTACAATTGTATGTTTTGCCTGATGAACGGGAGGTTATTCCCCTGAAATGCGTTGCTAATAAAACACCCCATCTATAGCGCGGTGCCTGCAGTGTCTTACTTACACGCAACTTTACATTAGTATCACACCCATACCAGGCTGCTCGTGACCTGCACAGTGCAAAGTGGCATTGCAGCATGGCTACCAACGGCTCCAAAAGCCATTCAGATGCCACAAAGAATTTGCCTGCTCACCGCCGGTCTGCAGTGCGTCCACAGAGTGCAGGAGATGGGTATACATTTATACACTAGGGAGCAGCGGTGAGACTGCAATTGTTCGGGAATCAGCCAGTGGTGTATGGGCAGCAGACAGATTTCTCTCTAATAAGATTCGATCAGAGAGAGATTTGTCTCTTGGTTGAATCTGCCCAACATCACTAGATGTACCTTAGTTGTAAGGAGAACTAATGCAAGAGATAAAGAAATCACAAGAGATATTTCATGAGAAGAACAGTTGAGAGATAAATCATGAATTAAATCAGTTAAAGTGAATGGGAACCGCATTTAAAAAAAAAATGAAGCAAATACTTACCTAAGGAGAGGGAAGGCTCTGTGTCGTATAGAGCCTTCCGTCTCCTCTCTCGGTGCCCTCTATCCTGTGCTGGCTCCCCCCCCCCCACCCCCGTTTCAATCCCCCCCCCCCCCCAAAGGGTATTTGGTAGTCTTCGGGAGCCGTGTCCTCCCGAAGGCGTGCGGCTCCATACTGCACAGGCGTGAGCGTGCAAGAGAGCGTGCTTGCGCAGGTGCAGTACAGGGCCGCCCTTATTCAGGAGCACTCGGGCTCCCTGAAGACTTCTGAAGCCTCCTTCGGCCGGGTAAAGCAGTATTTAACTAAATTAGTCAAATACTGCTATCGGGCAAGCCAGCACTGGAACGAGGGGACCAAGAGAGGTGCGGGAAGGCTCTATAGGACCCAGAGCCTTCCCTCTCCTTGGGTAAGTATGTATCTCATTTTTTTTAACTGCGGTTCCCATTCACTTTAAGGAGAGATACATCTTGAGTTAAGTTAGATAAGGAGAGATAAAATATAAGTTAAGTAATTAAAAAAAAAAAGATAAATTGTGAGTTAGGGCTGGTTCAGACGGACGTCTGCGGAGCGTTTTTAAACGCCGCGTTCAAACGCCCGCGTTTTTTTTTCAAGAACGCTAGCGTTTAACTGCTAAGCGTTTACAGGCTTTTATTAGCTTTCATGTAGTAGCGTTTGCTAGCGTTGCGTTTTCTTGGCTTTTGCTGGCTTTTACACGAAGTGGGCGTTTTTAAAGGGAAAGGGCTTGGTTATGTGTCTGCAGGAAGCGGAAATACCTTTGTACTTCCTGTACTCCGAGTGCTGGTGACATACTTTGCCCAGAGCTCTGGTTTGTATTGTGAATTGCGTTTTTCTTGCTGGAGATATGGATGAGATTCAAGCGTGCCTTGTTCAGCTGAAGCTTGTGACTCTCAGGGCGCTTCTGTCGAGGCCTCCGACGGGTCACAGGGTGAGTGCTGGGAGGCTGTGGGTTCATCCTATTGTTGCAGAGAGATCCAGTAGAGGTGCATTTATGTCCCTTTACCACGATCTCAGAAGACATCCTGCTCGTTTCTTTGGCTACGTGCGGATGACCGTGGATTCCTTTGACGAGCTGTTGGTCCTGCTATCTCCTTCCCTTCACAGGCAGCATACCAACATGCGTTCACCAGTGAGTCCTGCTGAGCGTCTCCTGGTGACACTGCGGTGAGTACACCTAATGTATGTAGTTTATTCGCTGTGTGTTACAAGTGTTTTTTTGTGTTTGTGAAGGCTAATTTTTTTTCCCCATTTTTCTAGATTCCTTGCTACGGGTGAGACTTTTGCCTCCTTACACTACCAGTTTCGTTTGGGTAGATCAACAGTGCAAGGGATTGTTCACGACACGTGCCAGAAGATATGGGAAGTCTTGCAGCCAATCTTCATGCCTTCACCGACTGAGCAGTTGTGGAAGGATGCTGCAGACTCCTTCCTTAAAAAGGCCAAGTTTCCAAATTGTGTTGGTGCCGTGGATGGAAAACATATTCGGATACAACTTCCAAGTGGTTCTGGATCACGGTACTACAACTATAAGAAGTACTTTTCAGTGGTGCTCATGGCAGTTGTCGATGCCAACTATAAGTTTCTGACGATTGATGTAGGATCCTATGGCAGTACTGCAGATTCCAACATCTTCCGATCGTCTCTCATTGGCAGCCGGTTGTACAATGGTACTTTGAACCTCCCGGGGCCTAAACCAATCCAGGAACATGGGGAACCAATGCCACATGTGATGGTCGGAGATGAAGCCTTTGCACTTCATGTCAATTTGATGAAGCCATACCCAAAGAGAGATCTGGACACAAAGAAGAAGGTGTTTAATTACCGTCTCACCAAAGCCCGCCGTTTTGTGGAGTGTGTGTTTGGAGTGTTGTCTAACAAATGGCGGGTTTTCCACAGCACTCTGGTGATGACCCCTGACCATGTAGACAATGTTGTAAAAGCAGCATGTGTACTGCACAACTTTGTGCGTGAAAAGGAAGGTGTGAATTACGATGAAATTGTGGATGCGGCCTTCACAGATCACACTGGCAGCTTCGTACGTCACACCTCAGCAGCTGGAACTGTCCGTGACAAATTTGCAAACTATTTTGTATCTTCTGTGGGAGAAGACCCCTTTCAATATAGCCAGATTTAATTTAAAAAAAAAAATTCCTTTTTTTTTTTTTCCCCTGTGAATTGTATGGTTGTATGTTTTCTTACTGCATGTTGCCTGTAATAACCGCATGCCACTTCCTGGAAAAATCCTTGGGAACAAGCATGCGGTTATAGTGGGCCTTGGGGAAGCAGCAAAATATGGCATGCTGGTCCATATTGTGATGCTTACTTTTACTCGCTTTGTAAAGGGTGGTGGGGCGGGTAGCATTGGGAAGCAATAGCCACTTGCCACTTCCCGGAAAAATCCTTGGGAACAAGCATGCGGTTATAGTGACCCTTGGGGAAGCAGCAAAATATGGCATGCTGGTCCATATTGTGATGCTTACTTTTACTCGCTTTGTAAAGGGTGGTGGGGCGGGTAGCATTGGGAAGCAATAGCCACTTGCCACTTCCCGGAAAAATCCTTGGGAACAAGCATGCGGTTATAGTGACCCTTGGGGAAGCAGCAAAATATGGCATGCTGGTCCATATTGTGATGCTTACTTTTACTCGCTTTGTAAAGGGTGGTGGGGTGGGTAGCATTGGGAAGCAATAGCCACTTGCCACTTCCCGGAAAAATCCTTGGGAACAAGCATGCGGTTATAGTGACCCTTGGGGAAGCAGCAAAATATGGCATGCTGGTCCATATTGTGATGCTTACTTTTACTCGCTTTGTAAAGGGTGGTGGGGCGGGTAGCATTGGGAAGCAATAGCCACTTGCCACTTCCCGGAAAAATCCTTGGGAACAAGCATGCGGTTATAGTGACCCTTGGGGAAGCAGCAAAATATGGCATGCTGGTCCATATTGTGATGCTTACTTTTACTCGCTTTGTAAAGGGTGGTGGGGCGGGTAGCATTGGGAAGCAATAGCCACTTGCCACTTCCCGGAAAAATCCTTGGGAACAAGCATGCGGTTATAGTGACCCTTGGGGAAGCAGCAAAATATGGCATGCTGGTCCATATTGTGATGCTTACTTTTACTCGCTTTGTAAAGGGTGGTGGGGCGGGTAGCATTGGGAAGCAATAGCCACTTGCCACTTCCCGGAAAAATCCTTGGGAACAAGCATGCGGTTATAGTGACCCTTGGGGAAGCAGCAAAATATGGCATGCTGGTCCATATTGTGATGCTTACTTTTACTCGCTTTGTAAAGGGTGGTGGGGCGGGTAGCATTGGGAAGCAATAGCCACTTGCCACTTCCCGGAAAAATCCTTGGGAACAAGCATGCGGTTATAGTGACCCTTGGGGAAGCAGCAAAATATGGCATGCTGGTCCATATTGTGATGCTTACTTTTACTCGCTTTGTAAAGGGTGGTGGGGCGGGTAGCATTGGGAAGCAATAGCCACTTGCCACTTCCCGGAAAAATCCTTGGGAACAAGCATGCGGTTATAGTGACCCTTGGGGAAGCAGCAAAATATGGCATGCTGGTCCATATTGTGATGCTTACTTTTACTCGCTTTGTAAAGGGTGGTGGGGCGGGTAGCATTGGGAAGCAATAGCCACTTGCCACTTCCCGGAAAAATCCTTGGGAACAAGCATGCGGTTATAGTGACCCTTGGGGAAGCAGCAAAATATGGCATGCTGGTCCATATTGTGATGCTTACTTTTACTCGCTTTGTAAAGGGTGGTGGGGCGGGTAGCATTGGGAAGCAATAGCCACTTGCCACTTCCCGGAAAAATCCTTGGGAACAAGCATGCGGTTATAGTGACCCTTGGGGAAGCAGCAAAATATGGCATGCTGGTCCATATTGTGATGCTTACTTTTACTCGCTTTGTAAAGGGTGGTGGGGCGGGTAGCATTGGGAAGCAATAGCCACTTGCCACTTCCCGGAAAAATCCTTGGGAACAAGCATGCGGTTATAGTGACCCTTGGGGAAGCAGCAAAATATGGCATGCTGGTCCATATTGTGATGCTTACTTTTACTCGCTTTGTAAAGGGTGGTGGGGCGGGTAGCATTGGGAAGCAATAGCCACTTGCCACTTCCCGGAAAAATCCTTGGGAACAAGCATGCGGTTATAGTGACCCTTGGGGAAGCAGCAAAATATGGCATGCTGGTCCATATTGTGATGCTTACTTTTACTCGCTTTGTAAAGGGTGGTGGGGCGGGTAGCATTGGGAAGCAATAGCCACTTGCCACTTCCCGGAAAAATCCTTGGGAACAAGCATGCGGTTATAGTGACCCTTGGGGAAGCAGCAAAATATGGCATGCTGGTCCATATTGTGATGCTTACTTTTACTCGCTTTGTAAAGGGTGGTGGGGCGGGTAGCATTGGGAAGCAATAGCCACTTGCCACTTCCCGGAAAAATCCTTGGGAACAAGCATGCGGTTATAGTGACCCTTGGGGAAGCAGCAAAATATGGCATGCTGGTCCATATTGTGATGCTTACTTTTACTCGCTTTGTAAAGGGTGGTGGGGCGGGTAGCATTGGGAAGCAATAGCCACTTGCCACTTCCCGGAAAAATCCTGGGGGAACAATACACATTGAATAAAGTAAAAACTGACATTGTTTTTCTGAATTATTTCTTTTTAATAAAAAAAATTTAACAGAAAACATTCTCCGTTTCTATATTATTCATATATGAACTATATGTAACTGTATGTACAAAAAATATTTACAAAGCCTTGATGTGCTAACAACAGGCACAGGAGGAGAGCCTGAGAGGGCCAAGGTTTGTGGCTGATGGAGAGAAAGTCCATCACCTCATGGGGGACCCTCTGCCTGTGGCCTGGGGGGTAGCTAAGCAGCCTACCAAAGCCACAGACAGAAGGTCCTACCATGAGGAGATGGACCATCTCCCCCTCAACCACACATGGTGTTTACAGTGGGAGCACATAAATGTGTATGCTGTGCTACAACAGTAGCTCACACAGTAGGAGGCACAGGAGGAGAGCCTGAGAGGGCCAAGGTTTGTGGCTGATGGAGAGAAAGTCCATCACCTCATGGGGGACCCTCTGCCTGTGGCCTGGGGGTAGCTAAGCAGCCTACCAAAGCCACAGACAGAAGGTCCTACCATGAGGAGATGGACCATCTCCCCCTCAACCACACATGGTGTTTACAGTGGGAGCACATAAATGTGTATGCTGTGCTACAACAGTAGCTCACACAGTAGGAGGCACAGGAGGAGAGCCTGAGAGGGCCAAGGTTTGTGGCTGATGGAGAGAAAGTCCATCACCTCATGGGGGACCCTCTGCCTGTGGCCTGGGGGTAGCTAAGCAGCCTACCAAAGCCACAGACAGAAGGTCCTACCATGAGGAGATGGACCATCTCCCCCTCAACCACACATGGTGTTTACAGTGGGAGCACATAAATGTGTATGCTGTGCTACAACAGTAGCTCACACAGTAGGAGGCACAGGAGGAGAGCCTGAGAGGGCCAAGGTTTGTGGCTGATGGAGAGAAAGTCCATCACCTCATGGGGGACCCTCTGCCTGTGGCCTGGGGGAAGCTAAGCAGCCTCCCAAAGCCACAGACAGAAGGTCCTACCATGAGGAGATGGACCATCTCCCCCTCAACCACACATGGTGTTTACAGTGGGAGCACATAAATGTGTATGCTGTGCTACAACAGTAGCTCACACAGTAGGAGGCACAGGAGGAGAGCCTGAGAGGGCCAAGGTTTGTGGCTGATGGAGAGAAAGTCCATCACCTCATGGGGGACCCTCTGCCTGTGGCCTGGGGGAAGCTAAGCAGCCTCCCAAAGCCACAGACAGAAGGTCCTACCATGAGGAGATGGACCATCTCCCCCTCAACCACACATGGTGTTTACAGTGGGAGCACATAAATGTGTATGCTGTGCTACAACAGTAGCTCACACAGTAGGAGGCACAGGAGGAGAGCCTGAGAGGGCCAAGGTTTGTGGCTGATGGAGAGAAAGTCCATCACCTCATGGGGGACCCTCTGCCTGTGGCCTGGGGGAAGCTAAGCAGCCTCCCAAAGCCACAGACAGAAGGTCCTACCATGAGGAGATGGACCATCTCCCCCTCAACCACACATGGTGTTTACAGTGGGAGCACATAAATGTGTATGCTGTGCTACAACAGTAGCTCACACAGTAGGAGGCACAGGAGGAGAGCCTGAGAGGGCCAAGGTTTGTGGCTGATGGAGAGAAAGTCCATCACCTCATGGGGGACCCTCTGCCTGTGGCCTGGGGGAAGCTAAGCAGCCTCCCAAAGCCACAGACAGATGGTCCTACCATGAGGAGATGGACCATCTCCCCCTCAACCACACATGGTGTAAACAAAAATAGCACACACCTTACCAGGCACCAGGGGATAGCCTCACAAGAAGGAGGTCAGTGGCTGAGGAAGAGACAGTCCATCACCTCATGGGGGACCCTCTGCCTGTGGCCTGGGGGGAAGCTAAGCAGCCTACCAAAGCCACAGACAGATGGTCCTACCATGAGGAGATGGACCATCTCTCCCTCAACCACACAAGGCACGTACACATAGTAACAATCAACTTAGCAAAGCAGTGTAGTTATATGTCGTCTATTATTGGTGAATCACTCCTGGACTGCATCCGTAGAGCGGCAGATACAGCCTCTGCAGTACTTTCTAAACTGGTAACAGTTGATGTTGGTGCACGCGCTGGAAGATTGGACTGTCCTTGGTCGTAAGTGCTTTGCTGTTGACTATACGGATACCAGCTTGCTTGGTAAGGGTGCAACATATGTGTGTAAGTGCCGGGGGGTGGGCCATAGTAAGGTGGTCCTGCTTCTTGTGTTGCTTGAGTTTGCCAAGGTTGCGTTGTTTGAGTTGAGGTGGGTGCACTAGTGGTTTTCATTTGCATAACCATAGTAAACAGTTTCTGTTTCATGTCGTCCCATTTGCTTTTTGGAACCTCCCGTGCCTCCTTTTCCAGAGCCCTAAAAAATGTCCCCAAACTATCCTGTGGCTCCATTATTTTGGCAACATTCTTCTCCACATCTTTAATTAAAGAAACGACATCCGCATTAGCAGCTTCCGGGACGGTTCTGGGCCTATTCCGTCTAGAGACAGTTACCACAGGTGATGTGGGTCGTTGCGCACTAGTCGGTGTGGATGTTGACTGTGTGCTCACATTTGCATTGTCGTCCTCCTCCTCTGTCTCTCTGTTCTCAGATGATGACCTCAAGGATTGACTGAGAGATGCAATACTGCCGTCATCTTCCTCCTCAGGTTCCTCCTGTGCCTCACTTCTAGCTGCATTTGTCGTTGTTCTGGAATTATAAGAAAAGATATACAAAAAATATATATATTATTTTGCAGTATTAGCTGAAAAAGCAGAAAACTACTAACTTTGGATAGTATAGTTTTCCAAACAAGAATGGTTATTTTATTACCTTCTCCTCTCCTGTGTGTTGCGGAGAAAACCTAGCTGATCGAAAAGTGGGTGGTAGCGGTATCGACTAGGAGCTTGCCCACTCCTGCTTTCCCTGCTGTGGCGGAGGTCTTTCGCGTAGCGGTCCCTTATGGACTTCCATATTTTTTTTAAGCATTTTTACTGGAAAACAAAGGCAGAGAAACTTGATCAAATATGTGTAACTTTCACATCGGTTCCGTACAAAAAAAATAATATGCTTTCAATTACTTATCCTGATTGTAAGGTGGGGAGGTACAATGCATTGGGTGGGCCCGTGGGGAGGTACAATGCATTCACTGTGCCCGTGGGGAGGTACAATGCATTCACTGTGCCAGTGGGGAGGTACAATGCATTCACTGTGCCCGTGGGGAGGTACAATGCATTCAGTGGGCCCGTGGGGAGGTACAATGCATTCACTGTGCCAGTGGGGAGGTACAATGCATTCACTGTGCCCGTGGGGAGGTACAATGCATTCACTGTGCCAGTGGGGAGGTACAATGCATTCACTGTGCCCGTGGGGAGGTACAATGCATTCACTGTGCCCGTGGGGAGGTACAATGCATTCAGTGGGCCCGTGGGGAGGTACAATGCATTCACTGTGCCAGTGGGGAGGTACAATGCATTCACTGGGCCCGTGGGGAGGTACAATGCATTTAGTGGGCCCGTGGGGAGGTACAATGCATTCAGTGGGCCCGTGGGGAGGTACAATGCATTCAGTGGGAGGTACAATGTATTATAAGATCATACAGTGAGCCGCATCATGTACTTACAAATGTTGTCTCTAGTAGATGCACTATACTCCGGATACAGCTCAAAAAAATGTTTGCAAACTTCCTCCCAAGCGCGTGCCTTCCGTACATTGTTGCTGTATTCCCTGCAGGTACTGTCCCAAATGGCAGGGCGGCCATGTACCTGCTCAACCAGCTCTCCCAGCTCCACATTGCGCTCTGCTGCTGTCGCCATCGCTCTAGCCTGTCTCATCACTTCCTTTCACATCATCACTTCCTTTCGCATGGAATTATGGTTCTCCTTCCTGTTCTGTCCCCTCCTCCAGACGCCTTTGCAGACTTTCACTAGCTTTCACTGGCGTTCGAGCACGTTCGAACGCTACGCGGCCAGACGCAACCGCCTTCCAGAAGCTGCATGTTGCTTTCAGGACTAGACGCGACGCCGGGATCAACCGCCAGGCGTTTATGAAAGCTTGCAAAAGCCAGCCATAAACGCTCCCATTCACTTGAATGAGACGGCGGTAGATCCAAAAAAACGTCGCGTTTGAAAGCCCGCGTTTAACGCCGCAAAAACGTCCGTCTGAACCAGCCCTTAATAAGTAAGGTGAGTTAATTCAACAGAAAAGCTTTGTGAATTAGCCTCATAGAGAGTGAGAATTAAAAATAGATATCAGCAGCGTATATTGGCAGGTGTATGGAAATCCACTGGTCTGTGCCAAGGCTTCTGTCAGTTTGCTGTGGTCCTGCTGTAAAACGGTACCCACAGATCCAGTGAATAATAAACAAATAACAATAAAAAACTTTTTCTCCTGGGTGATATTTTAACATTTAAATAAAATGCATTCTTAGGGCAAGAAATATTTAGAATCATTTTTACAGTACTTTTTCACCTACCTTTTGGTACTGTTGAAAAGTTACACAGAAGATGAAAAATTATTATCTCCTGGGAGAAAACTTAGGAGAAAAAGTAAATTGGATTTTAACTTTTACTATTTGTTGAGGTCAAACAAAAGCACCTGTTAGTCTTACCGGTAACGGTGTTTCTGTACAGCAGCTGGGATACCCTTTGAGTGATGGCTCCGCCCATCCTCTGGGGAAACACAAAAAAGAAAATATAAAAAGCTCCCGCCCCCCTCCAACCTCAGTGTATAAAAAGTAAAAGACCGAAACACCGGGAGAAGAGGAGCGAAGCACCTCCTAGTGACCCACTCACAACAGAAGACAGGTATAAGGAAGTGCGACAGGCAAAGGGAGGGTAGTAGATGGTATCCCAGCTGCAGTACAGAAACACCATTACCGGTAAGACTAACAGGTGCTTTCTCATGTCCATCAGCTGGGATACCCTCTGAATGATAAACAAGTAACACACCCACCTAGGGAGGGACTACTGCCTGTAGCACCTTTCTGCCAAATGCCAAATCCTGTTGCGATAATACATCCACTCTGTAGTGCTTGATAAAAGTGGAAGGACTCGCCCAGGTAGCCGCTTGACATATCTGTTGAATCGAGGCCCCAGCTCTCTCTGCCCAAGATGTTGACAAGGATCGTGTAGAATGAGCCTTGATGCTTGATGGTGGAGTGGAGTCTGAGACCTTATATGCTAGAGAAATACTTTCACAAACCCATCTCGCTAAAGTCTGTCTAGATGCCTGCTGACCCTTATTTTTCCCCGAAAAAAGAATAAATAAATGAGAAGACTTCCTAAATTCTCTTGTCCTCTCTAAATATGCCAGGATTGCTCTCCTAACATCTAAGGAATGAAATTCAGCTTCTTTCGCACAGGAAGGATTGCTGCAAAAAGAAGGTAAAACAATATTCTGGGTACGATTAAAATCCGAAGACACCTTAGATAAGTAATTGGGATCTAAACGTAAAACAACCTTGTCTGGAAAAATGGTAAGAAAAGGGTCTTTAATTGAGAGAGCCTTAAGATCCCCCAGGCGTCTGGCCGACGTAATCGCCACCAAGAAGGCGACTTTCAAGGTAAGAAATTTAAGTTCAATTTCTTCCATAGGTTCAAAAGGAGTCCTGGTTAAAACATTCAAAACTAAGGATAAATCCCACTGCGGCAAAACTTTTTGCCGCACAGGGGTGGATTTTTGGACTGCACGAAAAAAATCCTTCAACAATCTTTCCTGTGCCAAAGGTCTGTCCAGTAATATTGACAAGGCTGAGCACTGAACCTTTAAAGTGTTTAAGGCCAACCCTTTTTCTAGACCCTCTTGTAAAAAATCTAGAATTACTCCAATCTCATTCTGATTTCTGTTATTGGAGGAACACCAAGACAGATAAACCTTCCAAGTCTTCCTATAAATCTTATGGGTAACTGGCTTCCTGCATTTGAGAAGTGTTTCAATCACTTTCTCCGATACACCCTTATTTTTTAACATCACCCTCTCAGGGTCCAGGCTGCGAGCTTGAATAGCTCCGGTCTGGGATGCAACAATGGACCCTGCTTCAATAGATCTGGCGTGACTGGTAGTCTCAGGGGTGGTTGAACCGAAAGACTGAAAAGGGTGGACAACCATACTCGCTTGGGCCAGGCCGGGGCTATCAAAATTAGATTTGCCTTCTCTTTCTGCAATTTCTCCAACACTTGTGGAAGCAACCTGAGAGGAGGAAAAGCATAAGCTAGGCTGAATGTCCAAGGGATTGATAGGGCATCCAACCCCAGAGAATTTGGACAATCGTGGATCGAGAAGAATTGCGGAAGCTTTGCGTTTTTTGGGGAGGCGAAGAGGTCTATCTCTGGCTTCCCTAACCTTTCCGTGACCCAGAGAAACATTTCTAGATTCAATTCCCATTCTGCATGATCCACTTCGTGGCGGCTTAAATAGTCCGCCTCCAGGTTCAAAATGCCCTTGACATGGACCGCTTCTAATGACAAGAGATTTTCCTCTGCCCAAACCAGAATTTCTGCCGTCAATTGCCCCAGTATCATCGATCTGGTTCCCCCTTGCTTGTTGATATACGCTATTACTGATACATTGTCCGAAAAAATGAGAACATGTCTGGATAGGATCATGTTCTGGAAGGCTAAAATCGCCTCCTTTACTGCCTGCAGTTCTCTGAAATTTGATGATTTCTTGGTTATTGGTCTGGACCATCTCCCTTTTGCATGATGTCCCATTGCTGTGGCCCCCCATCCCCAGGCACTGGCATCTGTATGAATTCTTACTGGATCTGATTGTCTCCAGATCCTCACTTGCATTAAATGTGTGTTTTGCAACCACCAGTGAAGACCTTGTTTCACATATGCTGGAACTTGTACTGACTGATCTAACGTTAGTTGCGACTTGTCCCACGTCTTCAACAACCAATTTTGAATAGCACGACTGTGTGCCTGGGCCCAAGGAACCGCTGGAATGGAAGCCGTCAACAGACCCAACACCTTCATTATCTGTCTGATTTCCATCTCTTGAAGCAATAAAAGCTCTCTTATTGCCTCCTGCAATTTCTCTATCTTCCCTGTAGTGAGACAAATCCTTTCTCACACTGAGTCTATCACATACCCCAGAAAAACAATGGACTGGGTTGGATTTAGATTCGATTTTTGATAATTCAGAATCCACCCCAAACGCGATAGAATCTGAATCACCAAGTCTCTGTGTATTCTGACCTTCTCCTCTGAATTGGCAAAGATGAGAAGGTCGTCTAGGTAAGGAACAATCATTATCCCCTGTTGTCTTATCACCTTCATGACCTCCGATAACACTTTCGTGAATATTCGGGGGGCCGAGGCAATCCCGAACGGTAGGGCCTGGAATTGAAAGTGGTAGGTTTGCCTCTCTATTCGTACCGCAAATCTCAGGAATTTTTGGTGAGAATCTGCAATCGGAATGTGCAGATAAGCGTCCTGTAGGTCTATCAACACAAAGAATTCCCCTCCTTGTAGAAGAGACCTTACAGAGTATATGTTTTCCATCCTGAATCTTTTGTATACCAGAAACGGATTCAGGGACTTTAGATTCAGTATAAACCTGAATTCTCTGTTTGCTTTGGGAACTAGAAACACATGAGAGTAATATCCTTTTAGCTCCTGAATTCGAGGAACTGAAACAATTACTCTTTTTGCAATTAACTTGTCTATCTCCCTTATCAGACCTCTGGCTTTGGTCTGATCCTGAGGAAGTTTGTTTATGAATAATACCCTGGGAGGAGGTCGAACAGAAAATTGGGGACGATATCCCTCCCTTATAATTTTCAAAATGAACGGATCTGGTTCGATTGCTTCACACTCTGACTGAAAATAATGAAGCCTTCCTCCCACGGGCAAAAAGTCATTTGTTGTCTTTGGGGGGATTTGGTTTTGCAAGCGCAAACCCTCCCCTGCCTTTACCCCCAGGAAAGGACCATTTCCTTTGCTGAGGCTGATTTTTTGGCTGTTCCACTATCGGTTTTTTGAAAAGACCCTGAGGCCTATTTTTAAAACTTTTCCGCTTGGTCGGAAATTGTTTGCCTTTCTCTGCAGATCTAGAAAGGACCTCATCTAATTCTTTCCCAAATAAAAGTTCACCTGAAAAGGGAATGGCACATAATTTGTTTTTGGAGGTTAAATCACCCTCTCAAGTTTTTAGCCATAAGGCTCTTCTGGCTGTGTTAATAAGTGCCGTGGTTCGAGCTGAAATACGAACTATTTCCACTAATGCATCCGCCAGAAAAGCTACCGATTTAAGGACTACTGGCAGAGACTTCACATAATCATTTAAGTCTGAACCTGATTTAATATGGGTCAGTAAATGATCCATCCATACCCTTAAATTGCGAGAAATACAAGTAGCCGAAACACCTGGTAAAAAGGCGAAAGACGCTGATTCCCAAGCTTTTTTAAGTAAGAGATCTATCTTTTTATCCATGGCGTCCTTCAGGACCCCCGCATCTTCAAAAGATAGCTCCGAACCCTTGGAGTACTTTGATAAGGCTGCATCCAATCTTGGACACTTAATAAATTGATTGATATCAGACTCCGAAAGGGGAAACTTCCTTTTTGCTGCTTTTGGAATAAAAAGTTTCCTCTCTGGTTCTTTCCATTGTGATCCAATAATTTCTTTGATTGACTGATGGAACGGAAAAACCCGACCTGACTGTTGGGCAAGACCCGAATAAACTAGATCCTGAGCTGACAACTCCTTTGGTGTCTCAGGAATCTGCTCCGTGGCGTAAACCGCCTTTAATAATTCATTAATATCGTCTGTACTACACAAAAATCTAGACGCCCTTTTTGTATCCTCCTCTGAGTCTTCCCCTGAAAAAACATTTTCACCCTCCTCTATCTCCGAAACATATTCCCTGCCTTCCAACTCTTCCTCCTCCTCCGCCTCTTCCCCTAGCCCAGGAATTAACGGAAAAGGTACTGGCGGTAGGTCAGGAGCAGGCGCAACTGGAACTGGGGGGATTGTTGGAATAGGGGCAGGGGAAGCAGTGTCTGCCGCAGAAGAAGGCCCCTGAACAGCTACAGTGGCCGAAGTAGAGGGTAAAATAGACTCTTTAAATTTTTCTAAAGTATCATTCATATCTTTTTTTAACTGATTTCATAATGTTCTTAAAAATAGAGGATGACTCAGAAGCAATCACTGCATCTATACATGCCTGACATAAAGTTTTTGCATAGCTAGAAGACAGTTTAGTGAAACATTGGCAACATTTTTTAGACCTCTGTCGCCCTGCTGAACCTGTACTAGGTCCAGACTCCACTCTAGCCTGAAAAAAATAACACAGGATAGAGGACTGATTAGGATTAACATAATCATGCATCCCTCAGAAGAACTCAGGGATCAACGACCCCCATTCACCCCACCCTCAGCGTGTGCGTGACTTGCGGCTCCGCTGGATGAGGAAGATGCCGTGGATGCATTCAGGGCTGTGGAAGCAGCAGCAGGGACAGAAGATTCCTCCATAATGCTGCACCTCCACACGCCAGGCGTTTCTCTTAAAACCACGCCGTCCGCAATGCAACTTCCGGCCCGCCTCCTATGACGACTTCCCGGAACTGACGTCACCGCCGGATGTCGTCATAACTCCCGAAACTGCCTTGCGCAGGAGGAAGGCGGCAGCCGGACAGCCCAATCCCACCCGTGGGCGTCCAGGCGTAATGGCGGTACCAGCGGCAGCTATCCGATGTCCCAAAGTCGCGTCCTGCACCGCCTTCAGCCACCAGGTACCCCGCTCCATGACCCTCTCACCCTCCGGCGAGGCCATAAAAAGTAATAAAATGGGAGCTGCTTTCTTCCGTGTGTTTTCCGGACGGAAACACAAATTAACTGAGGTTGGAGGGGGGCGGGAGCTTTTTATACTTTCTTTTTTGTGTTTCCCCAGAGGATGGGCGGAGCCATCACTCAGAGTTTATCCCAGCTGATGGACATGAGAAATATAAATAATTACATCAGGCATTTTTGGTCACCACACGGATTTAGTACTTAGGACTGCTCAAGGGCATTTGCCGCTATCACCACTAGGGATTATAGGAAGTTTGAAATTGTATTCAACAGGAAGTTTGCTTAGTAGTAAACATCATATCAACAATATTAAACTGAATGAATAGTAAAAGGTAACTTTATATATTTTTGTTTATTATGCAACGTTTCAGGTCTAACATCGCAGTAGAAATTTCTAAAAAAGTTGGAAGACTTGATGTTTTCAAATGTTCAAGTAAGTCTTCATTTCTCATTATTTGTATTAATTTTATATTTTCTTGGGAAAATGCGAAAGAATCCTCCGCTGCCGGATAATGTAAAGCAAAAGTGTTAACGTACTATTATCATATTCAAAACCATTTACGTGTCTTATTGCGCTACCCAGTCCTATCTACTATGCATCCTTCTGTGCTGCAAGCCTTGCTGCAATATGCCAGTGCCACATAACATTCAAAACACATTCAACTATTAAAAGTTTGCGCTTCCCCACACCCTAGTGTCTCACAATCAGTAATTGGATCAATCTAGCCATATACAGTCCACAGTTCTCCAAGACCAGGTACACTTTTCTGCAGCAGGCCTCTTTATTAAACTCCACCTAACCCCCCCCCCCCAAAAAAAAAAAAAAAAAACATAAAACACTTTATCGCATAGCCTGCATATATTATCCAGCAGAAAAAAATCCCTATGCCACTATGAGAAAGGTCCTCATGTAGGTTTAAGGGAATTCACCACATATATTGTGCTTTACCACCCATGGGGACCACTTTCACCTTCTATGGTAGCTGCCCTGACCCACAGACAACACCAAATGCATGTATATCCTCTTCTGGCAATGTGCTTAATCCTGGACACTCCCTGGCCAATCCTCCTCATACAAATACAATGAAACTGGGAATAAACCCAACCTTCATTGTGCAGACTACCAGTCAATCGACCAGTCAGTGGTATCCAACACCTTTTGATTGTATGATAGAAGCACCGTGTGTTTATAGTGTCACCCACTAGCAGCATTCAGTGCCCACCACCATCAGGGACCGTGCTCATCTATAGCCCAGGCTGCCCCAATCACAGACTGTGATATCAGCTTGATTGCACAGTTTGTGGCAAGGCATCTCTTCACTGCCATCCGCTCTCCCGTTGTGGGTTTCCGCACAGTAATTCATATTATTTCTGAAAACTGAACGAAGCTGCCATAGTGTAAAACCATTTATTGTTATCCAAGTAAAAGTAGTTCTACTCACTATTTCCAAATAAAAACCCGCTTATCAAATCCAAGGATGTCTCCTCGCTCGACATGCACTGAAAGCACCTCCTCCGTTAAGCCACACCCGTACTATTATCATATGTTTATTTACATTTGCCTCTCCTAATTTTTTACCTACTTATTCTTAGTTATCACTGAAGTGTTTCTGAGGCCTGGAACCCACTGGATCGCTTTAAATTGCTAGTTATTTCCCTAAACGTTCTGCCAATGTAAATAATTGTAACAATTCCACAGTAGCGATTGTGATTAGCAAAATCGCAATCGCAGGACATGCAGCATTTTGAGAGCATTTGCGCTTCAATGTAAAGTATTGAAGCGCTAGCAAATCACTAATGAATCACTACACATAGCGATTTGTGTGCTATTTTAAATTACTGGAAATTGTAAAAAAAATTATAATAATATGAAAAAAAACAATCAGAATTAAAATCGCTAATCGCAAATCGCTATCACAAAAGACAAAAAAAGCTTACACTTTTTAAAATTGCTCCCAAAATCACTGGAAAACTCTCATGAAATTGCTTAAAAAACACTACTTAAAAACACTAGCGATTACGATAGTGATTTGCAATTTGTAGAGAGTTCCGGGCCTCATGGTGAACGTCAGCCCCTACGCGATAGCTAGGTGATAAGTAATTTACATGCAGTGAGCTACTCATCACCTAGAATAGGATATGGCCCTTTGGGCCATATACAATTGGAAGAGATAAGATGCTTTTTTATCACCTCACACCCCTCAAGATTTACCAGCTAATTCAATTGGCTGCTTCTCCTGAGCAATGTCCGAGCATTAAGAGCATAACTAAGGCAAGGCTCTTGTAATCATTTTTTATTTATTTATTTAAGTATTTATATATCACCGACATCTTACGCAGCGCTGTTCAGAGCATATTGTCTTGTAACTAAATGTCCTTCGGAGGGGCTCACAATCTAGTCCCTACCATAGTCATAAGTCTATGGGCTCGATTCACACAGAGGTGCTAAACCAGTTAGAGACTTTAGGCATGATAACCATTGCACCACGCTGGTGAAAAGCCAGTTTAGGTGTGATAAGTTTAGGCATGATAAGTTTAGATAAGTTTAGATCGCTTGCAAAGTCCCGCGCGCAAAGCAGCGCCATTAAACTTTATACGAAGTGCACCAGACTTTGCTAGCGTAAAACATTTGATCAGCTGTGCAATGCGGTGCTAACGCAGTTGGCCCTTAAACTTATCATGCCTAAACTTATCACACCTAAACTTATCATGCCTAAACTTATCACACCTAAACTTATCATGCCTAAACTGAGTTTAGGCATGATAAAGGGCTTTTCACCAGCGTGCTAACTGTTAGCACCGCTTTGTGAATCAGGCCCAATGTGTGTATCGTGAAGTGCATGCATCATAGTCTAGGGCCAATTTAGGGGGAAGCCAATTAACTTATCTGTATGTTTTTTGGGATGTGGGAGGAAACCTGAATGCCCAGAGAAAACCCAGACCGACTCGGGGGAAACATACAAACTCCTTCAAGATGTTGGCTGGGATTCAAACCGGAGACCCAGAGCTGCAAGGCGAGAGCGCTAACCACTACGCCAACCTGATGCCGAGCAATAGGAAACAAGGTATTTGTGCCATGGAGCATCGCAGCATTGCTGCCTTGCTGAACTGGGAGACGCACACGCACTCATCTCTGCCATTCACTGCCACTCGACATCCAATGGTAGAGCCAGCAGGCTCCCAGCACTTAGCCAACGTCCACACTGCATGCCAGGCCCTGTTGGCATGTCACACTCGAAAACTTGTCACAACCCGTGGATGCCGCTGTGTCTGCTGCTGCCGCCCTCTTCTCTTTGAAGCTCCCACTGAGGGTCCCCATTTGTCCACTAGGTGTACCAATGAAAATCAGGATGATTCTCATTGAACTAATGAGAATCTAATTAGTCTACTTAGAGATGCTGCTGCCAGGGCTCCAGGGAAGACAGAGAAGAGGAGAGTAGTGGGGTATATCACAGCTGGTCCGGCAAGTGGCACCAAAGTGACCGTGATTAATGTGCCAGCAGTGCCTTCCATGCAGTGCAGTAAGTGGCGAGCAGGGCGGACTGGCAGACAGGGACCCTTCAATCAAGGAGAGGAATGAAGAAAGAAGTAAAAGAAGAAAGAAATGACAGATGAAAAACATAATAATACAGAAGTAATGCATAATAAATGTTATTCTTTTTTTTTTTTTTTTTACCAATAAAGGGGCACTATGGCGAACAATTGTAAAATTTAAAATATGTGCTAACATATACAAATAAGAAGTAAATGTTTGTGGACTAGTTCATCTCTTCATAGGGGATTCTCAGGGATTTATTTATTTTTAAAAGCACATAGTGAATGGCAGTTGCTCTGTCCAACTGCCAAAAAACTGTGTAGTAAGCAGGGAAGCTGGCCATTGTTTAAATCCTTTTAGGGAATATCTTTATAAAGCCTTGATATGAAGAGATGGACTAGTCCAAAACCTGTCACTTTTCTCAGATTTCTACTACCTACTGTAAGTGACAGCAACATAGGAGAAAAGTAATGTATGGCTCATTTTACTGTGGAAAAAAATGTACTTCTTATTTGTTTATGTTTGCACATATTTACAATTGTTCGCCATAGTGCCCCTTTAAGTAGGTATAGTGTATATACTTATTTACATAGAGGGGGTGAGGTCATCTGGGGCCTCCTTTATTAAAGGGGGCTCCCAGATTCCTAGGACACACGCACCCCTCCTTCTCCTGGGTACCAGAGGTCGGGAAGAGCCCCTTGTCCATGATATGGACACAGGTTTTCAAGGAGAGGGGCAGGCTTTGTCGCTCCTGTCCTGCAGTGCCACCCATATCTTGAGCCATGTGGGCTGATTTATTAGGCCATTATTTTATCACTCCTTAGTTATCACACCTAAATGATCTACAGTATATATTTTTCGCCACACAATTAGGCTTTTTGTGGGTGATATCTGCTTTCAGTAATTATATTTTATGCATTGTAAAGGTGAAAACAAGGAAAAAAATGAAAAAAATACACTATTTCTCCAATTCCATCCCCTATAGTTTTAAAATAAACAATAGGTAGGCGCATGCGCGCGGGGTCGGTGATGGCTGCCTGGTCTTACCCTCGTGCTTCACGCGGAGCATTATCCCAGCATAGCTCCCAGCATACCACGCTCTCGTTACCTCCTCCACTGGAAACAGCCGTAGGAATACCTGCTGCACACCTTAGGCACAATGGCGACTGGAAACAAGTCTCGCTCAAGCCAAAAATCAAACAGATCCTCTTCTCGCTCAGGCAAGGCCCGCGCTCCACGAGGCTCTGCCCTCTCGGATGTAATGGCGGACGATCACGCAGACGGCTATGCTTCAGAAGACAGCCGAGAATTCCTCGATGGAGAGCGCTCATCTCCCCCGAGGATGAAACAAGATTTCCTGGCCAAGCTAAGTGGGGTGATCCGAAAAGAAGTTATCGCTGCCAACAAACAACTGGGCAACGACTTGCTGAAAGAGATCCGGATTCTATCACAAAGAACCTCCTCTCTTGAAGATCGCATGGATAACGCCACTACAGTACTAGAAGGGCACGAAGAAGAAGTCCTCAAGCTACAAGAGGAAATACTTACCTTGAAAAGACAAGCCAAGGACAGTGAGAACAGATCAAGAAGGGGCAATCTGCGTATCAGGGGCCTGCCGGAATCTATCACAGACATCCTGGGTACTGTTACAGTACTCCTGCAGGAGCTGATCCTTGAAGTGCCCGTTGAAAGATTGGAGCAAGATCGGGTTCACCGAGCTCTCTCCGCCAAGAAGGCTGATGGTCCCCCGAGAGACATAGTAATGAAATTCTTATATTACAAGACAAAGGAACAAGTCCTGGAGGCTTCTAGGGCGGCCCAATCACTCTCATTCCAAGGGCATAGCTACCAAATCTATGGAGACCTCTCTCTAGCAACACTACTCAGACGCAAAGAAATGAAACCCTATCTACAGATCTTGCGGGACCGACAAGTGAAATATCGATGGGGATTTCAATTCTCGATGTCTTTCACTATGAACAACCGTACCTACACTGCAATCACCGTGCAAGAGCTGCAAGAGCATTTTCAAACCCTGGATCTCCCTCTTCCTCCACCACCACCCTCCCCGGCCAAAACACCCTCCTTGCCTTCCTCACAAAGAAGCCTCTCCAGTTTGCCTCTCATATCCTCGGGAACCCCGAAAGAGCAAAGGCAGAAGAAACAGAGGTCTATTGCCCTTAAAGAGCTATCTTTGCAAGTCTTCCAGGATGTCGCCTGATTGAGATAAGTGCCACCCGCATTACTATATCTGCTTTATTCTCATCCCTTGTCACCATTGATCTTGTGACACTCCCCACGGGTTCATTACCACCCAGTAAAGGGGCCTTTGTTATGTTCCCCTACGTTTATTGTCTAATTTTTGGGGGTTTTGTTTTTTTGACACCGTTAGTTGTCAGTTAAACTTTGACAGTGTTTGAATTGTAATCTAGCTCTATATCATATTTATCCCTGGAGCCGTTTTGTTCCATGTGGCCAAGACTAACGGCTGAGACTCCCCCCCTCCCCCTTCTTCACCAGCATGTACTTTGCTTCCCGACACAAAAGAACTGTTCCTTCTGCAGAAGACACTTGATTTTCAACATGAGCTCCCGACCCAGTCTACACCACCTCCATAGACTGACCTCCGTAATATATCATGCTGCAAATGTCATGATTGCCACATTTTACTAAAGCTTTTGCCGCTGGACTTTTAAGTTATACATCCTTTATGGGAGGTACTTCTTTAAAATGCCAATTAGCTATACGCAAACAGGATTTAAGCTAGTGAATAGCTAAAATGCTCTCTTTCAAGCTAAACATCTAAATGATTCCTCTGGTATACACTCCGCTAAAGCCTTTATATTATATAACCTTAATGTATCCTGCCACGCACTCAATTTAGAAAATAATTGATATTACCGCTGTGCCTCTGTACATATAAATCTGAAAGTAATCCCTGTAATGTTAAATTGTATGTTAGCATATTCAAGGGTTGAACGCTTTGCAGAAGATACCCCTACCTCTCCCCAGCCACCTTCCCCTCTTCCCCAATGACCTTTTTCCCTCCCCCCTTCCCAATCCTATTAGGGTTAATTTCATTTTGCATAAAAATGTAAGTTTACATCAACACCGTTTGTTATTATCTATGTGGGGCAGAGTGTTGGCTGGACACAGGAGGGCACTGTAGCACCATTAAAACAAATAAGGCTCCAGCTTTCGCATTACCCACCGTGGGCAAGGTTTCACCAGCCCAGTAACCAGTAATCTCTTAAAAGCTACACATCTAAATAAACTCATGTATACTAATATGACTCTCACCCACCTATGATACAGCTCTCTGAGGTTTGGCCCGCGCAGTGTATTTCTGTTTTATATTAGAAAACCTGCACTCTCCTAGAGACTGAGATATCCACATTTAATATTTACCCATGCAGCTGGTAAATAATATAACCTTGCTGAAAACATATGTCCTCTGGGGACAACAACACAATTCGTGTTTTCTCTCTTTCTCTCCCCTGCTTGTCGATCTCCCTTATACCTCCTCCAGAACTTCCCACTCCCTACCTCTCCTTACCACTCCCCCCCCCCCCCCCCGTTCCCTTTGCAGAGGACATTTGACTTTCAGCATGGGCTCTTGATCCAATCTACAGCATTTCCATAGACAGACCTTCTTTATATAATACGCTGAAACTGACATGTTAACCCTATCTCACTATAGCAGTAGCCGCTAGACTCTTACGCTATGCAACTATTTGGGAGGCACTCCACCTAAACTATCTACTGGATACACGCAGATATGGCTTCAATTAACAAACAACTAAATATGTATATCTTCAGGTTAAATATTTAAGCGACTCATATGGTAACTACTCTGCTAATCTTCTATACCGTATGACCTCAATATCTTCTCCCACGCACTCAACTTAAAAATGGTTGATACTACTACTGTGCCTCTATACATATGATTTTGAAACTAACTTTTGGGATGTTAAACTGCATAATAGCATAGTTAAGGGTCAACTGTATTGCAGAGATACCCCTACCTCTCTCCCGCTACCTTTCCCTACTCCCCAATTACCTCTTTCCCTCTTCCCTTCCCAATCTTATCAGGGTAAACTTTATTTTGTATCAAAATGTATGCTTACATCAACACCGTGTGTTAATTATGGGCTATGTAATGCAATGCGCAGGCTACACACAGGAGGGCACCACAGCACCACTAAAACAAATAAGGCTTTTGCTTTTACAATGTCCTCTGCGGACAATGTTTCACCACCTCCGTAGATTACCTTCATTTATCACCTGAATTTGAAGTGTAGCGGGGGTGTCTCAGCACCTTGCAGGAAAAAAATATAGGAGACAAATACGGGAGCCCAATAGTGTAGTATATTAGTATGCAATTGAAAAAAGGAATTTCAATAAATTACTACTCACAAAAGGAGGTTGCAAGGGCAACCAACCGTAGAAAGCAGGTGGAGACCATAAACCCGACTCCACTCGGGGTAGTCCCAGCCGGGACCTGGATGTGGTCGCTCTCCTTGAAAAAGTAGGGACAGGTGTCCACTGTGGGGCACCCACAGGTGGTCTGTCACCACCCCTCAAACACAGATTGTTTGGGGGTATAGCTATGCACAATTGAAGGTAAAGAGGCGCCCTGGTTGAAATAAAAGCATCTAAAAACAGCTTAAAATCGAGGAAATGATATGAGGTGGCTTACCTCAATAACGAAATCCTTGTATATGACAAAAGATTTTTATTTAGCACAGGCAACGCGTTTCGCGGGTCCAAGCCCGCTTCATCAGGCCAATGAAAGTGCCAAATGGGGAGGCTCCCTTTGCCATATCGACTTGTTCATTTGGCACTTTTATTGGCCTGATGAAGCGGGCTTGGACCCGCGAAACGCGTTGCCTGTGCTAAATAAAAATCTTTTGTCATATACAAGGATTTTGTTATTGAGGTAAGCCACCTCATATCATTTCCTCGATTTTAAGCTGTTTTTAGATGCTTTTATTTCAACCAGGGCGCCTCTTTACCTTCAATTGTGCACCTGAATTTGAAATTCATCATTAACTTCCTAAAAGCTCCATATCTAACTAAACTCAGGTACTTTACCATGACCTTCATTTATCTTGGATGCGGCTCTCTGGTGCTTGGCCTGTGCAATGTAGCTTTGCTATATCCTGAAAATTATACGCCCCTCCCCCCCCCCGCTCTGGGACAAACAGGGACTCTTAGGAATGTATGCTTTTCTCGAGTTGCAAACACAACCCCCTCCATTAGTTGTTGAGGGACACACATAACAACATGTACTGACCTCCCCCCTAACGCCTGAACGCGGGTCTTACCCCCGTGATGCTAGTGCCTATCTGACATATCAAAGATATAGTCATCTACCAATCCCAAGGTTTATATATATCCTACCCAACTAACTTCATAGATTTTCATCCCTCAACTTGCTAGTTTTATACAGGCTACTTTACTGAACAGATGCCTATCATGACAGAGTTTATCCTCTTCTCCTACGCTGTTACCTTTGTTAAGTTACCTGAACCCCCTTTCTATTAAATTACAATTGTTAACTACTTTCTTCAAGTCACGTATGCTGAAACCTATAGCAAATAAAATTTCTCCACTAATGCCGGAATCTGCCCCGTGTGTGCTCCATGCTCCTCCACTTGTCCCTTGACGGAACATATCCATCAGGGACACACATACTCTGATACCCCTGGTACTTGTACCATCGGTCTCTATACTACCTAGATAGGGTAGCTCTTGTTGAGTTTATACCCTATCACAATGTGTAAGTCTACTTACTCCAAACCTGCCTTTTCTTCTTCTTCTATCCTCTTTTCTACCCTCTCTTCTTTCCCTTCCTGTGACCACACGATGGGAGCGGAGTGCCCCCTCTCTCTTTTCTTAATCCATCCTCCATGAATTCTCCTTTAAAAATTGTCTCAATAAATGCCCAGGGACTTAACTTATCCTTAAAAAGAACCAAGGCCTTCCAATACTTTAAACGGTCACAGGCCGACATCATCTGTATCCAGGAAACGCATTTTATACAGAACCACGAGCCCAAATTCCTCTACAAGGATTATAGACAGGTCTACTATGCTAGCGCGCAGGTTAAAAAACATGGCGTATTGATTGCTATTAGAAATAACTTGAGTTTCTCTCTCTCTAAGTCAATCTCGGATCCGGAAGGTAGGTATATCTTACTTGTTGGGACTTTACAAAATGACCCATTTACCATTATCTCCTACTATGCCCCTAATGATAAGCAGCCTCCCTTTATCTCACATCTCCTCAATGTAGTAAATAAACATAGTAAAGGGTTCCTTCTTATATGTGGAGACACCAACCACTGTCTACACCCGTTTTGGGATAAACAAACGCCAAAAGGGGTTTCAGACTCAGGGAACACGAAACAGACTGAAACAATTAGGTCAGCATTCAAGTCGCTTAAATTAACCGATATCTAGCGAGAACTGAATCCTTGTAAGAAGGAATTCACATTTTATTCGAGCGCTCACTCTTCTTTTTCCAGAATCGATCACTGCTGGATGCTATCCTCCCTGCTACCCTCAATCAAATCAGCTAAAATTTGCCCTACTCCTTGGTCTGACCATAACATGTATGTTATTGTGCTTTCCTCCCTGATTCAACGCCCTACTGAATTTCGCTTGACCTTGAATCAATATCTCCTCACAGATGAAAATATCACACAACAGATAAGTGAAAAATTAACGGAATATTTTACCCTTAACGGTCTTGACCCGGACATCCCTGCCTTAACGGTATGGGAAGCCCACAAGGCAGTAATTAGAGGCACCTTTATCCAAATTGCTTCCAGAAGGAAAAAAGAAAAACAGCAGGTATTATCAAAATTAGAGAAAAAGTTTACAGAAACACATACGTTATTTCGGGAAGTCCCTTCTCCGGATAACAAAAAGGAACTTTTAAAGGCTGAAACAGCACTTAATCTCGCTCTAACGGAGTCGGCAGAGAAACAACTTACCTCTGCTAAACTCAAATTTTACATTAAATGCAATAAGCCAGACACCTTGCTAGCCAATAGACTGAGACAATCGGACTTGTCCTTCAAGCCCATCTCCCTACAGACTGAGCACAACCAACTGTTCGCTAACCCTATTAAAATCGTTGAAACTTTCTGCTCCAACCTTGAAAAACTATACAACTCCCCCGACAAAGCCTCTTCCACGCAGATTAGAGATTTTTTATCCAAAATACCTCTTCCAGCACTCCCCGAGTGACTGAAGGAATCCCTAGACAAGGAAATCTCTTTACTGGAGGTCCAACAAGTAATAAAACATCTAAAATTAAATAAGGATCTGATGGTTTCAGGGCCGTTTACTACAAGAAGTTCAGCAAGATTTTGTCCCCATATCTAGTCAAAGCTTTCAATAATATCCTTAAGGGGGCGAAATTCCACCAAGAAACTATTTCAGCACTTATTAGTATGATCCCCAAACCAAACACTAACCTGCAAATCTGGTCTAATTACCGTCCCATCTCCCTACTAAACTTAGACATCAAAATTCTGGCTAAGATCCTGGCTAATCGCTTAAATAATGAAATCACCACCCTCATACATAATGACCAGGTAGGCTTTATGCCCCAAAGGCAAGCTGATGATAGTGTCCGCAGACTAACGCATCTAATCCATCATGCTCACCTCACCTCTACCCCAGCGATGTTACTGGCACTAGATATCACAAAGGCCTTTGATTCGGTAGCATGGTCATACCTGTTAGCTGTGTTGCAGCACTGGGGCTTTGGTGAGAACATGATCAATTGGATCAAGGCCTTGTATTCTACACCATCAGCAGCAATCTCTTACCGAGGATTTAGATCATCCTCCTTCCACATTACATGAGGTACCCGCCAGGGGTGCCCCATATCTCCACTACTTTTCGCTTTACTTATTGAGCCTTTGGCCATTCTGATCCGTAACTCCCCAGATATTCAGGGCATACAGGTAGGCAGTAACATACATAAAATTGCTCTATTTGTAGACGATCTTATGATGTGTATTACTCGCCCTACCAAATCCTTACTCGCCTTGAATAAAATTTTAGCACAATTCGGGAACATCTCGGGGCTACATATCAACCCCACAAAATCAAAAGCACTAAACATTTTCTTACCCCCGATACTAATGCAAGCTCTTCAAGACACTTTTGAATTCCAAATAGAGGACTGTAAACCAGGGCTGTGGAGTCGGTCCAAAAATCCACCGACTCCGACTCCGACTCCTCAGTTTAGGATTCCACCGACTCCGACTCCTCGACTCTGACTCCTCTAATTTGCATATTACAATTTTGTTGATTAAAAGTATGTAACATGAAATTTGTCTCTTAATTGCCAACGCTTAGGAATTTTACAAGACAACTGAAGTGAGAAGGATATGTAGACTACTATATTTATTCCCTTTAGACTAAAACTAGTCCTTGGTAAGAGTACTTGTAAAAGGTACAAACCGGAACAAAGAACATCTATCAGGCCCTAGGCAATGTAAGTGTGGGTACATGTAAGAATGATGTGCAGGTACTCTGCAGGGGAATGAGGAGATTGTAAACAGACAACACCTCTGTATTCAATGTGCACAGCATTCTCAGTGGATTCCCTGCAGCTCTGTGGAGAGTGCATATGTAGAGTATAGTACTATTGTGTAACAAAGTAAACCTGAGACAGATGAAATTAAAGTTTTATACATACCTGGGGCTTCCTCCAGCCGCCTTCAGGATAATCAGACCCTCGTTGTCCTCCTCCACCACTTGGATCTTCTGCTATGAGTCCAGGTACTTGAGCCAGTCGGGCGTAGTGCGCATGCACACACTCCGCCGCCAAGAGCATACTACACCTGTGCAGCACTATTGCGCAGGTGCAGAATGTTCCTGGCTGTGGGAGCGGCATGCGGCCGGACAGCGCTGACTGGCTGAATTACCAGGACTCATAGCAGAAGATCCGGGTGGTGGAGGACAGCGAGGGACTGATTAGCCTGAAGGGGGCTAGAGGAAGCCCCAGGTATGTATAAAACTTTACTTTTCATCCGTCTCAGTTACCCTTTAATTTGTAGTCACCAAACCAAATTTTAACAACATATCAAATTATTTGATTTCATCAGCAAAGGGAGTGCATACATTTGCATAAATCAGCATCAATGCAGAATTATTTCCATATCGTTGACCATCTCTATTAGTGACACAGCTACACATCAGGCTTTATTCTTACAGCATAGATGTTATTTAGTATATAAAAGAGATTCATGTGTACACATCATATATACAGTCACAATCAGATATGTATATCTGACCTTAAAAATACGGGGACTGCTTTATTGAAGCAGCACAAGTAACTAATTTTGATTGGTTTATTTCATTTTTGTGGACTAAGCACAGCTATTACTGTATATATACTGTATATATACATTATTTTTAATGACTATTATCTGAGAAATAGAACATTTTATCATGTTTTCTATTTTAATTACAGTTACAAATTCATTAGGAGTCGGAGTCGGTGCATTTTTTCCTGACTCCGACTCCAGGCACCCAAAATTGCCCGACTCCACGACTCCGACTCCACTACTCTGACTCCGACTCCACAGCCCTGCTGTAAACTCCCATACTTAGGCATATACCTCACTGGCTCCTACGACACATTATTCCGTTATAACTACCCCTCTTTGTCCCAGGAGCTCTGCGAGATGCTGGAGTGCTGGAAGAGGTATTCAATCTCATGGATGGGCAGAATTGCAGCCATCAAAATGACCTTTCTCCCCAAACTCCTATATGTGTTTTGGCTACTCCCGGTCTCTGTCCCCTCTACATTCATCGAAACCCTGCAAAAAAAAGTTAACAACTTTATCTGGGGTCCCAAGAAGCCCCGCTTCAAAAGGAGATACTTACTTTTGCAACGCTCTAATGGAGGCTTAGGTGTTCCTGACTTAAAACTATATTATAAGGCTGCCCAGCTGGCCTTACTGACCAGCTGGCATGCCAATGAAGGGAAGCCCTCTTGGGTGAATATAGAGGAGCATATCATTTACCCTATCAAAATACAAAATCTTCTCTGGATCTCTCCCCCGAACGCAATAAAATCTCTAACCCCATAATCCAAAACTCCCTTGTAATATGGGACAGTTGCAAATATTCAGGGAAGCTAATATCTACCCACCGACCTCTAGTTTCCTTCCTAGGCAACCCATCCTTTCCAGCTGGATTTTCATCCCCTGCTAGCTACCACTGGTGGTCTAGAGCTAAACTAACGAGAGTCTGGGATCTTACCACAGATCAAGGAATAAAATCACTGGACTATTTAAAAGAGTAACATAACTTACCCCAAGGGGAAATCTTTAGATACCGACAGATAACTCACTTCGTAAAGTCTAACTTGCCTGATAATCCCGCCCTTTCATGTAGAACAGCATACGAAGCAATATGTGCAACAAACCCCTTTACCCCTGGAGTCATTTCCATGATATATAAAGACCTGACACGAGCACTCGCAGAATGGAAACCAGAATATATAATAAAATGGGAAAAAGAACTGGGAGTGACTATAGCGAACAAGGATTTACAGGATATCTGGAACAATATCCCCCGGGTCTCTGTGAATGCTGACCTAATTGAAGTTAACTATAAACTTATTTAGGTGGTACCTAGTCCCACGAAGGCTGGCAAAAATCAAATCAAATTCAACGCCGAACTGCTTCAGGGGTTGCGCAGAGGCGGGTACCCAAACCCACACATGGTGGAAATGTAAAAAAGTAAACAGACTGTGGATAAGGGTCTGTACGTGGCCCTCGTCACTGCTTAACACTCCCATCCCTAAAAATCCTATCCATACACTTCTGGGCCTTCCGTACCCGAGCCTGACCTCTACTCAGAATGATCTAATTAACTTTATCTTTACAGCCACAAAATTAGTAATAGCAGCCTCCTGGAATACCACAACCCTATCATTTAATCAAATCCTTTAATCAAATTAAGCAGAGACTTTGCCGCATCTTAATGGATAAGATGAAAAAATGTAACAAAATATGGGCTCCACTTACCAACTATATTTTTGGGCCTGAACTAAACGTATTACTAGGACCATACTGATTACACTCACCTGGGCTAACAAATTAAATCAAAAGCTTTTGCTTCAACTGTGAGGAGAACTGGTGGGCCCCCGCTCCCGTGGTCTTGATCTTCTTTTCTACTACCTTCTAACCTTTTCTATTTCCCTCTCTCTCTCCTCTCCCCTTACCAATTACCCTCATCTACGAATTGGTAATCTGACATGATATAACGCTAACCCCAGCTAACCTCTTATCTCAAGAATCTACTAAGATGCAGGAGCAATCTTTTCAAGGCCGGTAATGCCAATCCTGTCTCACTGGAGATAGGACCTCAAAAGTCTATAGTTGTAAATAGGGGAGGGTAGCCCTGCCCAGCTGTTTCGGTTGAGTGAATGGGCGGTCGCTGCCATCTCCAGCTGGGTTATTAAGCCTCTTAGCACTCAGCTCCTGAGCATCTAACCAGCTCGCTAGGGGCCATTTCCTCTACATGCTAACTTTCGGATCAGTGCTGCACATCTCCCATAAACCTATACAGTACTATGATCCATGTTGTTATGTCATGACCATCCAAAAATGTATTCCACTTGCATTACTGTTATGTCTGTATACAGCTATGTACTTCAAAGTTATTACTTTAACTGTAAACTTGTTCTGGTTTTATCTTAAAATCAATAAAAATTATTGAAAGTAAAATAAACAATAGTACTGTAGATAAAACCCAAACTTTTTATCTGCCTATGTTGGTTATCACAACATTTAAATTATGCTCCGAATACAATGTATGGTGACAATATATTATTTGGAAATATTATTTGCTTTTTGACTGCACCATACCAATAATTACAAGCCCTTATTTGCAAAAATAAGTGCTGCGTAATATGTTGGCGCTTTATAAATACAACAAATGAATCAAATAAAAAATAAAAGTAATTTACCGCCATGACATATATATTAAAAAAAGCAAAGTCTATAAGGTACAATGTTTTTTTTAAAAGTCACTTTATTTGTTTTTTTACTAGTGTTCGATTTTCGTAACTATGGGGGAAAGAGTGGTTTAAAAGGGACAATAACTATAGAGAATAAGAATGTTTAAATATATTTTCCTTTTAATTGTACTTTTTTATCACAAGATGGCACTATACAATATCCTCTTTTACCAGGAAGTGTTTGATCACTTATTTACACTACTTTTTACCTTCCTTTTTATGAATGACACGGCTTCTGGTTGAAGGGATTTTGACAACGTCCTTTAAATCGTGCTGAATAAATAATTTAATCTTTTTACATTAACCCTGTGGTTTAGGTTCTTCCATCTTGAGTGGCAAAGACATCCTCCCTCCACCAGATTTTTGTTTCATTACATTACCTATTTTTGGGCGCCTCCACCCCCAGTACTATACATTCCATCTCCTTTGGAGGTGCTTGTCTTTCGGTTGTGGTGTTTTCTACAACCAAGTAGGACCAACCAGGAGTGCGACCATCCAGTTTCAGTAGGACCTGGAATACCGAGCGGGGATGGTTATTTCCCCGTAGGCGATATACTGTGGTTGCAGAGGCTGCAACCTACCTTTGCGAGTATAAATACTCTTGTGCTACAATCTAACATCTAATACCCCACAATACTACACCATTTGGCTCCTGGTCTCTCCTTGTCATACAGGTGACTGGGGTATCCCCACAGTGATGACCTTTTATATTTGTAGGCGAGAGAAAGGATTTTAAATTGTATCCTTTGTGAAGCCAGTGAAGGGACTGAAAGAGTGGGGAGTGGGATAGGACTGGGGAAGCGGGGGAGAGGAGGATGAGTCATGCAGCAGAGTTCATGATAGACTGTAGCCGGGCTAAACGGTTGGTGGGGGAAGCCGCGGAGCAGAGAGTTGCAATAGTCTAGTCGTAAAATAATCAGGGCATGCACCAGAAGTTTGGTAGTGTGAAAAAGGGCAGATGCAGGAGATGTTTTTTAGGTGGAGGCGACAATTTTTACGTTTTCTATAATGACGACAAGTAAAATAATAAAATATCGTTTAATTTACAGATATTGTACTTCTTCATTCATATAGTAAAATATCTTACCAATATATTCCTATACCCTGACCTCTCCCTACTCTCTTACAGAACCCTCCCCTGATGGTGCCTAATACTAAGACCCCCACTTGTGGTGCCTAACCTTAAAACCCCCATTGGTGGTGCCTAACCTTAAAACCCCATTGGTGGTGCCTAACCTTAACTTCCCTGGGAGGGCACCTAACCTTAATCCACCATTTTGGTTGCGTTATATAAATAAGTTTATGATTGGCAATTGCATTCATTGCATTCTGTCATGGATAGTGTCATGGTTAAGGGCTCTGCCTCTGACACAGGAGACCAGGGTTCGAAACTCAGCTCTTCTTGTTCAGTAAGCCAGCACCTATTTATTAGGAGTTCTTGGGCAAGACTCCCTTAGGCCCCCTGCACACTGCATGCGATTCCGATTTTTTATCGTTTTTTTTACATGCAATTCCGATTTTTAATAGTTACTGCATGCTGCATTTTTTCTGCGTTTTTCTGTTGATGGCATTCAGGGAAAATCAGAATCGCAAATCAGATTTGCAGTGTGCAGGGAGCCTAACAATGCTACTGCCTGGCTGTGCCCTAGTGGCTGCCTTGCAAACGCTTTGAGTCCGATAGGACAAAAGTGCTATACAAATATAGAAATTATTATTTTAAAAATGATGTAATTGTTTTATATCAACACAGCATGCTTTTTATATACCTAGCACCAATAGAGAAAATATTTGCATTGATGTGAATTAGGCACCCTTTTTAATAGGCGTCATTATGACTGCTACTGGATATTTTTACACTTCGTCCATAAAATGCCTTTTAAAGAACAAGCAAGCAAGCAAGAAAATAGATTGACTTTTTGAATGATCTTCCACGTATTGTGTTGAATTGCTACTATTCTGTATTTAACGACCAATTTTATTTACAGGTACGCGATACAGCCATGGGGTCGAACGCGGCCCCGTCCTACGCAAATATATACATGAATGTGTACAAATAAAGTTTTGTGTACACATATTCCGGTTTCCATAAATATGCCAAAATTTGATACATAGATGATATATTTTGCATGTGGGTGGGCCCGTTCGACCCTGGATGAGCTGTTTTCACATCTCCATTGTCAATGCGAGTTAATTTGCCTTACTGTTCACTGTGATACAACAAGTGTCAATTTTCCTGACACTTTGGTTACCCTTAAAGATGGTCAGTTACACACTGATCTACGAGGGTTGAATGAAAAGTAATGCCTCCACCCCCATAACTCGTCAACAGATGGCAGCACTGGTTTGTGGCAAGTACTGTATTGTTCAGTAGACTCTCCTCTACAGTTCCAGTTGGTAGGAAGCCTTAGCGTTGGACGGTTGTGTTGTTGCAGTGCAAAGTATGGAACCCTGTGCAGAAGGTCGGTCAATACGATTTCAGCAACATGCGGTTATTGAATTCCTGACAGCAGAAGGTGTCACCCCAAAGGAGATTCACCAGAGAATGAAAGCTGTTTATGGTGGTTGTGTTGATTTGAGTACTGTGTGTCGTTGGGCCAAAAAATTTAAAGATGTTGAGGTGAGAACATCTGACTTGCGGGACAAAGAAAGAGTTGGACGTCCTGTGACAGCAACCACACTCGTATATGTGAAACCCACAGACTGCAATGCTATCTTATTTTTTAACTACTTTCACCCTATGAGCACAAAGTGTGCTATACCAAAGAGTCAAATTATGCGTATTGGCCGAATAACGGATAGTAGGGACCTGCAAAAGTCCTGTCTAGATGAGATGACAAAAAAATTCTTGGCACACCAGTATCCTGGTGCTGTAGCGGCAAATGCGCACAGAGAGGCGAGTGATCCCTCTGGGCGACATAGGGGGAGGAGGAGTGTAGGCAATAGATTGCCTTTTGTTTCTCAATACAACATTTGGAGTGATTTAATAGGTCAAATAAAAAAAAAAAACATTGGCACACATTGTCCCGATCCTTCCCCACCGTTAATGAATTTCAGAACCCGCCACTTCTCTCTTACAAACGAGCTCCTACTCTGCGTGACAGATTTGTTCACGCTGAATTGCGGACCTTGGTCAGGCCGTCGAAGAGACACACTTGTAGGGGCACATTCCCCTGTCTTAACTGCGTGCATTGCCACTCCATCACCAGATCCCCTTACGTTGTTCATCCACATACAGGGAAGCAATATATAATCAAGGGATGCTACAATTGCAACTCACAATGGCCCATATGCAATTAACTTTTTCTCCTGAGTTTTCTCCTAGGAGATATTTTTAAATTTGTCAATAAAATGCCCTTTAAGGCACCAGAAAGCAAGAAAAGACTCAAAATAATTTTAATAATACTTTTTCGTTTACTTTTTGGTACTTTTTTAGTTGAAAAGTGAAGATGAAAAATTATCTCCTAGGAGAAAACTTGGGTGAAAAAGTGAATTGCATATGGCCCAATATGTTGTATATTTACTCAAATGTCCATGTGGACTAATTTATGTGGGTCAAACCACTTCTAAATGTAAAGTTAGATTTTCTGCCCACAAGTCAGCAATTCGTAACAAACTTATAGATCAGGCAGTTCCAGCACATTTTGTTAAGCATGGACATAGTGTTAATCAGTTGCAGTGCCAGTTGTAGTGGGCATTCTACCAATGACTAGAGATGGTAGTAGAATAAAAAGACTTCTATACAGGGAGGCTTTTTGGATCTGGACACTTGATTGCCTTGACCTGAGGGGTCTCAATAGGGATTTTGATCTGACACCACTTTTATAATGCTTTATTTAGTATTTTAATTTTTATTATTTTTGGTTTCAGATCATCTGCCCTGATGTCTTTATATATGGCCCTTTAAGCTTTTTTCATTAGTGTTGGTCACACCAGTGGCTTCTCACATATTTGTCTATGTTTTCACTTTTACTTCTTGCAGCTCAAGCCTATTTGTATGTTTTCTCGCAGTCTGTCCACCACTGCCCCATTCTATGGTGTCCGTTGCCATGGTAGCGCGGCTGGGGCAGTGCCAGCAGGGGTACGTGGACGCTAGTGTTGGGCGAACAGTGTTCGCCACTGTTCGGGTTCTGCAGAACATCACCCTGTTCGGGTGATGTTCGAGTTCGGCCGAACACCTGACGGTGCTCGGCCAAACCGTTCGGCCATATGGCCGAACTAAGAGCGCATGGCCGAACGTTCCCCGAACGTTCGGCTAGCGCTGTGATTGGCCGAACGGGTCACGTGGTTCGGACCCGAACGCGCTCTGATTGGCCGAACGGTCACGTGGTTCGGGTAAATAAATACCCGAACCACGTCATATCTCCGCCATTTGTCTGTGGGTTTAGCTTTGGGTAGGCAGGCAGGGTAGTTCGCGCTCCAGCCACGCTAGCCAGGGTCCCCCCTGTCATTGTGTCACTGCTGGGAACAGTAGTACACCGCTTGCTCAGCCACACTATATAGCATTCTGTTTACTGCCACTCTGTGTACCTCGCTCAGCCACACTATATAGCATTCTGTTTACTGCCACTCTGTGTCTGCTGGGAATAGTAGTACACCGCTTGCTCAGCCACACTATATAGCATTCTGTTTACTGCCACTCTGTGTACCTCGCTCAGCCACACTATATAGCATTCTGTTTACTGCCACTCTGTGTCTGCTGGGAATAGTGGTACACCGCTCGCTCAGCCACACTATATAGCATTCTGTTCACTGTTCTGTGTCTGCTTGGAATAGTGGTACACCGCTCGCTCAGCCACACTATATAGCATTCTGTTTACTGTTCTGTGTCTGCTGGGAATAGTGGTACACCGCTCGCTCAGCCACACTATATAGCATTCTGTTTACTGTTCTGTGTCTGCTGGGAATAGTGGTACACCGCTCGCTCAGCCACACTATATAGCATTCTGTTTACTGTTCTGTGTCTGCTGGGAACAGTAGTACACCGCTCGCTCAGCCAGAGTATATAGCATTGTGTTTACTGCCACTCTGTGTACACCGCTCAGCCAGACTATATACCATTGTTTACTGACACTCTGTGTACACCGCTCAGCCAGACTATATACCATTGTTTACTGACACTCTGTGTACACCGCTCAGCCAGACTATATACCATTGTTTACTGCCACTCTGATTCTGCTGGGAACAGTAGTACACCGCTCGCTCAGCCAGACTATATAGCATTGTGTTTACTGCCACTCTGTGTACACCGCTCAGCCAGACTATATACCATTGTTTACTGACACTCTGTGTACACCGCTCAGCCAGACTATATACCATTGTTTACTGAAACTCTGTGTACACCGCTCAGCCAGACTATATACCATTGTTTACTGCCACTCTGATTCTGCTGGGAACAGTAGTACACCGCTCGCTCAGCCAGACTATATACCATTGTTTACTGACACTATATAGCAGACTATATAGCATTGTGTGTACACCGCTCAGCCAGACTATATACCATTGTTTACTGACACTCTGTGTACACCGCTCAGCCAGACTATATACCATTGTTTACTGCCACTCTGATTCTGCTGGGAACAGTAGTACACCGCTCGCTCAGCCAGACTATATACCATTGTTTACTGACACTCTGTGTACACCGCTCAGCCAGACTATATACCATTGTTTACTGCCACTCTGATTCTGCTGGGAACAGTAGTACACCGCTCGCTCAGCCAGACTATATACCATTGTTTACTGACACTATATAGCAGACTATATAGCATTGTGTGTACACCGCTCAGCCAGACTATATACCATTGTTTACTGACACTCTGTGTACACCGCTCAGCCAGACTATATACCATTGTTTACTGCCACTCTGATTCTGCTGGGAACAGTAGTACACCGCTCGCTCAGCCAGACTATATACCATTGTTTACTGACACTCTATGTACACCGCTCAGCCAGACTATATACCATTGTTTACTGCCACTCTGATTCTGCTGGGAACAGTAGTATACCGCTCGCTCAGCCAGACTATATACCATTGTTTACTGACACTATATAGCAGACTATATAGCATTGTGTGTACACCGCTCAGCCAGACTATATACCATTGTTTACTGACACTCTGTGTACACCGCTCAGCCAGACTATATACCATTGTTTACTGCCACTCTGATTCTGCTGGGAACAGTAGTACACCGCTCGCTCAGCCAGACTATATACCATTGTTTACTGACACTCTATGTACACCGCTCAGCCAGACTATATACCATTGTTTACTGCCACTCTGATTCTGCTGGGAACAGTAGTACACCGCTCGCTCAGCCAGACTATATAGCATTGTGTTTACTGCCACTCTGTGTACACCGCTCAGCCACACTATATAGCATTGCGTACTCTGCCAGTCAGTGTGTATATTGCTGGGATCAGTAATACTCCACTCACTGTCAACCACTATATGAGCTCAACATGAGTTCCCCAGAGACCTCCGCTGTGAGCAGCACTCCCAACAACAGCAACAGCCAACGCCCCACGCAAGCTATAACATCCACCCCAGCAGCCAGTGGTCAGCAGCAGCCCTCCCCGGAGGAGAACGTTGTGTCCATCAGTCCGTCGCCAGAGCGATTAATGAGGGCTGCCATTGAGGAGATGATGGGGCCTGATGTGGAGGAGGAGGTCTGGCTCAGGCCAGCATCCCAAGTTAATGTTGAGGACGATGAGGGGTCTGTGTCTGGGGATGTTGGGGTGGCAGAGGTGGTGGGTGGGTCAGACTCAGGAGAAGAGTTGTATGATGAGGATGATGATCGGGACCATCTGTATGTGCCTCAGAGTCCGACCCCGGAAAACATGTTGTATCGTGTGTTTAGGTACTAAAATCTGCGTTCCCTCCCAGTAGTGTTGGGCGAACAGTGTTTGCCACTGTTCGGGTTCTGCAGAACATCACCCTGTTCGGGGTGACTATATAGCAGACTATATAGCATTGTGTTTAATGCCACTCTGTGTACACGGCTCAGCCACACTATATAGCATTGTGTTTACTTCCACTCTGTGTCTGCTGGGAACAGTAGTACACCGCTCACCCGCCACTGTATAGCATTGTGCTCTGTGTCACTGCTGACAATAGTGGTACACCGCTCACCCACCACTGTATAGCATTTCTGTACTGCCACTGTACTGCTGCCAGTCAGCGTGTACTTTAAGGATAAGTGAAATGAGGAAGAAATCCGGTGAAAGAGGGAGGGGCAAGGGAAGAGGTGTTTCCCCTGACGGTTCACGTACAGGCCACAGGGGAGCACCCAAGAAAACCCACTCAATACTGCCCATGTTGTCCAGGACAACAACCCTCACAGATCCAAAAGAACAGGACCAGATAATTACTTGGATGACCTCTCAAGCGTCCAGCAGTGGGTTAAGCAGCACCAGCACATCACGCACGAGGTCCGAGTCCTCAGCCAGTTAAAGTCTGGGCTTTCTTTGAAGACTGCACTGAGGATGTTACCATGGCGATTTGCAAGGTGTGCAAGACCCGCCTGAGCAGGGGGAAAAGTATTAACAACCTCTCCACCACCAGCATGAGCCGCCACATTCTATCCAAACATCCCACTCTGTGGGCAAACGCGGCAGGACAGGGTACCACCAGCAACACTGCCTCCCTTGGGTTCACCAGACTCACCACCAGACCCGCCTCAGCAGCAGCAGTAGCCCAGCCATTGCGTGGTTCACAACATTCACAAACATCAGACGATGCTGACACTGTCACTTTCCGGACTAGTGCTCTTGAGGTCTCCCAGTGTTCATCAAACACAACAACCAACAGCCCTTTGGTGTGCAGCGCTACGGTTGAGTTGTCTGTCTCTGAGATGTTTGAGCACAAGAGGAAATTGCCAGCAAATGACCCCCGGGCCGTGGCAGTAACAGCCAGCCAGCATAGCCAAGCTTCTGGCCTGCGAAATGCTGCCATATCGAGTGGTGGAGACAAACAGCTTCAAGGGCATGATGTCAGTGGCCATCCCACGTTACGTGGTTCCCAGCCGCTACCACTTTGCGCGCTCTGCAGTGCCTGAGTTGCATGAGCACGTGGTCAGCTAAATAACCCGAAGCTTGAAGAATGCCGTTGCCTGCAAGGTTCACCTCACCACTGACACCTGGACGAGTGCGTTCGGCCAGGGTCGATACATCTCCCTTACCGCGCACTGGGTGAACCTTGTGGAGCCTGGCAGCGATTCCTCACCTGCTACGGCACGGGTGTTGCCCACGCCGCAAACAGCTGGATAACAACAGCAGCACCTACCTCTCTGACTCCTTCTCCTCCAACGCATCTCAAAGCTGTACCTCATCCGGAAATGCTAACCCAGCACCAGCAGCAGTAGGATCGTGGAAGCAGTGCAGCACAGCTGTTGGCATGCGTCAGCAAGCGTTGCTGAAGCTGATCTGCCTTGGGGATAAGCAGCACACAGGGGAGGAAATTTGGAGGGGAATAAAGGAACAGACGGATTTGTGGCTGGCACCGCTGGACCTGAAACCGGGCATGAAGCTAGACACCTGGCACGAACTGGCAATGTACGCAATAGAGGTGCTGGCTTGCCCGGCAGCCAGCGTTATGTCGGAACGCTGTTTCAGTGCTGCCGGAGGCATCATCACAGATCGGCGTATCCGCCTCTCCACAGAAAATGCAGACCGTCTGACTCAAATTAAAATGAATCAATCCTGGATTGGAAACGACTACGCAACACTCCTGGACCCCAACCAAGTAACATGACCGATGAACATCTGGGATGGTTTAGCGTTTCCGGTCCCTGTTTATTGAACCTCTCATCTGTATTACATTTATGACTGCATGGCGGCAAAAAGCATTGCTGCTATATCCGCACGCTTTTTGTCCTCATGCAAGGCCTGGGTTGTTGTGTCTCACAAAGCGTGGCCTTCTCCTCCTGCGCCTCCTCCTGTTCCATCACGTGTGCTGCTGCTGCTGCTGCTGGGTTACCGTTGCCGGTCCCTGTTTATGGAACCTCTTATCTTTATTACATTTATGACTACATGGCGGTACAAAGCATGCTATCCGCACGCTTTTTGTCCTCATGCAAGGCCTGGGTTGTTGTGTCTCACAAAGCGTGGCCTTCTCCTCCTGCGCCTCCTCCTGTTCCATCACGTGTGCTGCTGCTGGGTTAGCGTTGCCGCGTGGTCCCTGTTTATTGAACCACTTATCTTTATTACATTTATGACTGCATGGTGGTACAAAGCATGCTATCCGCACGCTTCTTGTCCTCATGCAAGGCCTGGGTTGTTGTGTCTCAAAGCGTGGCCTTCTCCTCCTGCGCCACCCTCCTCCTGTTCCATCACGTGTGCTGCTGCTGGGTTAGCATTACCGGTCCCTTTTCCTGGAACCTCTTATATGTATTACATTTATGACTGCATGCCGACAAAAAGCATGTTACCTGTGCAAAGAAAACAGACATTTCCCGCATTTAAAAGACAGTTTTCCCTTTGAAACTTTAAAATCGATTTTCTCAAAAACTATAAGCTCTTTTTGCTAAATTTTTTTTCCTCTTGTACCCACTCCCAAGGTGCACATACCCTGTAAATTTGGGGTATGTAGCATGTAAGGAGGCTTTACAAACCACAAAAGTTCGGGTCCCCATTGACTTCCATTATATTCGGAGTTCGGGTCGAACACCCGAACATCGCGGCCATGTTCGGCCTGTTCGGCCCGAACCCGAACATCTAGATGTTCGCCCACCACTAGTGGACGCTATGGGGCGATGCTTCTGCGTTCCATGCCTTCCCTTGTGAGTGATCAGCCGTCTTCCGAGCTGGTCACGTGGTGCCGCCCCAGTCCGCGAAACAATGTGGGAGTTCTGCCCACCTTCCTTGGGCGGACCTTAGCCGCAGATGGCTGCTGGCATCCTCTGAGATGGGGGATGGTGGGGATTTGGCGAGTTACATGCAGGTGAGTGTGCCCCTCTCCTCATTTGTTCCCTCACCTTTTATATAGTTCCCCATCAGGTCCGCGCGTTGACTAAGGGTCTGTGATTGGTCTGATGTTACAGATCTGTGATTGGTCATTTGTGATGGTGGATAGGTATATAATGTGTATGATACATTTGTTTGATTCAGACTATCATCAGCTTGATAAAGGGGTATGCCCCCGAAACATCACACTTTGTGTGACAGCCTGTACATATGAAACTTAAAGGGAACCTTAACTGTGGGGGAAAAAAAATTGACTTACCTGAGGGCTTTCCCAAGCCTCCTGCAGCCGTCCTGTGCCCGCGCCGGTCCTTTGGTGCCCTCCGGTCTCCCTCCGCGGCTAAGTTTAGTTTTCGGCCGACTGCCAGTCGTCCTCCGGCAAAGGGTCCTCTTCTTCCGCATTCCCCGTCGTAAAGAGCCATAAAGCGCATCCGCATGACGCAAGATGCGTCATGCGGACGTGCTTTACGGCTCTTTACGACGGGGAATGTGGAAGAAGAATACGCTTTGCCGGAGGACGACTGGCAGTCGGCCGAAAACGAAACATAGCCGCGGAGGGAGACCGAAGGGCACCAAAGGACCGGCGTGGGCACAGGACGGCTGCAGGAGGCTTGGGAAAGCCCCAGGTAAGTGAATTTTTTTCCCCCACAGTTAAGGTTCCCTTTAAATAAAAGAGCATATTTACTTCATGGATGGTGCCGGCTTCATCTTCTGCTACAAGTACATCCGCATGGTCACCGGACGGCCTTGGCACATCCCCATACTTACCAGGAAGGAGTGCCTCCTCTTCACACTTTTTCAATTGCAAAAAGCTGGAAAGTTATTTTAAAATGAATTTGAAAAATTATCCCCTAAGAGAAAGTACAGGAGAAAAAGTTAATTAAATAAGGCCCCTTGGCCCATTTGCAGTTCACTTTTTCTCCTGAATTTTCTCCTAGGTGATATTTTCACACCTTGTCATAAAAATGACTCTTAAACCACCAGCAAGCAAAAAAATACTCAAAATAATTTTGATAGTACTTTTTCATCAACCTTTAGGTACGTTTTCAATTGTAAAATGCTGAAAAGTTATTTTTAAAAAGATGTGAAAATGATCTCCCAGGAAATAACTCAGGAGAAAAAGTGAATTGCACATGGGCCCTTGTCTCTTTAGGGTTACACTTTTATTTTTAGATGCATAAAACTATTTAAAGACACCCAATAAAACATTGTAATCAAATTATTTTTCAGAGACGTTTATGAATGTCACTTCAAAGTGTAAAACTGGGATGTCCCCCCCTTTTCCTGGGGGCTATTTTCTAAACAATCAGTGGTTCCCCCTACACTGCAACCTGTCTTCATTTCAGCCTTTGTCCAACATCCAGACATGCTTGGCTGGCAAAATGATCTATTTAATGGGGGATTCAACTGTGCGTCAATGGATAGAATTCCTTCCAAAGCTCTTAAAAGGTAAATATTATTATTATTGATTTATAAAGTGCCAACATTTCCATGGTGCTGTACAAAGTAAGAAAGTCGGCACAAAATAGAGAATCTGCTCAAAGTACAGGATTGGTAATAACAATGACACAATTATTACAAATAAATGTGAAACAAAATCCAAAACACAAAGGGGTGAGAGAGACCTGCCCTTGCCAGCTTACAATGTAAAGCATGGGTGTCGAACTTAAATATAAAGTGGGCCGAAATTGAGCTCTGGAATCAAGTCGTGGGCCAACCTCAATGTCTAGTGGCCACCTCCCTCCTTTATGAGGTGTCTAATAGCCCCACTTCATCCCTAAACATCTCCCTGATGTTTAGTAGTCCTCCCTCCTCTATACAATTCCTGATGTTTAGTGGTCCTTCCTGCCGTATAAAGTTTCCTGGTGTGTAGTGGCCCCTTCCCTCTCCTTTACAGTTCCCTGGTATCTAGTGCTGTCCCCCACTCCATACAGCTTCCCTCGTGATCTAGGGTTTACCCTGCAATATAGCTTCTCTGGTGGTCTAGAGTGGGCCAAACATAATGCAAAGTGAGGAAACCACCTGAGGGCCATATCTGATGGCTCCGAGGGCCAGATTTGGCCCACGGGCCAGAGGTTGACATGTATGATCTAAAGGAATGGGGGGACAAGAGGTGGGGTAAGTGCATACGTCTCAGTCTTAAAGTGGTTCTCCAAGAAAGTGATACATATTTTTTGTTTATTTTTTTTTACTTATATTTCTGCTACAGATATGTTCCTATATGATTATTGTTCTTTGCATCAGGCAGCCAGATAGAATCTGCAACAGTAGAATTAGCTAAAATCAAAATAGATAAAGGCATCTGGCCCAGATGGCATCCACCTCCAAATATTAAGGAAGTTGAGTACAGTTAATGATAGGCCACTTTATCTTATCTTATGATTCTTTGTCAAGTGGGTCAAGTTCCCTATGACTGGTGTACGGTTGATGTGTTTGCCTTATTTTAGAAGGGAAAAAAATTAGAACGGGGAAACTACTGACCTGTAAGCTTAAAGGAATACTATCGATTCACATATTTTTTTCAATTGACACAGGAATTGTTTGGGAAGTGCTGCTAAGTACTGGTGTTTACATTTTAGTAGCAACTTCTTTCTTTGTTTACTGTTATCAAAATACATTCAAACTTTACTGACGCCAAAACTGACGGCTGACTGAGCCATGAGGAGAGGGGAAATTCCCCTCACACTTGAGCAGTTAACTCTATGTGTAGCTCTGTGTGTAACAGAGAAGAGAGCTCCCAACAGCTGCAGCTCCTGTGTCCTGTGTTTCTGACTGACCTGTCTGAAGAGAGCAGAGGAAATGTAACTAATTGTCACAGCTTTTCATACTGTTTTTGCTTTCAGAGTTTGATATGTTTGATATTTGCTTTCTGTAGTCTAATATGCAACTCTGGCTGTGCATTGAGGCAGACACCCCTTCTGCAATTGATTTGTCCCAATATAGCTAAATCCTACCCTCAATAAATTACAGCTTTTGCCTCTGATATTTAACATGAAAAGTTGGAAAATGTTTACACAGCTACTTAGACATTATTTGCACACCGTCATTTTAGAACACTTGGGTATCGATAGTATTAACCAGCCTGGCGGTATGGACGAGCTCAGCTCGTCCATCACCGCCGGAGGCCGCCGCTCTGGCCCTGCTGGGTCGATTTTTATCAAATAAAAAGGCTCACACGCAGCCGGTACTTTGCCAGCCGCGTGTGCTACCTGATCGCCGCTGTAGCACGGCAATCTGCCACGTGCAGCGGCGAAAGAGGGTCCCCCCAGCCGCCCGAGCCCAGCGCAGCCAGACCAAACAGTTCCGGCCAGCGCTGAGGGCTGGATCGGAGGCGGCTGATGTCAGGACTTCGGCTGTCGTCCATGACATCACTCCGCTTGTCGCCATGGCTACGAGGAAAGCGAAACAAGAAAGGCCGCTCATTGCGGCCTTTCTTGTTACTTCTGATCGCCGGAGGCGATCAGAAGTACGCAACAGGAGTGCCCTCTAGTGGGCTTTCATGCAGCCAACTTTTAGTTGGCTGCATGCGATAGTTTTTTTTTAATTAAAAAAAAAAACGTCCGGTCGCCAGCCTGGCGATCTTAATAGAATGCCAGGCTGGTTAATGTCAGTCATGTGTAAAGTGTTTTGCTATTCTAAGGGGCGTACATATAATTCAGCCTCCAGGAAATTTGGGTGCAGGGTAAAGCTGAAAACGTCTCACCCTGCTCCTGCAAAAGTCCCGGCGGCATTAATTGCTATTTTATTTACGGGCCGCCATGGACTTAGGGGGTAAGATGTAATTTGGCCACCATCTATTGCTGGTGGCCGAATTGTGCTGTTTTTAACCTTCTTGGCAGTTCTTTAATTCTGCCAAATAGGCAGAAATACATTTTTTTTATTTTATTTTTTTGTTTCATGTAAAGCTACCAGAGTTGTAGCTACATGAAACAACACTAGAGGGCGCATGTGTCCCTCTAGTGCGATCGTCGCCGGCATCGATAGCAAACAGGGGAATGCGTATATAACGCGTTCCCCTGTTTAACTTTTCTTGTCACCATGGCGACGATCGGAATGACGTCATGGACGTCAGCCAACGTTCTGACGTCAGACGCCTCCGATCCAGCCCAAAGCGCTGCCTGGAAGTCATTGGTCCGGGCAGCGCAGGATTCTGGCGGGGGGGGGCCCTCTTCCGCCGCTGCGTGCGGACGATCGCCGCAGAGCGGCGGTGATCAAGCTGGACGCGCGGCTAGCAAAGTGCTAGCTGTGCGTACAGCACTTTGAATGAGGCAAATCGCCCCACCAGGGGCTGAGATATCCTCTGCGGCGGCTTACCCCGAGCTTAGCTCAGGGTTACCGCTAAGAGGGTTAAAAGTAATTTGGGCTCTGTCTTTTGACGGAGCCTAAATCACTGTCTGAGTGCCAGGATAGCCATATCTCCTTTTACAGCCTATGGCGGCACCGGCTGCACCGAAATCCCCGGTGCTGTGTTTCATTGATTCATTCAAGACAGCAGGAGGGAAATGTAGCAGCAGGAGTGGTATGTGGTAGCAGGCAGCATTTACTGTGGCCCCTGGTGGTGGGACTACAGCTGAAAATAAACACAAGAATAACACCAGGAGCTTCCAGGCAGCGGTAGTGAAGCCCACAATGTGTCCAATACACAACTAGGCCAACACAGTTTTCAACCCAGGCACCTCAATTTTTTATTTGAACAGCAGCAGAGCTATTTTTAACACAATCGCAACAGCAGTGGCACGTGGAAGCAGTGCCATAAACTGTGGATCCTGGCAGTGGGAGCACAGACAGCAGAAGAGAAATGCAGCAGCAGGAGGAGTAGCAGCGAGGAGTAGCGTGTGGTAGCGGGCAACAATTCTGTATTAAGAATTCCAGGAGATTAATTTTATGCAAAATTATAAAAATAACCAAATAAAATTCATAACAAACATAAACACTAGGCTTTTGCCTTAAACTTAGTCAACATCAAGTCCATTAATGAAGTCCATTTTCCTGAAAGGGAAACACGGATGAAAATAAAATAAAATCCACAGGCCTACTCAGCTTCAAATACTCACTGTACACTATATTACAATATATACACTATATACAATTATTACACTATTCACATATTGCAGCAAAAAAGACTAAGCACTCACCTCTTATGCTTGCAAGCCATCTAACTAAGGTGAAAAAGAGATAGATAGCTCACCCAGAGGAAGTTTATCTGAAATCAAGGAAGTGTGACATTCTGCCAAAACAAAAAAAGAGAGGGACGCTCAATAGTGTGATATCGTTTAATGAGTAAAAAGAGTGCAGTACAATTTCCCTTACTAGATTGATGATAAAACTGGCAAAAAAGGCATACAAGTCATGTGGTAGTTATGCAGCAGATGAGCGCCCTGTAGACTGCAGTGGCCAGCAGCAGTGGGGGTCCAGGTGGTGGGTGACCCTAGGCGCCCTCTCTGATGTAGTAGTGTCCCATAACATCACAACGCGTTTCGGCATATCCTGGCCTTTATCAGGTGACATCTCTAGCACACACACGTCTTCTTATATAGAGGCAAAGTAATAGCCCCCAGGTGTGGTCAATGAGGCGGGGTTGACCAGTGGGGGTGGGGCTGCAAGAAAGTGGGCAGTCCAGGGGTAGAGAAAGTCGAGGGGGGTAGACCCAAAGGAAATCTCCTTTCCACCTATGTTTGGAGAGGGTTGGGACTAGCAAATTGTGACCATTGTCAGGGGTGGCGGAGTCAGGGGCATGTTGCCCAAAAACATGATAAAAAAAACATAAGGTAGACTCAATCTATAGCCCGGGGGGGGGGGGGGGGGGCGATCAACTAAGTTTATATGACAGGGGGGACCAAATCAGTCCAAGTTCACACACTGCTGCCCAGCATCGCCCCAGGAAAACAAGAGATTCTCAGAGACCGATGGAGATGTGAATAGATTGGGCATCTCCTAGGAAATCCATCACAAACAGCCAATCAATCAGTGAGTGGAGCCGGCCGGGTCATGACATGGCACATCGGCACAGTGCCCGATGGTTATGCGTAAGGCAATGTGAGAGTGCTGGCTCATCTCCTAGGAGACGAGTCACAGCATAACATTGCCCTGTCGTACTTCACTAGCTGCGACTCTCATCACAGCAACAGCATAGGAGATAAAACTTCTTAGGTGTCATCATAGTTTCAGGAGTTTATTTAGTAAACAGATATACAGATGCTTGTCTCTACACAGCGAAACAACTGTTCCGTAGTAAGTCCTCTTTGTGTTGCTTGCATACTTGATCTATCTCTAATAGCTAGATCAGGCCTCTCTTATGTTACATCTATACTACGTGGCACGTAGGCCTATGTACAGCATACAGTTAGATAAGATGACAAGACATATTACAAATAAAAGTAGGAATAAGTCATCAGCCAGCAGTCAGAAGTGGCTCTCTGGAGCCCCTCGGCTGCTTTAATACCGACCTCTAAAGAATTAAATGTGACATCATCTGAACAGAGACGTATCAATAACTCATCGCCTGTTATTAGCTGATAAAACCTCATGATATAATGACAAACACGGTCTTTACGGCGCATGCACGAACTATCACCTAGTTCTAAGATGAACATTGTTTAATATACTGGACTCTTGTTTTCCTTCATGAAATATGCAAACACTCGATGTTTACAGAAAAGACTGCCTCAATGCCTGGCCATCGGACCTAGATAAGCTCTTTAACCTTGGCTGGATTTGTGTAAGACACAAAACCATGTCCCAGTGTTTCTAGAAATGATGCTTAAAGGGAGACTCTGCAAATCAAGTCTTTTAACTAACCTCAGTTAAAGTAACTGAGGCCTTCGAATTCAATCATATAATACTTAAATTCGAACACCGGCTTTTCATGTCGCGTCATTACAGGCGGCTGGCACTTATGGTCCGGAGTGTCTTATAGTCCGAAAAATATGGTAGACAGAGACTATAGAGAGCAGAGAGTGGGATTCAGATAGTCACACTACAGGCAGCAGATTCTGACACTGAAAATATACACAGTGCTGGCCTGCTGCTGCTGCTGCTAAACAAACTAATCTAACGATGAATTAAACTACACAAATTACAGCTCATCTAATCCCTAACCCATATCTACAGGCCTGGCCTTCCCTGCACTACACAAGCACAGCCAAGCTAACCTAACTGAACTCCTATCCTAAGCTATGCACACTATACCGGTAGTAATACTACACTACACTGACAGACAACTCAATCAAATCACTAGCTAACACAACAGCAATACAATAAGTATATAGGTAATTTGGAAAATAATTTAAACGCTTTGTTTGAACAATAAATTGCACTTGCTTTGAGACAAAAATAGCACTAGTGGATATGCTCTCACTCAGTACCACAGCCACAGCAAGGGTGGAGCTAAAAATTGGCGAAGGGGAGGGCAGAGGCTCCACTCTTCTGATTGGTTGCTAGGGCCTCAGTTGGGGGCTCTCTCAATGGCCCAATAACATCATTCTATGGTTACGGCTCATGATTATGGCTCATAACCCATGATTTGGGGCCTGATTTGAAATGCAATTACGGATGTATTCAGAATTGCCATTCGTGATCGCGGCCGATTAAGAATACCGATTCTGGCCCTGTAATTGCTCAAATCATCCCGTAATTACAGGTTACATGTAATTACGAACCTGTGATGAGCACCACTATTAGAAGGTGGTGGTAAATGGATTATATTCAAATGTAAAACTGTTACAGTACTAGGTTAATATATGTAGGTAGAAAAAAACAAAGTCTTGTAAAAGTAATACCTTTTAATGGCTAACTGATAAAGTTAAATAATGCAAGCTTTCTGGGATCTAGTCCTCTTCTTCAGGCATATTTCTAGATGTTAGCTGTACACTGATGTTAGCTGTACACTGATGCAGGGAAATAGCAAACATGAAGATGGCAGTTGTACTGGTTGCTGTTTAGCAGTTAGATGTCAGGTGATCAGCAGGCTGGAGCCAGTGAGCTTATGCAAGCAAACATGAAATCTAGCAGGTTTCTGAAGATAGTGAAGCCAAGTCAATCATGTTACATAAGGAGTTATGAATCCCATTCCACAATTTAAACCTTCTGTTAATGTCTTGAACATTTTCATAAATGTGTACTCAGAAATCTTTCTTGCTTGTTCATTTTTGAAGTTACCCTTAAGAATAAGTACTTTTACATCTTGCATGCCGTGTCCTGGTTCACAGAAGTGTTGGCCCACTGGTGTGTCCATTATACCCTCATTAATTTTAAAGCGGTGATGGTTCATTCTTGTGTGCAATTTTTGTCCTGTTTCTCCTATATAGATTCCTCTTGAGGGGCATTTCATGCAGCGTATCATGTATACAACATTGGATGATTCACATACCTACATACATTGTTTGGCTAACACGGTACAGAAACATTTTTAGTACTAGGTTAATTAATGTGTTTACAATCTAGCAGATGGAATACAGAAGAATTTTGACATCTTTGCAAATAATACAAAATTATACTGAATTATAAACACTAAGCAGGACAGTGACATTTTACAACAGGATCTGAACAGCATGGCCACATGGGCAGACAGAGGAGGGAGCCAGACCTGCCAATTGTAGAGCACTATCCTTTTTAATAATCCTTTGCATGTCCCTGCATGCTCCTGTGTCCCTGTGTTTGTGCCAGCTGCCTGGCACACATGTGCGGCACACAGCTGAGTATGGCATGTGCCAATATCCTAGCATCCGTTATTAAACAGGCTGGCTTTTTGACTAGTACTGGTAACATCAGACTTGGAAATACTGGTTGATAACACGTAAAACAACTAAATTCAATGCCAAGCAGCAGCAGCTAAAGCAAATAAAATTCTATAATGTATAAAATGGGAAATAAAATAATGAGATGCTAGTATACTATACTCTCTGTTGTATAACTCACTTGTAAGGCCACATCTGGAGTATGGGGTACAGGTTTGGGCACCACACTAGAAGAAGGACATTGACATAGTAGAACAAGTACAAAGATGGGCAGCTAAAATGACATTGAGTGTTATATCCATCGATAACTCTGACAATTTAATGGAAAACAACATTTACATCCTTTTTATATGATAGCAGCTAAGTGCAGCTCTCTATAGCTTTACACCTCCTACGTCCCTTTCTCAGGGTCTGCAGGCAAAAAATATTAATAAATAAATACACCTGTCAAGTATTTTTTACTTTTCTTTTATCTAACAGATCTGAAGTTTTATAACGTTCATGGAATTGGTTCCCACATGACCTATATGGCATATGACTTAAAAAACAATATCTACATTCAGTGGAAGAAACATGGACACCCATTTGTAACACAGACCTTCTTCAACATGAAAGATCACACCTACACCACCAATGAAATTGACCGACTTGCTGGTGGCTCCAACACTATTATTGTGATTTCTCTAGGACAGCATTTCCGATGCTTTCCTCTTCCTCTGTTCATCAAGAGACTTCTCAATGTACGAAGGTCCATAGAAAGTCTCTTTTTACGAAGCCCGGATACTAAAGTTATTATAAAATCTGAGAACACCAGGGAAATCAATACTGATGTTGAACGATTCAGTGACTTTCATGGGTACATCCAATATCTCATAGTTCAAAACACCTTCAGTGGTCTCAACGTTGGGGTAATAGATGCCTGGGACATGACCGTAGCGTTCGGTTCTTATGATATTCATCCCCCGGAGGAAGTTGTTAGGAGTCAAATCAACTTGTTTTTATCATATATATGTTAAATAGTCATACTTTTTAATTTTTACTTTTTTATGTTTTTATAGCGAACCAATCACAGAACTGTGAAACAGTTTGCTCACATATTTATACAACATGTTCATTCTTTTTTACGGTAAATTGTTGAAGTAGCATTGTAGCTATAAATACAGTGGGATGTGAAAGCTTGGGTCACGTTGTTAATCGTCATGATTTTCCTGTATAAGTCGTTGGTTGTTAGGATAGAAAATTTCAGTTAAATATATCATATAGGAGACACACAGTGATATTTGAGAAGTGAAATGAAGTTTATTGCATTTACAGAAAGTGCACAATAATTGTTTAAATAAAATTAGGACGGTGCATAAATTTGGGCACTGTTGTCATTTTATTGATTCCGAAACCTTTAGAACTATTTATTAGAACTCAGATTGGCTTGGTAAGCTCAGTGACCCCTGACCTACATACACAGGTGAATCCAATTATAAGAAAGAGTATTTAAGGGGGTCAATTGTAAGTTTTCTTCCTCTTTTAAATTTCTCTGAAGAGTAGCAACATGGGGATCTCGAACAACTCTCAATTCATCTGAAGACAAAGATTGTTCACCATCATGGTTTAGGGGAAGGATACAGACAGCTGTCTTAGAGATTTCAGCTGTCTGTTTCCACAGTTAGGAATAGGAACATATTGAGGAAATGGAAGACCACAGGCTCAGTTCAAGTTAAGGCTTGAAGTGATAGAGCAAGAAAAATCTCAGATAAGCAGAAGCAACGAATGGTGAGAACAATCAGAGTCAACCCACAGACCAGCACCAAAGACCTTCATCTTACTGCAGATGGAGTCACTGTGCATCGTTCAACCATTCGGCACACTTGGAGCACTTTACACAAGGAGATGCTATATGCAGAGGAAGCCTTTTTCTCTGCCCACAGCACAAACAGAGCCACTTGAGGTACGCTAAAGCACATTTGGACAAGCCAGCTTCATTTTGGAATAAGGTGCTGTGGACTGATGAAATTAAAATTGAGTTATTTGGGCATAACAAGGGGCGTTATGCATGGAGGAAAAACAACACATCTCAAGAAAAAACACCTGCTACCTACAGTAAAATATGGTGGTGTTTCCATCATGCTGTGGGGCTGTGTGGCCAGTGCAGGGACTGGGAATCTTGTCAAAGTTACGGAATGCATGGATTCCATTCAGTATCAGCAGATTCTGGAGACCAATGTCTAGGAATCAGTGACAAAGCTGAAGCTGCGCCAGGGCTGGATCTTTCAACAAGACAATGGCCCTAAACACTGCTCAAAATCCACTAAGGCATTCATGCAGAGGAACAAGTACAATGTTCTGGAATGGCCATCTCAGTCCCCAGATCTGAATATAATTGAAAGTCTGTGGTGTGAGTTAAAGAGAGCTGTCCATGCTCGTAAGCTATCAAACCTGAATGAACTAGAGATGTTTTGTAAAGAGGAATACCTTCAACCTAAATCCAGACTCTCATTGGAACCTACAGAAAGCATTTAGAGGCTGTAATTTCTGCAAAAGGAGGATCTACTAAATATTGATTTCATTTATTTTTTGTGGTGCCCAAATTTATGCACCTGCCTAATTTTGTTTAAACAATTATTGCACACTTTCTGTAAATCCAAAAAACTTCATTTCACTTCTCAAATATCACTGTTTGTCTCCTATATGATATATTTAACTGACATTTTTTTTATCGTAGCAACCAACGATCTACTGTATACAGGAAAATCATGACATTTAACAACGTGGCCCAAACTTTCACATCCCACTGTACATAACGTTTGACTTTGTAACTTGCATTTGCTTGCATTCAAATCAGCACTTTGCTGAAGATGTGTTTTTTAATTTTTCATATTTTTTTTAAAACAACTTTTCAGCACTTTGCTGCTGAAAAAGTACCAAAACATACAGTCAAAATTATTTTGAGTATTTTCTTGCTTGTTAGTGGTTTAAAAGGAATTTTATGGACAATGCGCTCTATTCACAAAACTTCTTGTACATGACTTACTTATGACTTATTTGGTAAAGATAACCTTTCAGCACACCCGCAATAACTGACACATTCCTGATTGGTGAACGGGTACATGTGTTCCTTGAGCCAATCAAAGTGATGTAAGGGGAGGATCATGGCTTCAAGGAGATGCCAATGATAATCACTGTAACAAACACTGCCTGTGCGCTCTGAACTCTGTTCACCATGATCCCTATCTCCTCTCTGCTTCCTGGATCCTGGTGGCCAATCACCAGCAATGCGGTGGTACAGAGTGGCGTGACATCATAGCTTCATTTTTAAGTGGACCCAATCTCTTGTACAGGGCAGAAAGAAAAAGAAGAAATGCACCCTGCATATACTGAGAGAGTGTAGCCTGTGTAATCCTCCATCTGGACCCGATCACTTGCGCAGCACAGAAGGTAAACATAGAGAAATGCACCCAGTATGTATGAGAGTTTAGCCTGTCTAATTCTTCCTCATTTGTATCTAATCACAAGTTGTAATTTGATCTCTCCCCGTGTCACTTGACAGTCATGGCAGAGATGGCAGATAAGCTTATTTGAAAGCACAGGGTGTTAACAAAATAGCCATTTGGTTTCTAACTGCTTCTGAGCTAAGTGCTTTTGCTGGTCTGCCTTACTGTTACCAATTTTTGCCTGGATTTTAACTACTCTCAGCCTGCTGCCTACACCACGTCTGCCTGGATTTTGACTACTCTCTGCCTGCCACCTGCATCAACCTCTGCCTTGATTTTGACTACTCTTTGCCTGCCGCCGGCACCAACCTCTGCCTGGATTTTGACTACTCTCTGCCTGCCACTTGCACTGACCTCTGCCTTGATTTTGACTACTCTTTGCCTGCCGTCTACACCGATCTCTGCTGGAATTATACTACTCTCTGCTTGCCTCCTAAAGTTGATAGCACAGGGAAAAAAATCAGAAAGGAATTACGCTTCTACTGCCCAGATTGTGATGTGGCCCTCTGTACCATTCCCTGTTTCAAAATATACTTCACGCGTGAGGTGTATTTGGTATATGTGTACATACTGTATAGTATAGTGCTTTATTAGTACAGTTTCACTAACCAGGCTCTTTTTGCCTGATCTGTGCAGCGTGGGCTCTCCAGCCCACAGCACAGATCAGGTTTCCAGCATGGCAATCAGACTCCCCCCCCTTTTTTCCCCACTAGGGGGATGTCCTGCTGGGGGGGGGTCTGACCACCGCCGGCTGACTGTGATTTGCGGGGGGGCTCCTCAAAGCTCCCCTCCACAGCGATTTCCGCCCTCTCTGCCCTTACCTCGCTCTCCCTCTTTCTATGGGCTGCGCAGGACTGATATCCATCCTGCGCCACCTAGGATAGGCTTCAGCCAATCAAAGGCCATATGATGTAAACAGCAGGGATTTCTTCCCCGCGCATTTACATTTAGCCTGCGAGCCGCGATCGGTGGCTCGCAAACTGTTCACGGAGACACCCTCCGTGAACTGACATGGAACGGCCGCTCGAACGTTTACGTTTCCATGTAATTCCACTTACGACCAGCCGCCGCCTATTGGCATTATGCGGCCGTTGTTTATTCATAAATTTAATTACATAAACACTTTTGTGTTCTAGTCTTTTCCTATACGCGGAATGTCTACAAGACCTTTTTAATCTGACATATTTTGGTGAGTTATGACTTAAGAATTGGAGGCCTAAAATTCTTGAAAAAATATACCACCTTTAGACCCATAAATCCAGAAATAAGTGAACTGCCAGGGAGGTTAATATGTATGTTATAAGGGTATAGTACTGTTATTTTGGCAAAGAAGGGCTTGTAATTATTGATAGGTACAAAAACACAAATCAAAAAATATACACCATTATTTTCAAATATATTGTCGCTATTCATTGTACTAATTTAAATGTTGTGATAGCTGGGACAAATGGACAAATAAAATGTGTGGTTTTATCTGTAGTAGCATTGTTTATTTTAAAACTATAGGTGATGAAATTGGAGAAATAGTTTTTTTTTTTCTTTTTTTTTCTAGTTTCCCTATAAAATTCATAAAAAAATTCTGTAATTACTGGAAAAAAAATCACCTCCCAAAAATGTGTGGCCAAAAAACAAGATATAGACAATTTAAGTGTGATACGTAGTGATAAAGTTGTGGTTGTACATGCATGGCATAGTGGTGTTCTTTACTTTGGAAGATACAATAAAGACCAGTTTAGCCATTTCTGCTGCCCGGACGTGGAGCTCACGTCCGGGCGGCTGCTCTGCTGTGGTGCTGCGCTCCCATGCGCGGTCGCGGGCGTGCCCCCATGCTGCCCCCCAGTAGCCCTGGGATCAGTGAACAGGAACATGGTTCCCGATCACCGATCTGTGTCCCCAGCAGAAAAACCGAAGCGCTCTTACAAGAGGCTTCAGTCTTTCTGCATGTAAAATTTTCCGCGTCCCCCTTGAGCTTCCGGTTAGCGAGAAGCACAAGGAGGGGAAAAAACTCAAGGTGGCCATCTTGTGGATAAATAGTAAAACTACATCTACATATTTTTTACATTACAGTTTACACATATAATAACATTAAAAATTCAACTGTTTATTTCCCACACCAAAATATTACCCAAATAAAAATTTTAATGGAAAAAAAAGACAATAAAAAAAAAAGACATAAATAGTTACCTAAGGGTCTGAACTTTTAAAATATGCATGTGAAGGGGGTATACTACAATTTTTTTTAAATTATAAGCTTGTAAATAGTGATGGACACAAAACAGAAAAAAATGCACCTTTATTTCCAAATAAAATATTGGCGCCATACATTGTGATAGGGACAAATGTATATGGTGTCATAACCGAGACAAACGGGCAAATAAAATACATAAGTTTGAATTATGGTAGCATGGATTATTTTACAGCTATAATGGCCAAAAAATGAGAAATAATGAATTTTTTCCATTTTTTTATTAATCCTGTTAAAATGCATTTATAAAAAAATAATTCATAGCAAAATGTACCACCCAAAGAAAGTCTCATTAGTGGCGGAAAAAACAAGATATAGATCAATAAATTGTGATAAGTAGCGATAAAGTTATTAGCGAATGAATGGGAGGTGAAAATCGCTCTGATGCATAAGGTGAAAAATCCGCGTGGGCTGAAATAGTTAAACCTATGTACATTCAGTATTTGTTGCCTTGAGGTTGCATACAGGTACTTCAAAATGCCTCCTATTTTAGAAAGGCAAAATTATAGGTGTCATTTTTCAATACAGGTTCTTTGTTATTCATTTAGACTGCTATAAAATTATTAACCCTCATTAACCTTTTTCAATCTAAACAATTATAGCTGAAATACAAATGTTAGTGCAATCTTTTGACCGATTGTATCCATTAAAAGAAACTGTAATGGAATGAATACAATTGCTTATTTTTTTAAATATTCATTTATAGATTATTTAGTCAGTGTTTGCCCATTGTAAAATCTCTCCTCCCCCTGATTTACATTCTGAAATGTATCAAGGGTGGTGACATCTTTAGTTCTGCCAGGTGATCTGTATGGAATTTTCGTTACGAAGAATTCTATGCACACAGGGAGATATTGCCTGATTTGCAGTTGGGAAAAGCTGTTATTTACCAGAATACAACAAGGTTCATAGACAGAAAACCATGGTCACGACATCACACTGCAGGAGGGGTTTAACCACAATATACAACCCCCCTGAAGATCTATTCGCAATGCATTGGCAAAGGGGACTGGATTGGCCCCAAAACAATTGCTAACCTTAGAGGTCATTTGTTTGTGTGTGTCTGTGTGTGTTGGGACAATATATGTATGCAGTTCCTGAAATTAGTTATGAGCTGAAATGATGCCTATGCGTAATTACACATCGTTATTGGAAATTACGCATCATAATCGTAAAACGATTACGAATTTTCTGAGTTTAAAAAACATTTTTCTTTGCATTTTTACAATCGATTTTCTCAAAAAACTATGTTGAAAGTGTATTTTTTGCCTTGAACCCGCTATTCTTCTTAACATATTTAGCAATTGTGGTTACAGTAGCATGTATGGAGGATTTCCTTTTCACCGCCAAAGTCAGCACGAAATTACATGGAAATTCATGTGAAATTACGAATGATTACACAAAATCAATTAAATTGGGATTACATATAGGCGCACCGTATATAGTCCCCAAAAAGGGGCCAAAAGTTGGGGTGTCGCCTTGTATGCGAGTCTTGGTGGGTGGTGGTCGGTGGTCCACGCCCCCCCCCCCCGCCTCTCCCCCCCTCCCCGCTCCCCCCGTGGCCGCCGCTGCTATTATCTGCACAGCCAGCGGCCGCTTCCTCTAATCCGGCGGGTTCCCCTCTCCAACTCTATGCGTATAAGTGTTTCACAGCAGCGCGCCTGACGCTGCTGCTGTGACGAGGCAGGAAAGAGCGGTTCCCCTGGTAACGGCAATACACATCGCCGCTACAGGAAGCTGCGCTCTTTCCTGCCTCGTCACAGCAGCAGCTCCGGGCACGCTGCTGTGAAACACTTATACGCATGGATTTGGAGAGGGGAACCCGCCGGATTAGAGGAAGCGGCCGCTGGCTGTGCAGATAATAGCAGCAGACCCGCGTGGGGAGCGGGGAGGGGGGGCACGCTATACTGGACACTACCTACCTATACTGGGCACTATACTAGCTATACTGGACACTACCTACCTATACTGGGCACTATACTAGCTATACTGGACACTACCTACCTATACAGGGCACTATACCAGCTATACTGAGTACTTTACTAGCTATACTGGGCACTATACTAGCTATACTGGGCACTATACTAGCTATACTGGGTACTTTACTAGCTATACTGGGTACTTTACTAGCTATACTGGGCACTATACTAGCTATACTGGGCACTATACTAGCTATACCGGGGCACTACCTACCCATACTGGGCACTATACTAGCTATACTGGGCACTATACTAGCTATACTGTGCATTTTACTAGCTATACTGGGGCACTACCTACCCATACTGGGCACTATACTAGCTATACTGGGCACTATACTAGCTATACTGGGACACACTGGGGGGGATCACGCGGCCAGTATTTCCTCCCCCCGGCTTATATGGGGGTCAATCATTTTTTCCTTTTCAGGTAAAAGTTGGGGAAGTCGGCTTATATGCGGGTCGGCTTATATGCGAGTATATACGGTAATTGTGAAAATGTATGTCACATAAACGTAATTAGCTGATTACAATCATCACTACCTGAAATACAGTTTGTGTTGAACCTTCTTCTTGATCGTTTGATATTATTTCCACAAGGGTCCAGCACCAGTGCCCACTCACAATTGGTGTGCGATCCTTTCAAATGAGGACTATAAAGGGGATCAGTGGCAAATAAAATACAAGCATTTTCCACAAAATGATCATAAAAAGAAGCAAAACAAATCTTTTTTCACTTCTATTGTCACAAAACTGATTCTCAAAGACCGATTGTAAGTTTGACAAAAATCTTGTAAAACTGCCATATAATGCATTCCTTGGCTCAATATATTATGGAGGTAGAAGGGTGGAGCATAAACAGATGACATAATAAGGGAGACAGGGTGGAAAAACAATATAGTAACATTAGGAGGAGCTGCATGATACCAACAAAAAAGAAAAAATGCTTTGTCAGACATCCCCCATTTGTTGTCCATGACTCCCTTATTCTATGTCTGTCCATACCGTGCCTCTGTACATCCAGCCAAGTTTACAGGCTCCCATAAAAGGACATTAGTAAAAAATAATGGAGGCCCCAAACAAAATGTTTATGCCCACCCCTCTCCAATGTTCCTACCCCTTTCTTCATCTCCCCTTGATGACCCCCTACAGCTTGAGAGCCAATCTGCCAGGAATCATATAACGAGTGTGCGTATGTTAATACTCCCAGCCATAGCAAATGTGGCTATCAGGGATGGTTGGAATTTTCCCATTGGAATAAAAATTCCTGATCAGAAATAGGGTTTCTGATCAAAAAATTGGAACTCGGCAATCACTATTAGGTAATTGACTTTCTGCAGAAATATGATTTACCTCAACCCGGTAATTTTAGCCCAAACACAGAACGTGGAAGCATTGGATCAAACAGATAATGCAGAATTTTTCGGTGAAACTCAAATTGCTGCGTGATTTACCATGAAAATCAGAAAACTATGGAATTTTAGACCAATCAGAAGGCTTGAAAGATACTCGGTAGTATTCACGTCTTGTGATTGGTCTATAATTACCGCAGCAATCCGATTTTAGAAGAAAAAAAATCTGTATTCTCAGATTGGTCTAATGCTTCTGAGTCGGAAATATTTGGGCAATTACAGTAACTATTTAGAACAGGGGTCTCAAACTCAATTTACCTGGGGGCCGCAGGAGGAAAATTTAGGATGAGGCTAGGCCGCATAAGGAATTTCACAATCGCGGCGCATCGCCGTCTCTGCCCGCCTCTCTCACTCTTCCTTCACAGAGAGGGACGGGGAGAGGCGATGATCCGTGCGGCGATTGACGTCAGGAGGGGCAGAGCTGAAGCTGAAAGCTCTGCCCCTTCCAGGAAATGCCGGCGGATTGCCCCCTGGGCGATTTGGGGGCTCTGCAGCCCTCGTTTAGCAGCGGGGATGCGGCGGATTACTTGGGAGCACTGAAGCGAACTATAAGGAAGCTTTTGCCGGTGAGGGTAACAAAATATTGTATCGAGGGCCGCAAATGGCCCGCGGGCCGCGAGTTTGAGACCCCTGATTTAGAAGTGACCCCTGATTTAATTTGGAATCGGAAATCGGATTACCGTCGGTATACCGCAGTATCAATTACCGGCATTTTGGGAAAACTGAAGTTTCAACAGCATCACTGTCGGCATCACTAGTGGCTATTAATGGACCAAACCTGCAAGATGGACCATGGTATCAAAGAGAAGAAAAGTAAGTATTTGGAGTCCCCTGGGGTTGCAGAGCTGCTCCCCCTATCGTTATGCCCACACACCCCTAATTAGGTACTACTACTTTGTATGACAACTAGAGATGGCTCGAACCTCTGATTTTCCGCAAAAGTTTGGTTTGCACGAACTTTCGCGAACTGCAATAGACTTCAATGGGGAGGTGAACTTTGAAAACTAGAAACATTTATGCTGGCCACAAAAGTGATGGAAAAGATGTTTCAAGGGGTCTAACACCTAGAGGGGGGCATGGCGGAGTGGGATATATGCCAAAAGTAGCAGGGAAAAATCAGGATTTGACGCACAGCAGCGTTTTAAGGGCAGAAATCACATTGAATGCTAAATTGGAGCCCTAAAGTGCTTTAAAACATCTTGCATGTGTATACATCAATCAGGTAGTGTAATTAGTGTACTGCTTCACACTGACAGACCAAACTCACTGTGTGATGCGCCGCAAACAGCTGTTTGTGTATTGACGGCCATTCTGGACTGGTGCACACCATGGCAAGATTGCAGGCGATAGCAGTTTTAAAGCCCATATGGTCGCCGGGCTGGGGTAGCTCAATGACAGAACAACAGTGACTGTCCAGCTGATCGAATTTGGTCTGTCCACAATGAAGCAATGACCTTATTAGCTTGGGTGCCCCCCCCCCCCCCCCGAGACACTCATATAGCCGGCGGTCATTGCTTCATTGTGATACGCAAGCCCCTTCACCGCGGCAAGGTAGCGATCACAAAGGGGAATTGACACATGTACATGCCTCTTGTTTTGTTGCTGCAGCTGCAGTGCAGCCAGAAAAATTAGGCAGGCATGTACATGCACCAGAAAAATTACTATAGCGGCCGCTGCTAGCAGCGGCCTTAAAAATTCAGGAATCCGCCTGGAGTCCTGGACCCTGTTGGGGGCGGAGAATGCAGTCAAGCGGCCTGCAGACACAGATGCTGTGTGGGGACCGACTTAGTCATGGGTCAGGCAGTCACACGGCGTGCAGGCAGGGAGGCTGTGTGTGGGGACTGACTTAGTCTTCAGGCAGGCAGTAGCCCTCCGGGATCCATGCCTCATTCCTTTTGATAAAGGTGAGGTAATGAACACTTTTGTGACCTAGGCGACTTCTCTTCTCAGTGACAATGCCTTCAGCGGCACACAAGTACCGTCAACAGGTGCAGTGACTGGTATATAACACTGCTTGCGGTCACATAGGTAGGTAGGTGCACTGAACAGGTGGGTATGCAGTGATTGGTATTACAAATGTGCAGCTGTCAGACACACAGGTACCGTCAACAGGTACAGTGACACTGCAAGCGCTCACGTAGGTAGGTAGGTAGGTGCACTGAACAGGTGGGTATGCAGTGATTGGTATTACAAATGTGCAACTGTCACATACACAGGTACCGTGAACAGGTGCAGTGACACTGCGTGCGCTCACGTAGGTAGGTAGGTGCACTGAACTGGTGGGTATGCAGTGATTGGTATTACAAATGTGCAGCTGTCACACAAACAGGTAGTCACTGAATGTGCTGGGCCTGGCAGTGGCACAGTAGGAATTACCAAGGGGCCAAGGTCCCAGCAGCAGCTGCAACTGACTGACAGGGCAGTATATGCAACACAAGTGTCTGTGGGACACACACACACAAAAGATAGATCACAAGAACAACAATAGCTCTCAAAAGAGCTGTTGAGGATGAGGAGTGCTTTTTAGCAATAGGATCAGCAAGAAGGAGCAAACTAATGAGCCCAACACAAGAACCTAACTAAGCTGTCCCTATGTCAGCAGCAAGGTTCTCTCCCTACTCTAATTACTGCAGTCACACGAATGAGTGAAATGGCTGATGCTGCCTGCGTTTTATAAGGGCGGGGGGGGGGGGGCTGCAGGAGGGAGTGTAGCCTGAATGGCTACCCTGTGCCTGCTGACTGTAATGTAGAGGGTCAAAGTTGACCCTAATGATGTAGTATAGGGGGCGGGTCAAACTTGCATATAGTTTGCGTTCAATCACGAACGCGAACCACCGAAGTTCGTGCGAATAAGTTTGAGTATGAACCGTTCACGTCATCTCTAGTAACAACACCACCCTGGGCACCCCAGTAAAAGTATCAAGAGCCCCTGGCAGATCAATACCCTTCCCCTTGCACATAGTAGTCATTTTGATCCCCCCTCCTATGCAGAGTAGCACAGGGAGCACTGTGATATGTACTTGATGCATGCTGCATTGGGTCTCCATTTCCTTCTGGGAGCCAAGTGCTGTATGCAGACATACTCTGGCTGCACCTATCTGTTGCAGTCAGAGCTGGTGCACATCTATCCAACACATCAGTGGCTTAAAGTGAAATGTGAATGTAAATCTGATGCAATCAGTGCTGGTGCAATGCATAAATGTGGATTGTACTGCTAACTCAAAGGAATGTGGTATAGGACTAGAAAAGGCAAAATGGCCATTGTACATCATAGGCCAGGTGGTGTCATAAAACCCCAGACAAATAAAATTGATGCCATATGTAACTGGCCACTCCCCTCCAGAAACAGATCCATAGTTTGTTTCTGCATTGGGGGATATGAAATATGTTTCTCTCTCATTGTTCCGTGCTCAAGGACCTCTTGACAGACTTGACAAACTGGAAAAACTCAGTCGTAGTAGAATGGAACCCTGAGGGAGGACAATCTTCTAATCTCCGAAACAGGCTCTCGGTGGCCATCCATTATTATCTGTTATGTTCCCTAGAGTAGTATGGACCCCGAAGAAGAACAATCATTCCAGGCTTTGAAACAAGCCCTCAGTGGTTATCTATTGTTAGGGTCTCTAGACTTGTAGTACAGATTGATGTTTCAGATGTGCGTGTAGGTGCAGTACTTTTGCAGGTGCACAATAGGGAAAAACACCCAGTAGTATACCAGAGGTGTAAGTAAAAGGACCAGGAAAAAGATTATGCTGTGGTCAAGAGAGTGTTTTGCCATCAAGTGAGCTCTAGATGAGTAACATTATTATTTGCTTAGTCAACACTTTGTTCAAATTTATCATAAAGAAAAAAAAGAGACCAACAAAATTGTCAAAAAAAAAACCATCCACCACCCCACCTTTATATCTGCCTGTGGTGACAGATCTTCTCATTGGCTGCTTGGCCTTGCTGTGCATCCTGGGAGAAAATGATTCACGCAGCAAATCCATTCCGCACTTCCCAATAACATTTTACTGTCGTACCACTCCCAAATGTTGTAGTTTGCGTATAGTAATGTTTTACTATATCACCTGGGATTATTTTAATATTTGGAATAGCCACTGAAACTAAGCAATAGAGTTGGGCCGAACCTCCGATTTTAGGTTCGCGAACCGGGTTCGCGAACTTCCGCGGAAGGTTCGGTTGGCGTTAAAGTTCGTGAACCGCAATAGACTTCAATGGGGATGCGAACTTTGAAAAAAAAAAAAATTATGCTGGCCACAAAAGTGATGGAAAAGATGTTTCAAGGGGTCTAACACCTGGAGGGGGGCATGGCGGAGTGGGATACACGCCAAAAGTCCCCGGGAAAAATCTGGATTTGACGCAAAGCAGCGTTTTAAGGGCAGAAATCACATTGAATGCTAAATGACAGGCCTAAAGTGCTTTAAACCATCTTGCATGTGAATACATCAATCAGGTAGTGTAATTAAGGTACTGCTTCACACTGACACACCAAACTCACCGTGTAACGCACCGCAAACAGCTGTTTGTGTAGTGACGGCCGTGCTGGACTGGTGCGCACCATGGCGAGAGTGCAGGTTTTGGTGGCTTTACAGCCCATATGGTCGCCTGGCTGATGTAGCTGAATACAGGTATACAGTGGTGGGTTCACTGAACAGAACAGGTATGCAGTGGCGGGTTCACTGAACAGAACAGGTATGCAGTGGCGGGTTCACTGAACAGAACAGGTATACAGTGGCGGGTCCACTGAACAGAACAGGTATACAGTGGCAGGTTCACTGAACACAACAGGTATGCAGTGGTTGGTTCACAGAACAGGTATGCAGTGGTGGGTTCACAGAACAGGTATGCAGTGGTGGGTTCACAGTACAGGTATGCAGTGGTGGGTTCACAGAACAGGTATGCAGTGTTGGGTTCACTGAACAGGTATGCAGTGGTGGGTTCACAGTACAGGTATGCAGTGGTGGGTTCACAGAACAGGTATGCAGCCAGGAACAAGCTAAGCCTAACTAATCTTTCCCTATGAGAGACAGTCTGCAGCAGCTCGCCCTACTCTCACTAATGCAGGCACACAAGTGACCGTAATGGCCGCTGCTGCCTGCCTTATATAAGGGGGGTGGGGCTCCAGGGGCTAGTGTAGCCTAATTGGCTACACTGGGCCTGCTGACTGTGATGTAGAGGGTCAAAGTTGACCCTCCATGTGCATTATGGGGCGAACCGAACTTCCGCAAAGGTTCGCCTGCGGGATGCGAACGCGAACCACGGAAGTTCGCATGGAACCGTTCGCAGGCGAACCGTTCGGCCCAACTCTACTAAGCAACTCCCTCCAGAAAAGTGGACATTGCCACTACTGATCTACAGAATTATGCTGTAAGGGTCAGTTTTAACGGAGCAGAGTGGTCTGTACACGCAGATAGGCACCCAGTACAACGCATTAGAACTCTTCAATGAAGAAAAAACATGCAGAGAGAAATCATACACCACCATCAGGAAATGCAGACTACATAAAACAGAGAGGAACACAGAATGAATACAGGAAATGACAATACCATAGTCAGCTTCACTTCAATTTAACAGACAGTGACATCTTGTGGTTGCTTTACTATACTGCAGTTTAAAGTAATTCTGTTGATACTACCACCAAGTTTACCCCATGTCTGGTAAGCCAAATACAAATTCTAACCTAAAGCACAACATATGCATTGCACTGCAGAAGCCAATAATTTGATGAAATGGAAATACATCTGTTATTGTGAGCTGCAATGCTGAACGTAAGAACAGCCAAATCCAGCAATGGGTCTGAATGCGTCCACCCTTGTGCATTGCATTCATACACATCTAAAATGCAATGCACAACACTACGGTGGCCACAGGGAAACTGGTCTACAGACGGTAGTTTTTTAAATGATCATTATTATTATCAACATACCATTGTAATAAAAGTAATTATGCTTTTCAGACTATGAAATCCACAAAAGCGTACCAGATATTTCTTCTGACTAGTGCAGTCCTGATCATCTTCCTTGTAAGTCTTTTAGGCCATCTCTCAGTAAAGGTATGTAGTATGTACAGATGTTTAAAATTATTCAAACTTAGACATTGAAGAGGGGTCAGGATGTGCTAAAAAATATCCTGCTAGTTATATCAGTTGCTGTAATCAGTCTTTTTCCCATTACCTATCTACTAATGTTCTTTGCTTATGGTATGTTTGGAAATCTAAAAAAGGTTTTCTGCTACTGTAAATACACAAGGTGTATGCAGGAAACTATGTTAAAGTTTATGCGCACTCACAGTGTGTGTAAAATTGAATTGCAGTTATGTCAGCTGTGTCAGGTTTTTATGTAAATAGCATTAAATTGAATGTGGTGGTGCGGTGGTGGCAGGAAGCATGAAAGACCCGGTGAAGCTGAGGCAGCTGCAAGAAGAGAAGAGGAGGCGGTTGACTGCACTGAAGACGACCGGAAAAGGGGAGGAGGAGAGTGGTGTTTGTGTAGTGTTAGCGTAGTGTTGCGTTGTATAGCATGTAGTGCAGTGGTGTGTGGCATTGCTGGTGGGACAGCAGGGGTTAGTGTAGTGTAGTATGTAGTGAAGTGTAACTGGTGGGGCCAGGAGGGATTAGTGTAGTGTAGCTGTGAGAGTTGCTTAGCAACAGGTTAGGGGAATAGGTCCATAAGACGCCCCTGCACTATAGACGCTCCAGGTATAGTATTTTTTCCCCTGATTTTTAGCCTTTTTAAACCTTATAGCCCAGAGTGTGCAAATAGTCCAGTATATATATATATATAGCTATATATGTTATAGCTCAGGGTGGGAAGCCCCACGCGGCCAGGGCTCCTCATTATGGCTATCCCAGCCTGCATTAAGGTAGACAAGGGGTTAAAGAAGCTCAGGAGGGGAGACCCCACATCCTTTTTTTTATTAAATTTCCCACACTCTGAACATAAACAAAAATTACATTTATATACATTTTATATACATGTTAATACATTATCTGTCATTTTAGCGCTGTGACTTTGCTATACTTTGTTATTTTTTTCCTTCTAAATTTTAAATCGATTTTTCTCGAAAACTAAAAGGTCTTTGATTTTTTTTCCTCTTGTACCCACTGTCCTCCTACACATACCCAGCAAATTTGGTGTTTCTAGTTGATAAGTCTTTGCTATTAACCGCTAAACTAGGAGGCCAGGGAAACATTTCCCATACTGTGAACGGGAAATTTAAAATCAATTTTCTCAAAAACTATAAGGTCTTTTACAAAAATCTGTTTTCCTCTTGTACCCACTGTCCTTCCTCACATACTCTGCAAATTTGGTGTTTATAGCATGTAAGGGGGCTTTGCAATTACCCACTAAATTTGACGGCCAGTGACTTAAATGTAAAAAATGCGAACGCAATTTTTTTAAAATTGCATTAAAAGCGAATGGCGAAAGTCTATGTTCATAGCAAACTGTTCTCCTAGTGAACTGTTTGGGCCATCTCTAATCACAAGCCATTACTGCCATGAATTAGATTGATCACACGGGACTAAGATTTTACAGCATGTCTGATCGATGCTTTCGACCAATTTCAGCCCAAAATCGATCTATTCACTAAACGATCAGACATGTTGTGGCAATGATTTTCATCCAATTCATTAAAATTGAATCAGATGGTCAATCAGGACATACAGTACATATGATTAAACCACCCTGATATTTGGATGCAGTGTATAGCCGAATAAACTCTGCTCCGTCTTTTGACGGCACCCACATTACAGTCTGAATGCCACTATAGCCCAAATCTCTGCTCCCAAAAATGCTGTAAAATTGGTAGATGTATTGCCACCTTTAGACATTTATATAATTACAGACTATCTTAGATATTTTTTATGTAAAATGAAAGAAAAAAATATGACTTTTTTTTTATTTCATAACTATATCCATTTCAGTTTTCAAGAGTTACAATTCATTACAGCAGCAAACCCACGTTAAGCAGCGGGGAAATGTTGACAGCATTTGCCAGGACACCATCACAAGATGAAATTCAAGCTGATTTAATCTTTCAAAAATGTTCTTCTATGAACCCATTAATCTCAATCTCTGACATGGAAAGCACAACCAGTGCCAAGAGGAGCAGAGCAACCATTTTAAACCCAAGACAAAAGTACTGTGTTGGAGAGACATTAGCTGTCCAAGTTGAGATGTTTGATTATGTAGGTCATCGGAAAACCTACGGAGGAGACTTCATGAAGGCTAGAATATTTTCTGTAGACCATAAAGCTGCGGCCTCTGGGAGGATTGAAGATCTGCACAATGGAACCTATCATGTTTATTTCACCTTATTTTGGGAAGGAAAGGTCTATGTTTCCTTGGTTCTCCATCATCCAAGTGAGGCTGTATCAGCACTGTGGAGAGCGAGGAACCTGGATTATGGACTCATCTACTTCATGGGAACCTTTAACAATGGAAGCCATCAAGTCACGTCTGAGTGTGGATTCCAGCTGAATACTCACAGGGAGATATGTGATTACACAACAGGAGATAATGAATCATTTTACTGCTATAAACCAGAAGCTTTCCATTGTAAATCATTAATATACCTCCAATCTTTTAATAAAAATCTCTCCTTCCTCAACACACATGAGAAAACCCTTTTTAAAAGGTAAGTTTGTATATAAAGTAATAGAAAACGTTTTGATTTCTGTAGTCAAAAATGTACCCAAAGCAGAGTCAATAACATATATGTAATTATTTTGTAAAGTGTTACATCACTTTTGTTACAAAATGATTGTGCATATACAAAGCTGGATTTACAGTAGCAATACAAAGTATGTGAACCCTTAGGAATTATATGGATTTTTGCACAAACTGATCATAACATTTGATCTGATCTCCATCTAAGTAAACTTGGGAATTCACAGTCACTTTATCTAAGTTACACCATGTAAACATTCACAGTGCAGGTGGAAAAAGTATTTGAATCCCTAGACCAGTGGGTCCCAACCCATGTGCCGCGACACATACATGTGTCGCGGCAGCTTCGGGTATGTGTCGCGGCTCTCTCGGAAGGGAGCAGCACAGTGGAGGGAGAGCTGTGGGCAGCGGCGGAGAAGGGGGCCATCTCCCCCCCTTCTCTCACCTTAGGGTGTTCTGGCTCTTTAGCTCTCCCCTCCGATACTAAGTGTGGCGGCGCTTGGCAGCGGGCAGGACTTACCTTCCGTGTCGCTCCAAACGCCGGCCGGAAGTTCTGGTTCTGCAGCCGCTGCTCTGGTCTGGATCAGGCCAGAGTAGTGGCAAATCATCCTGCGCCGGCGACAAGACAAGAGGGAGACACGGAAGGTAAGTTCCGCCCCTCTGCCAGCCACCGCACTTCATCACTTCATTCCGGATGAGAGAGCGAGGGAGGGAGAGCACCCTGAGGTGCCGCTCTCCTTCCCTCGCTCTCTCCTCCTGGGGGGGGGGCACCTGGCTACATATACTGGGCACTTATATCCCTGGCGACATATACTGGGCACATATACCTCTGGCTACATATACTGGGGACATATACCGGGGACATATACACCTGCCTACATATACTGGGGACATATACCCCTGCCTACATATACTGGGGACATATACTCCTGACTACATATACTGGGCACATATACACCCTGGCTACATATACTGGGGACATATACCCCTGCCTACATATACTGGGCACATATACCCCTGGCTACATATACTGGGGACATATACTGGGGACATATACACCTGCCTACATATACTGGGGACATATACCCCTGGCTACATATACTGGGCACATATATCCCTGGCTACATATACTGGGCACATATACCTCTGGCTACATATACTGGGCACATATACCTCTGGCTACATATACTGGGCACATATACCTCTGGCTACATATACTGGGGACATATACCCCTGGCTACATATACTGGGCATATATACCTCTGGCTACATATACTGGGCACATATACCTCTGGCTACATATACTGGGCACATATACCCCTGGCTACATATACTGGGCACATATACCCCTGCCTACATATACTGGGCACATATACCCCTGGCTACATATACTGGGGACATATACTGGGGACATATACACCTGCCTACATATACTGGGGACATATACCCCTGGCTACATATACTGGGCACATATATCCCTGGCTACATATACTGGGCACATATACCTCTGGCTACATATACTGGGCACATATACCTCTGGCTACATATACTGGGCACATATACCTCTGGCTACATATACTGGGGACATATACCCCTGGCTACATATACTGGGCATATATACCTCTGGCTACATATACTGGGCACATATACCTCTGGCTACATATACTGGGCACATATACCCCTGGCTACATATACTGGGCACATATACCCCTGGCTACATATACTGGGCACATATACCTCTGGCTACATATACTGGGCACATATACCCCTGGCTACATATACTGGGCACATATATCCCTGGCTACATATACTGGGCACATATATCCCTGGCTACATATACTGGGGACAACTGGCTGTTTGTCATTATGTGCATTTACTGGTTAAAAACTGTCTCTTATTATGTGCATTTACTGGTGAAAAGAGGTCTCTTAGTATGTACATTTACTGGTGAAAAGCTGTCAAAGATCTCACTTACCAAGAAAGGTTGGACAAACTGGACTTATTTAGCTTGGGAAAAAAGGCGACTGAGAGGTGACCTGATTAACATGTATAAATACATCAGAGGGCAATACAAAAGCTTTTTAGATGAGCTTTTTGTTCCTAGGGTTGTACGACAGACAAGGGGACATGATTTGCTTGTGGAGGAAAAAAAAAGTTTTTGCCATCTATTTAGAAAGAGATCGTTCACAGTGAGAGTGGTTAAAATCTGGAAAATCTTACCTCAGGAAGTAGTTATGGCAAACTCTACATCTGCATTTAAAGAGGGCTTAGATGCTTTCCTTGCATTGAAGGTCATCCACGGCTATAATTATTAGGTAATTCCCGGGAGAGTTGATTCAGGGATTTATCTGACTGTCATCTGGAATCGGAAAGGAATTTTTCGCTTTTAAGGCTAATTGGCCCAGGCCTTGTAAGGTTTTTCGCCTTCCTCTGGATAAACTGGAATATGTGCAGTTGGTTGATTTTTATTTATTTATTTATTTATTTTTTTGATGGACGGATGTCTTTGTTCAACCAAACTAACTTTGTAACTATGTAATTATGTCTTGTCTCTCAAGTGCAGTGTTTTACAGAACATGGTCAATAAAAAGAAAGACAGGGTCATATAATCTCATAACAAAGAACATATTTGTTGCTTAATGCCAGTGTTACTAAATTGCAAAATTAGTGGCAATCATTTCTAAGTGTGGTTATGAGTCCCTGAAATGAACATGAGGGCGTGAGGTTCCGATCTGCTGGATTTGAGTTAATCAAAATGCCTCTGTAAACTGATATACTATAAAAGAACACAATAAAATTGAAATATAATTGCAATATTCACTTTCCAATGTAGAAATAAAGAAAAACGTTCAAATGATGAAGAAAAAGTTCTGGTTCACCAGGTTTTAAGGGGGTGGCATAAGAGGGAGATTAAGGGGGGGGTGGGTGTGTTATTCATAGAGAAGCTTTAGAAGTTAGAGTGTTGGTGCTGAGATGCAAATAATTCCAGGATGATTCAGAAATTTGCAATGTACTCAGCTTTACCAACCGAATAAAGTCGAGATAGGATTTGATTGTCAATTTGTAAAGAATTGCATAGTTTTGCATCAGCTCAGAAATATTTGCATTTTATTAACCATTCCCTAAACCTCAGTGATGGAGTATGTTAGAGCTGTTTGGTCAAGCAGCAGCCTTCCACTGCTGGTGTTATCTTAGAGACTGACATTTTGGTGTTTTTGAGATGCATTTATAACCCTTCTAACATGGGGGGTGGGGAGGGCATTCTATGAAGTTGTTTTTAGATAGGCCACTGGCCCTTGTTTACCTCAATGGCTCACTCCTAAGTTTATAAACATTCTAAAAGCCTGGGTGATCTCCAATATGGCCACAGCTAATAAGTAGAGATGGCTCAAACCTCTGATTTTAGGTTTGCGAACCTCGAACGCGAACTTCTGCAAAAGTGTACTGCTTCACACTGAGAGACCAAACTCACTGTGTAACGCACCACAAACAGCTGTTTGTGTAGTGACTGCCGGACTGGTGCACACCATGGCGAGAGTGCATGCTATAGCGGTTTTCAAGCTCATATGTTCGCCAGGTTGAGGTAGCTCAATGACAGAACAACGTGACTGTCCAGCTGATGGAATTTGGTCTGTTTATAATGAAGCAACAACCTTATTATCTTGGGTGTGCCCCCCTGACACACTCATATAGATGGCGGTCATTGCTTCATTGTGATACGCAAGCCCCTTCACCGCAGCAAGGTAACGATCACGGAGGGGAATTGGCACATGTACATGCCTTTTGTTTTGTTGTTGCAGCTGCAGTGCAGCCAGAAAAAGTAGGCAGCCATATACACGCTTAACAACACACATGATTTATAATAATCCACAATTTATACCTTTTCAGAGGAAAATTAGGGATAAAACGTAACTTTTAATTTATATTGCTAAAATAGATCGAATACAGATACTACTAATAGTGAACAACGTGAAAACAATTGGGTTGGTAGGTATACAGTTGTTAGTCATACGAGAAACCTATCAATCTCCCATTGTAAATTTATTATAGACCCCATACCAAGAACCCTACATGTTTTGTTTCATTAAATTAGAAACTTTGTCAGGAGTAAATAGTAATAAAGTGCCAGAGTGCAAAAAGTGCTGAAATAATAAATAATTATCAGTATCACATAGTACATATATTGAGGTAGTAGCTAGTATGGCACCAAAATGACAGCCAAAAATGGCATATACACGCACCAGAAAAATTATAATAGCTGCTAGCGGCGCGCCTTAAAAATTCAGGAATCCACCTGGAGTCCATGACCCTGTTGGTGGTAGCGGAGAAGGCAGTCAAATGGCCTGGAGGCAGAGATGCTGTGTGGGGAGTGACTTAGTCATGGGGCAGGCAGTCACACGGCGTGCAGGCAGAGATGCTGTGTGTGGGGACTTAGTCTTTGGGCGGGCAGTAGACCTCTGGGATCCATGCCTCATTCATTTTGCTAAAGGTGAGGTACTGAACACTTTTTTTTTCCTAGGCGATTTCTGACAATGCCTCCAGCTGTGCTGAAGGTCCTTTCTGACAGGACATTTGAGGCAGGGCAAGACAGAAATTGGATGGCAAATTGTGACAGCTCTGGCCACAGGTCAAGCCTCCGCACCCAGTAGTCCAGGGGTTCATCGCTACTTATAGTGTCTACTTCCGCAGTTAAGGCCAGGTAGTCGGCTACCTGCCGGTCCAGGCGTTGATGGAGGGTGGATCCGGAAGGGCTAAGGCATTGGACTAAAGAATGTCCGCATGTCTGACATCACCATGAGATCGCTAGAGCGTCCTGTCCTTGCCTGCGTGGACATGGGAGAAGGATTATTGGCAGTGGTACCTTTATTCCATTCTGCTGTTACATCACCCTTAAACGCACTGTAAAGCATACTTGCCAGCTTGTTGTGCAAGTGCTGCATCCTTTCTGCCTTCTCGTGAGTTGGTAACATCTCTGCCACTTTGTGCTTATACCGAGGGTCTAGTAGCATTGCCACCCAGTACAGGTCATTACCCTTGAGTTTTTTTATACGGGGGTCCCTCAACAGGCTGGGCAGCATGAAAGACGCCATCTGCACAAAGTTAGATGCAGACGTACTATCCATCCCCTCTTGCTCTTCTTCAGTGATGTCAGGTAAGTTCTCCTCCTCCCCCATCCACGAAGAATACCACGGGAAAGTTGAGCAGCACAAGCCCCCTGCGATGCTTGCTGCGGTTATTTTTTCGCCTCCTCCTCAAAAAAACCCACCTTCCTCATCTGACTCCTCTTCCCCACACAACTCTTCCTCCTCCTCCTTCCCCCTCCTCTGTGCTGCCGCAAGTGTTGAGGAAACATCTGGTTCTGCTGGTAATTGATCCCACAAATCTTCCTCCTGTACCTGTTCCTGTTCACGCTCCTCCACAGCTTGATCCACCACTCTACCACGGCACGCTCCAGGAAGAAAGCATATGGGATCAAGTCGCTGATGGCACCTTTACTGCCACTCACCATGTTTGTCACCTCCTCAATAGAGATGTCGCGAACCTCCAATTTTCGGTTTGCGAACTCCATTCACGAACTTCCGCGGAAGGTTCGGTTTGCTTAAAAGTTTGCGAACTGCAATAGACTTCAATGGGGATGCAAACTTTAAAAAATAGAAAAAATTATGCTGGCCACAAAAGTGATGGAATAGATGTTTCAAGAGGTCTAACACCTGGAGGGGGGCATGGCGGAGTGGGATACATGTCCAAAGTCCCGGGGAAAAATCGGGATGTGACGCAAAGCAGCGTTTTAAGGGCAGAAATCACATTGAATGCTAAATTGCAGGCCTAAAGTGCTTTAAAACATCTTGCATGTGTATACATCAATCAGGGAGTGTAATTAGAGTTCTGCTTCACACTGACGCACCAAACTCACTGTGTAACGCACCGCAAACAGCTGTTTGCGTAGTGATGGCCGTGCTGGACTGGTGCGCACCGTGGCGAGAGTGTAGGCCGTGGCGGTTTTCAAGCCCATATGGTCGCTGGGCTGTGGTAGCTCAATGATAGAACAACAGTGACTGTCCAGCTGATCAAATTTGGTCTGACCACAATGAAGCAACGACCTTATTATCTTTTGTGTCCCACCCCCACCCGAGACACTCAAATAGCCGGCAGTCATTGCTTCATTGTGATATGCAAGCCCCTTCACCGCGGCAAGGTAATGATCACAAAGGGGAATGGGCACATGTACATGCCTTTTGTTTTTTTGTTGCAGCCGCCCGCAGTGCAGCCATAAAAATTAGGCAGACATGTACACGCACCAGAAAAGTTAGTGTAGCGGACGCTGCTAGTAGCGGCCTTAAAAATTCAGGAATCCGCCTAGAGTCCTGGACCCTGTTGGTGGTGGCTGAGAAGGCAAGCGGCCTGCAGGCAGAGATGCTGTGTGTGGGGACTGACTTAGTCTTCAGTCATGCAGTAGCCCTCTGTGATCCATTCCTGATTCATTTTGATTAAGGTCAGGTACAACAGGTAGATAGATGCAGTGAGGTGGGTTCACTGAACAGTAAAGGTACTTAGATGCAGTGAGGTGGGTTCACTCAACACAACAGGTAGTGAGATGCAGTTAGCTGGGTTCACTGAACAGTAAAGGTACTTAGATGCAATGAGGTGGGTTCACTCAACACAACAGGTAGTTAGATGCAGTGAGCTGGGTTCAATGAATAGTAAAGGTACTTAGATGCAGTGAGGTGGGTTCACTAAACACAACAGGTAGTTAGATGCAGTGAGGTGGGCTCACTGAACAGTAAAGGTACTTAGATGCAGTGAGGTGGGTTCACTCAACACAACAGGTAGTGAGATGCAGTGAGCTGGGTTCACTGAACAGTAAAGGTACTTAGATGCAATGAGGTGGGTTCACTCAACACAACAGGTAGATAGATGCAGTGAGGTGGGTTCACTGAACAGTAAAGGTACTTAGATGCAGTGAGGTAGGTTCACTCAACACAACAGGTAGTGAGATGCAGTGAGCTGGGTTCACTGAACAGTAAAGGTAGTTAGATGCAGTGAGGTGGGTTCACTCAACACAACAGGTAGTTAGATGCAGTGAGGTGGGTTCACTCAACACAACAAGTAGTTAGATGCAGTGAGCTGGGTTCACTGAACAGTAAAGGTACTTAGATGCAGTGAGGTGGGTTCACTCAACACAACAGGTAGTTAGATGCAGTGAGGTGGGTTCACTGAACAGTAAAGGTACTTAGATGCAGTGAGGTGGGTTCACTCAACACAACAGGTAGTGAGATTCAGTGAGCTGGGTTCACTGAACAGTAAAGGTACTTAGATGCAGTGAGGTGGGTACACAGTACTGGGTAGTACAATGTGACAAAAAATAAAATCTTCTATGAACTCGCCATACACCTAACGGAATACCTTGGGGTGTCTTCTTTCTAAAATGGGGTCACTTGTGGGGTTCCTATACTGCCCTGGCATTTTAGGGGCCCTAAACCGTGAGGAGTAGTCTAGAAAACAAATGCCTCAAAATGACCTGTGATTAGGACGTTGGGCCCCTTAGCGCACCTACAGAGGTGTTTCTCCCACCCAGCATGGGTATGTGTAAAAATAGACCCCAAAACACATTATACTACATCTCCCGAGTACGGCGATACCACATGATTGGCACTTTTTTACAGCCTAACTGCGCTAAGGGGCCCAAAGTCCAATGAGTACCTTTAGGATTTCACAGGTCATTTTTGTTTCAAGACTACTCCTCACAGTTTAGGGCCCCTAAAATGCCAGGGCAGTATAGGAACCCCACAAATGACCCCATTCTAGAAAGAAGACACCCAAACGTTTTCCGTTAGGAGTATGGTGAGTTCATAGAAGATTTTATTTTTTGTCACAAGTTAGCGGAAAATGACACTTTGTGAAAAAAAAACAATTAAAATCAATTTCCGCTAACTTGTGACAAAAAAATAAAAACTTCTATGAACTCAACATACTCCTAACAGAATACCTTGGGGTGTCTTATTTCTAAAATGGGGTCATTAGTGGGGTTCCTATACTGCCCTGGCATTTTAGAGGCCCTAAACCGTGAGGAGTAGTCTTGAAACAAAAATGACCTGTGAAATCCTAAAGGTACTCATTGGACTTTGGGCCCCTTAGCGCAGTTAGGGTGCAAAAAAGTGCCACACATGTGGTATTGCCATACTCGGGAGAAGTAGTACAATGTATTTTGGGGTGTATTTTTACACATACCCATGCTGGGTGGGAGAAATACCGCTGTAAATGGACAATTGTGTGTAAAAAAATCAAAAAATTGTCATTTACAGAGGTGTTTCTCCCACCCAGCATGGGTATGTGTAAAAATACACCCCAAAACACATTGTACTGCTTCTCCCGAGTACAGCGATACCACATGTGTGGCACTTTTTTGCACCCTAACTGCGCTAGAGGGCCCAAAGTCCAATGAGTACCTTTAGGATTTCACAGGTCATTTTGAGAATATTCGTTTCAAGACTACGCCTCACGGTTTAGGGCCCCTAAAATGCCAGGGCAGTATAGGAACCCCACAAATGACCCCATTTTAGAAAGAAGACACCCCAAGGTATTCCGTTAGTAGTATGGCGAGTTCATAGAAGATTTTATTTTTTGTCACAAGTTAGCGGAAATAGATTTTAATTGTGTTTTTTCACAAAGTGTCATTTTCCGCTAACTTGTGACAAAAAATAAAATCTTCTATGAACTCACCATTTTCCCTTAACAGAATACCTTGGGGTGTCTTCTTTCTAAAATGGGGTCATTTGTGGGGTTCCTATACTGCCCTGGCATTTTAGGGGCCCTAAACCGTGAGGAGTAGTCTTGAAACGAAATTTCTCAAAATGACCTGTGAAATCCTAAAGGTACTCATTGGACTTTGGGCCCTTTAGCGCAGTTAGGGTGCAAAAAAATGCCACACATGTGGTATCGCCGTACTCGGGAGAAGTAGTACAATGTGTTTTGGGGTGTATTTTTACACATACCCATGCTGAGTGGGAGAAAGATCTCTGTAAATGGACAATTGTGTGAAAAAAAAAAATCAAAAAATTGTCATTTACAGAGATATTTCTCCCACCCAGCATGGGTATGTGTAAAAATACACCCCAAAACACATTATACTACTTCTCCTGAGTACGGCAATACCACATGTGTGGCACTTTTTTGCAGCCTAACTGCGCTAAGGGGTCCAAAGTCCAATGAGCACCTTTAGGCTTTACAGGGGTGCTTACAATTTAGCACCCCCCAAAATGTCAGGACAGTAAACACACCCCACAAATGACCCCATTTTGGAAAGTAGACCCTTCAAGGTATTCAGAGAGGGGCATGGTGAGCCCGTGGCAGATTTCATTTTTTTTGTCGCAAGTTAGAAGAAATGGAAACTTTTTTTTTTTTTGTCACAAAGTGTCATTTTCCGCTTACTTGTGACAAAAAATAATATCTTCTATGAACTCACTATGCCTCTCAGTGAATACTTTGGGATGTCTTCTTTCCAAAATGGGGTCATTTGGGGGGTATTTATACTATCCTGGAATTCTAGCCCCTCATGAAACATGACAGGGGGTCAGAAAAGTCATAGATGCTTGAAAATGGGAAAATTACCTTTTTGCACCATAGTTTGTAAACGCTATAACTTTTACCCAAACCAATAAATATACACTGAATGGGGTTTTTTTTATCAAAAACATGTTTGTCCACATTTTTCACGCTGCATGTATACAGAAATTTTACTTTATTTGAAAAATGTCAGCACAGAAAGTTAAAAAAATCATTTTTTGCCAAAATTCATGTCTTTTTTGATGAATATAATAAAAAGTAAAAATCGCAGGAGCAATCAAATAGCACCAAAAGAAAACTTTATTAGTGACAAGAAAAGGAGCCAAAATTCATTTAGGTGGTAGGTTGTATGAGCGAGCAATAAACCGTGAAAGCTGCAGTGGTCTGAATGGAAAAAAAGTGGCCGGTCCTTAAGGGGTAGAAAGCCCCAGGTCCTCAAGTGGTTAAGAGCAGCCAGGAGAGCTGCTCCAGTGTGACTCTCGGCTTTGAGGCAAGACATGTCTAATTTGGCATGATACCGTCGTACCTGGCATGCAGCATAGGCCCTTGGGAGCTGGGGCTGTGTAGCTGGAGAGGAGATCGCAGCACCAGTAGAGTAGCACTGCCACTTAGTCGAGGATGTAGCAGGAGGAGAAGGAGGAAAAGGTGGCAGCAGGCCTCCCTGCAAGCCGTGGGGGTGCCAAAACTAGGTCCACTGCACAGCCACATATTCCCTGCTTGCCAGCGGACACCAGGTTGACCCAATGGGCTGCTTAAGTAATGTACCTGCCCTGACCGTGCTTTGCAGACCAGGCATCCGTGGTCAGATGGACCCTTGACCCAACGCTGTGTGCCAGAGATGACACCACTTGCCTTTCAACTTCATGGTACAGTTTGGGTATCACCTTTTTTGAGAAATAATTGCGGCCTGGTATCTTCCACTGCAATTTCCCAATGGCCACACATTTTTGGAAGGCCTCAGAGTCCACCAGCTGGTATGGTAACAGCTGGTGGGCTAACAGTTCCGCCAAGCCAGCTTTCAGACGCCGGGCAAAGCGGTAACTGGCAGACATTGGCTTCTTCCGCTCAAAGATTTCCCTCACGGACACCTGCTGCTGTGGGCAGAGGAGCAGGAACCGCTCAAGGGCAGAGGCGGAGTGGAGGAGGGCGGCTGTGAAGGTGCAAGGGAGAAAGCGTCTAAAGATAATGCACTTTAAGGAGGAAGAGGAGAAGGAGAGTGGCTTTGCTTTTGTGTGCTGCTTTTCCTCAGGTGGTCTTCCCATTGCAGTTTGTGCTTTTTCTCCATGTGCCTTCATAAGGCAGTTGTCCCTATGCAGGTGTTGGCCTTTCCACTGCTCAATTTTTGCTGGCAGAGATTACAGATGGCATTGCTATCATCTGAGGCAGACACATAAAAAAATTCCACACCGCTGAGCCCTGGGGTGATGGCACTATGGTGGCATCAGCAGCTGACGTTGAAGGGCATGTTGGCTGGCTGTCCATAGGTGGCGATACATGGCGCCGGACACTGCCACCAGCTGTTTCTGACAACGAGATCCCCCTGCTTCTTTCAGCAACTCGACTCCTCCTACTCCTTTCTGATTCCCCCTCTGAACCGTCCCCTGTTCATCTCCTCTATTGGGAACCCACGTGACATCCATATCATCATAATCATCATCATAATCATCCTTCCCAGCTTCACTTGTATCAGACACCTCCAAAACTGCACCAACAGCAGGTACTTCATCATCCTCCTCCTCACACCTTACACCCATAGTGACGCCTAACTCAGACATATAAGGTGGTGTAACTTGCTTAGCGCCTTCATCTTGTTGTAACAATAATCACTGTGAATCAGTTAATTCCCGACCAAATAACTCCTGCGATGTGTGAAATGTAGCAGATGTGGTGCTTGTAGTAGTGCTGGTGGCTGCGGAAGATAATGTGTTCTGTGTTAAATATGCCTTCTTCTGAGCACTGTACTTTGGGCCAGGGCCTCACGAAATCACATCAGCACGACCTCAAACAGACCTGCCATGTGGCCTGCCTCTGAGTCTGCCTCTGCCTGTTTAGTCCATATCGGGGGGAAGAAGTGAAAAGTATGCAGTGACTTGACTAATACAATGTGCAGTCACACAGGTGCAGTGAAAGGTATGCAATGACTGGTATTACAATACACAGTACAGCTGTCACGCAGGTGCAGTGAACAGGTATGCAGTGACTGGTATCAATACAATGTGCACCTGTCACACACACAGGTGAAGTGAACAGTTATGCAGTGACTGGTATATAACACTGAGTGCGGTCACACAGGTGCAGTGAACTGGTATCAATAAAATATCAATACAATGTGCAACTGTCACACACACAGGTACCATGAACAGGTATGCAGTGACTGGTATATATTATAACACTACGTGCTGTCATGCAGGTGCACTGAACAGGTATGCAGTGACTGGTATCAATACAATGTGCAGCTGTCACACACACAGGTACCGTGAACAGGTATGCAGTGACTAGTATTACAAATGTGCAGCTGTCACACACACAGGTACCGTGAACAGGTATGCAGTGACTGGTATATAATATAACACTGCGTGATGTCACGCAGGTGCACTGAACAGGTATGCAGTGACTGGTATCAATACAATGCGCAGCTGTCACATACACACAGGTACCGTGAACAGGTATGCAGTGACTAGTATTACAAATGTGCAGCTGTCACACACACAGGTACCGAGAACAAGTATGCAGTGACTGGTATATATAACACTGCGTGCTGCTGTCACACAGGTGCAGTAAACATGTATGCAGTGACTGGTATTTCAAATATGCAGCTGTCCCACACAGGTGCAGTGAAAATGTAGTCACTGAATGTGCTGGGCCTTGCATAGTATAGCAATTACCAAGGGCCAGCTGTGACTGACAGGGCTGTATATGCAAGTGGCAGTGGGCCACACACAAAAAAAAAACACATCAAAAGAACATTAGTTCTCAAAAGAGCTATTTTGGGGTATTTTTTTATCAATAAGCATCAGAAAGGAGCAAGCTAACAAGCCTAACAACAGCCTAACCAAGCTTTCCCTATGTCTACAGCAGGTTCCTCTCCCTTCTCTAATTACTGCAGCCACACTGAGTGAGATAATGGCCGACACAGCAGCTGCCTTATATAAGGGGGGGGGGGGGCTCCAAGAGGGAGTGTAGCCTGATTGGCTGTCCTGTGTCTGCTGACTGTGATGTAGAGGGTCAAAGTTGAGCCTAATAATGTACCATAGGTGGCGGGTCAAACTCGCATAAGGTTTGCAGTTCACCGCGAACGCGAACCAATGATGTTCGCAGGCCATCTCTACTAATACTGAAGCTGGACGGGGAGACTTTTGGACACCTTCAGATTGTAGCAGTGATCACCTCAGTTTTTGTATTAATAGTTTAGGGTGATTTCAAAAAATATATGTTGGTTGCAAAGGGTTCTTGAATGATAAAAGGCACAATTACATTATTACTATTATTATTATTATTATTATTATTATTTTATTATTATTTATTTATGATGCATTTTGTGCTGTGCTTTACAGTGTACATTCCTGTCAGTCACTATCTCCCAGAGAAGCTCACAATCTAATGAGTTTGACCCTATCAGAGTTTTAGGATAATTGTAGGGATAATTTCATTAACATACTGTGTGTTTTGGCATGTGGGTGGAAACTCCATAGTATGTTCCAAAACAAAGAAAATATTTGTAATCTGTTTCTAATAAACTGTATTGTTCATATTTTTTTCTTAGAGAAAATATTGCTGTTGAAATCTCAAAAAACGTTGAGCCTATTGATGTGAGCACATGTGCTGGTGGTAAGTAATTGCCGTTTATGAAGATTTTCCATTGCGCCATATATATAACAATAACAATAATATTTATATAGCGCTTTTCTCTCTGGGGACTCAAAGTGCTGTGACCCTGCATTATGCAGTCTCAAAGGCTAGGGAAAAGAGGTGAGTTTTTAGCCTTTTTTTAAAGCTGTCCAGAGAAGGAGCCTCTCGTACTGATTGTGGAAGTGAGTTCCATAGAGTAGGGGCTGCATAGGAAAAGGCCCGAGCACCAACTGTTAAGTGTATCCTGGGAATAACCAGCTTCATCTTGTTGGCAGAGCGGAGGGTGTGTGGAGGGGCATAAAATTCCAATAGATCCGCTATTTATTTGGGTCCCATGTGGTGTAGAGCCTTGAATGTCAGCAGGCAGATCTTAAAATTGATTCTCCATTTTACTGGCAACCAGTGAAGAGTTTGCAGTACTGGGGTGATGTGTGAGCTGCGGGGGGCATTGGCTAGGAGTCTGGCTGCAGCATTTTGTACTAGCTGTAAGGGGCGCAGAACCTTATCTGTAGATCCGATGAACAGGGCGTTGCAGTAGTCTAGGCGGGAGGATACAAATGCGTGAACCAGGGCAGGTAGGTCTTCAGCTGGGATAAGGTGTTTGATTTTCGCTATATTTCTTAGATGGAAGAAGGAAGACTTGACAGCTGATACCTGCTGTCTGAGTTTTAGATTTCCATCCAGGATCACCCCAAGGTTTCGCACAGAGTCTTTATACTGTACAGTATCTCCCCCAATTACTAGTTTGAGGTAGTGAGCGTTTTGAACTTTATCCATCATGTGTGGACCACCTACCACCAACACCTCTGTTTTGTCAGAGTTCAGCCTCAGCCAGCTGGTGTTCCTCCAATTTTGTAAATCCACTAGACACGCATTTATGAATGCTGATGGGTCTTGGGTGCCAGGCTTGAAGGACAGATACAGTTGTGTGTCATCTGCATAACAATGGTATCCTAGGCCATAGTTCTGGATTATTTTGCCCAGTGGGAGCATGTAGACTGCAAACAGTAATGGTGATAGTACAGAACTCTGTGGAACTCCATAGGCAAGTGGCACTGGATTAGAGTAGTGTGTGCCCAGGCATACTTGCTGTGTCCTGCCAGATAGGAAGGTCTGAAACCAGCTAAGAACAGTACCCCTTAGGCCACAGTAATTCTTCAGTCGCTGGATTAGTATTTCATGATCCACAGTGTCAAATGCTGCTGACAAGTCAAGAAGAATCAGAATTGAGCAATCACCCTTGTCCCTTGCAGTAAGTAGATCATTAATTACTTGGACTAATGCCGTTTCAGTGCTGTTCCTTTTCCTGAATCCTGACTGAAAAGTATCAAAGATGTTGTTATCTGTAAGCCTGGCTTCTAGCTGTTTGGTGACTGCTTTCTCAGTTCACCACAGGTCTGTAGTTGGTCACAGAATCAGGATCTAGTGATGGTTTCTTCAAGAGGGGTTTTATGATTGCTTTCTTTAGTTCTTCTGGGAAAAGTCCACTTTGCAAGGAGCACTGAGTGATTTTGTGAAGTGCTGGCCTGATCAGCTCTGGGCACTGCATTAAGGATCCAGTTGGGCCAGGATCCAGGTCGCAGGTAGTGGGGCAGAGACTTTGAATGAGAATTCCTAAATCTTCTTCACTCAGAGTGTCAAAAACTTGCCATGGTGGTACGGTAGTAGGCATATGCAAAGTACAGTGGTCAGTTGATGTTGTTGGTGTAATTAATAGCTTTAAAGGATACCAGAAGTGACATGTGACATGAGGAGATAGACATGGGTATGTACAGTGCCTAGCACACAAATAACTGTGCAGTGTTCCTTTTTTTCTTTCTCTGATTGGAAGAGTTAAATATCAGGTAAGTAAGTGGCTGACTCAGTCCTGACTCAGACAGAAAGTGACTACAGTGTGACCCTCACTGATAAGAAATTCCAACTATAAAACACTTTCCCAGCAGAAAATGGCTTCCGAGAGCAAAAAAAGAGGTAAAAAGGGGAATTTCTTATCAGTGAGGGTCACACTGTAGTCACTTCACAGTGTCAGCCACTTACATGCCTGATATTTAACTCTTTCAGGCAGAGAAAGAAAAAAAGGAACACAGCATAGTTATTTGTGTGCTAGGCACTGTACATACACATGTCTATCTCATCATGTCACTTCAGGTATCCTTTAAGCAACTGGACTTACTGATGATTATTAATAATATGTTCCCACTTATAGAGTTTCAGAAGCTGAAGTACTGCATTACTCGGTAATTAACATTTATCTTTACCTTTCCAAAGAAAAAAATAAATCTGCTCTATTTATTTAACCACTTCGCCTCATACGGGTTTTTACCCTAATTTTACCCTAACAGACAAGAGCAAATTTCACCTGTCAGTGCTCCTCCCTTTTATTCACCAATAACTTTATTATTACTTATCACAACAAAATGCTTGTTTTTTTCGACATCAATTAAGCTTTTTGTGGGTAGTATATTTTGTTAAAAAAAATTATGCTAAATGCATTTTAACGGGAAAAATAAGAAACAATCTATTATCTTATTTCTCAGTTTTCAGCCATTATAGTTTTAAAATAAACATTCTCCTGTGGATAAAACCCACACATTTTATTTGCCCAGCTGTCTTGATTATTAAACCGTTTAAATTATGTTCCTATCACAGTGTATGGCGACAATATATTATTTGTAAATATAGGTGTTATTTTTCTGTTTTTTTTTGTTTGTTTGTTTTTTGTCCGGTCTATAATTACACGCCCCTATGTTGTAAAGTAATAATAATAATACCTAATAAAATATAGATTAAAAGAGTCCCTAAGACATTTATGTAATAATGTTATGTAATATATATTTTTTAAACTGATTTTTTTTAGAAGTGTTTTTTTTTTTTTTTTGGGGGGGGGGGGGTCTTTGGAAGCATAAGCTATTAATTTTATTAATATTTATTACGTGAATGTGTATGCATGAGTGTGCCTGTATGCGTAATTTCACTTTTTGGCCACTAGATGGCACTAGTAAACACGCTTCTGTTTTATAGGAAGTGTTAACTTTTTTTTTTTTTACATTTTACTAAACTATGACTGTTTCCTGTTTTATGAATGGACATGGCCGCTGACCAGGGTCATGTCCATTCATTCCAGGCATTACGATTGGGTAGAGGACCACTCGGTCCTCTTTCGCAATCACAGATCATGGTGTCCTGACGGTTAACGGTGGTGGTGGGGGTGCAGCGGCGGGAGCGAGTGACTTATTGAAATATCCTGGAGCTGTTAACAGGCTCAAACAGGATGTTTTAATAAATCAGCATGTCATAAAATGGTTAAAATAAAAAGCTTAAAAGAATGTATTATACACAATTATACCTGTTATTACTCTGTTTTGTTTGTTTGATTTTTTTCAAGTCAGCTCCGTAACTTTCCATGTGTTGTGAAAGTTTTGTTGCTTTGCTCTCAGTCGTTAGTGAGAAGGGACTGAATGCTTCAGCCCATGTACTGAATGTGTAGAGTCCAGTGATGCTCATCCGAGCTAGGATATCCTAGCTCTTTTTTTACTATTCGAGCTCGAATACCGAGCTCGAATAGTATTAGCTATCTGGGCTGTGCTATCCGAGCGCATTCGGATAGCAATCAGCTATCCGGAGATTTACAAGCTATCCGAGTAGGCGGGTGACGTCACCTCGAGTCCTCACAAGCGAATTAGAGGGCTCCCAGCCCTCTAACTGCAGCCAATCACAGAGGGGGAGCCTGGCCAAGCCCCCCTCTATAAATAGCGGGCGCCATGTTGCCTCACTCGTCCTGCTTGTGACTTACTGACTGACTGTACTGAGAGACTCCTCCAGTTTTTTTGTCTGTGCAAGTAGTGCATTTATTGTTCAATACACCAAGCGTTTTTACACTCCATCACTTGATATTCACCTGTATTGCTTTGTATTGTAGATAGATTGTATTTTAGGCAGTTTAGTTTGTGTGATTAGGGACTATGGAGGGAGACTGTCACTAGAGTTGGGCCGAACGGTTCGCCTGCGAACGGTTCCATGCGAACTTCCGTGGTTCACGTTCGTGTCCTGCAGGTGAACGTTTGCGGAAGTTAGGTTCGCCCCATAATGCACCATGGAGGGTCAACTTTGACCCTCTACATCACAGTCAGCAGGCCCAGTGTAGCCAATTAGGCTACACTAGCCCCTGGAGCCCCACCCCCCTTATATAAGGCTGGCAGCGGCGGCCATTACGGTCACTCGTGTGCCTGCATTAGTGAGAGTAGGGCGAGCTGCTGCAGACTGTCTCTCATAGGGAAAGATTAGTTAGGCTTAGCTTGTTCCTGGCTGCATACCTGTTCTGTGAACCCACCACTGCATACCTGTACTGTGAACCCACCACTGCATACCTGTTCATTGAACCCACTACTGCATACCTGTTCAGTGAACCCACCACTGCATACCTGTTCAGTGAACCTGCCACTGCATACCTGTTCTGTGAACCCACCACTGCATACCTGTTCAGTGAACCCACCACTGCATACCTGTTGTGTTCAGTGAACCCGCCACTGCATACCTGTTCTGTTCAGTGGACCCGCCACTGTATACCTGTTCAGTGAACCCGCCACTGCATACCTGTTGTGTTCAGTGAACCTGCCACTGCATACCTGTTCTGTGAACCCGCCACTGCATACCTGTTCTGTGAACCCACCACTGCATACCTGTACTGTGAACCCACCACTGCATACCTGTTCAGTGAACCCACCACTGCATACCTGTTCAGTGAACCTGCCACTGCATACCTGTTCTGTGAACCCACCACTGCATACCTGTTCTGTGAACCCACCACTGCATACCTGTTCAGTGAACTCACCACTGCATACCTGTTGTGTTCAGTGAACTCGCCACTGCATACCTGTTCTGTTCAGTGGACCCGCCACTGTATACCTGTTCAGTGAACCCGCCACTGCATACCTGTTGTGTTCAGTGAACCTGCCACTGCATACCTGTTCTGTTCAGTGAACCCGCCACTGTATACCTGTTCAGTGAACCCGCCACTGCATACCTGTTGTGTTCAGTGAACCCGCCACTGCATACCTGTTCTGTTCAGTGAACCCGCCACTGTATACCTGTTCAGTGGACCCGCCACTGCATACCTGTTGTGTTCAGTGGACCCGCCACTGTATACCTGTTCAGTGAACCCGCCACTGCATACCTGTTGTGTTCAGTGAACCCGCCACTGCATACCTGTTGTGTTCAGTGAACCCGCCACTGTATACCTGTACTGTTCAGTGAACCCGCCACTGTATACCTGTTCTGTTCAGTGAACCCACCGCATCAGTGCGCATACCTGTACAGTTAAGTGAACCCACCTACCTACGTGAGTGCACGCAGTGTGATATACCACTCCGTGCATACCCGATATGGACAAAACAGGTAGAGGAAGAGGTAGTGCCAGAGCCAGAGGAATGCCAGCTGGACAGTCACTGTTCTGTCATTCAGCTACATCAGCCAGGTGACCATATGGGCTGTAAAGCCACCAAAACCTGCACTCTCGCCATGGTGCGCACCAGTCCAGCACGGCCGTCACTACACAAACAGCTGTTTGCGGTGCGTTACACGGTGAGTTTGGTGTGTCGGTGTGAAGCAGTACCTTAATTACACTACCTGATTGATGTATACACATGCAAGATGTTTTAAAGCACTTTAGGCCTGTCATTTAGCATTCAATGTGATTTCTGCCCTTAAAACGCTGCTTTGCGTCAAATCCAGATTTTTCCCGGGGACTTTTGGCGTGTATCCCACTCCGCCATGCCCCCCTCCAGGTGTTAGATCCCTTGAAACATCTTTTCCATCAATTTTTTTCCAAAGTTCGCCTCCCCATTGAACCCGGTTCGCGAACCTAAAATCGGAGGTTCGGCCCAACTCTAACTGTCACTGGTGCTGCTGCAGCTGCAGCAGCTAGGCCCTGTGCCTAGGCAAGGCAGCCTGCCCTGCTCTGTGCTCTAGTCTCTAGTTACCTTAACTGTACTATCACCTGTCCTACTCTACTGTACTACTTCTGTGTTAGATAGATTATTGTACTATTTTGTAGTTAGCAAGGCCCAGCTTTACTGCTATACCTGTCCTGTGTCTGCTCTCTGTAATCTAGTCACACCTGTTCTATTGTTTAGCTAGATTCTTCTATTGTTTAGTTAGTAGTACTGTACTCTAGTCTGTGTATAGGTACCGTCCGTCACCGCGTTACCTAGGGTCCTTGTGTGCGCAGTGCACGTCTGCGCTGTCCGCACCCTCTCGTTAGTGCTACACCTGTCCTATTGTTTATATATTACTTCTATTGTGTATTTGCTGACTTGTACTGTAGTCTGTGTATAGGGACACCGTCAGTCAGCGTCAGCTATGGTCTTTGTGTGTGCACTGTGCACTCTCTCGTTAGCACTACACCGATCTCCACTACACCAGTCCCACCCCATTAAAGTACCCCACTTGTCCCACCCGCCTTTAAATACATAACTTTTTTTTTCATTTGTATAATATTAAAAATATATGATGTCTGGCACTGGCAGCTGCGGTTTGGGCAGGGGCAGCAAGGGCAGCAAGGGCATCGGCAAGAGAGGAGGTCGTGGCAGCCACGCCACCACCACCACCATGCGCAGTTCTGCATCTGCACCAGTGGCTATTCTGCCATTAGCAACTGGCCGTGGACGCCTTGGCCGCCCAACAGCTGAGAGTCACGCTGCAGAGACACAGCAGCAGCGTGTGGCGCAGATGTTCCTCCCACCGCCAGGTCGTAGCCGTCCTATTGAGGAGAAGGACGCAGACTCTGTGGTGGAACTGATGGTGGATGAGCAGGCCACCATTAGCTCTGGAACCGAGTCCTCCACCCCCGCCACCACTCCTGTTCGCAAGAGCAGAAGCAGCCGCCCAGCACTGCCTGGGGAGGAGGAGGAGTGCAGTTCTCCAGCCCCAGCGGGCAACACCAGCACCCTGTCACTCAGCACCTTCTTATCCCCAAGCACAGCGAGGGTATGGAGTGCTGTTGCGGCAGAATTGGAGGAGGAAGAAATGCTGATGGGCACTTTAGGGGATGATGCTTTGGACAGTCAGACAGTGGTGAGTGTCCATCAGCCCATGCATGCAGAAGGGGAGTTTGTGGGGTCATCCCAGCAGGACTTGTTTGCGGAGGGGGAGGATGATGATGACAGGGTGAAGGACAGAGACTGGGTGGCAGATCCTGGGGATGTCATCAGCTCGGAGGAGGAGGAGGATGCGTCTGCGGGCCTTGCTAGAAGGATTAGCATCGCAGACATAGGCAGGATCAGAAGTGGGCGTGGTATGCAGGCCACACAGCGTGCTGATCTGGAGAATTCTGCCAGTGCCACCAGCCGCACCAAGAACCCCCCCCAACCACCACAGGGAGACCAATGGCAGCAGCACCTTCGAGCCGAAGGGGAAACTTCACCTCCCCAATTTGGAATTTTTTTCAGCCTGCCATATTTGGATTGCAAGTATGTCACCTGCAACCAGTGCCGCAAGCAGCTCAGCAGAGGGAAGGACCCCTCTGCGTACGGCACCACCTCTCTGGTGACCCATCTGGCAGGGAAACACTTTCATGAGCATGAGGAGTTCATGAAGTTGAAGGAAGCTGGCAGTGGCAGACCTGCCACCACTGCGAAGCCGTCGGCAGCAGCCACCCGCCCTCCTCCACCTCCTCCAGCAGCACCAGCAGGAGTACGTCAGAAACGCACTGCTCCTCCTCCCTCTGCAACTCCTGCCGCCAACACTGAGGCCTGTTCTAGCAGCCAGTCCTCAGTGGCCTCCTCTGCTTCCTCCAGTGATTCCCGTGCCAGCAAAAGGCGTCGCCAGATCCTGCTCAGCGACACCTTCCAGGGGGTGGTCAGGGTTCTGCCTCCCAGCAGCCGTCGTGTGCGTCAGCTGAACGGCTTGCTGGCATGGGCCATGTGCTCCCAACTCCTGCCTTATTCCCTTGTGCAGGAGGGGAGCGACATGCGTGCGCTCCTGATGTGTGCAGCCCCCGATTGGCCAATCCCCAGCCAACATTTTTTTGCATGCACGGACATTCCTGCACTTCACCGCTCTGTGATGGCCAATGTCGGGAGAGGGCTGGATCACGTGGTGGGTCAATGGGTCGACGTCACCATGGACTCATGGAGCAGCCGGTTAGGGACAGGCCACTATCTGTCCTTCACCGCTCATTGGGTCAGTTTGGTGGAAGGGGGTGAGGAGGGGGGAGCAGCATCAGGCACTGTCAGAGCAGCAGCAGCAACAACGCAGTGGGTGGTGCCACCATGCAGGGTCAGCGGAAATGCAGCAGGTTCCTCTGATCCGCTTCCATCCTCCGTCACACCAGCCCAAACCCCCCGCCTCAGCAGCAGCGTGAAGCCCCGCCACTGCCAAGCACTGCTGGAATTGGTCAGCCCGGGGAAGACCAAACTGACGGCGAACCATGTCCTGGTCAAACTCCGAGAGCAGGAGAGGAATTGGCTGACCCCCAGAGGCCTCAGAGTCGGAGAGGTGGTGTCCGACAATGGGGCAAACCTGGTTGCTGCAATCAGCAGGGGAGACCTGACCCACATCCCCTGCCTGACGCACGTCCTGAACCTGGTAGTCCAAAAGTTCCTGCGGACCTACCAGGGGATGGACCGACTTCTTGAGGCGGCAAGGAAGGTTGTGCATCATTTCCGGCACTCCGCTGCAGCCGTAGCGAGCCTGGAAGAGGTGCAGAAGGAGCTGCACCTGCCACAGCACCGGCTCATGATCGATGTTCAAACTCGCTGGAACTCCACCCTGGCGATGTTGGAGCGTCTGGTTGAACAGAGGCAGGCTGTCAGCCAGTACGTTGCACGAGCAACAGTTGCCGCCGTCACTGCAACTGGGCGTGCCGCCACCAACCTCCCGTCCATCATCTCCACGGAGGACTGGGGGCACATGCAGCAGGTGTGCTCAGTGCTGGTACCCTTCCTGCAGGCCACCAACATGGTAAGCAGGGACCATGCAATGGTGTACGAGTGGGTCCCCATGGAGTGTGTGCTGGACAGGGCCCTGTAAGCACTGCTGCAAGAGGGAGCGGCAGCCTTGGACCAGCAGGAGCTGCAGACAGCTTCACAGGCCACCTCTGAGGAGGAGGGCTTGGAGTTGGTGGAGGTCCCTGACCTTGCTGCTGATGAGGGGGAGCAGCAGAGTGCAGTTGGAGTGGTGCAGGGTTGGAGAGAGGATGAGGTGGAGGAGGCAGAGGATGAGGAGGACAGCACTGTCGGCTCTGGGGCTGCCGATGATGTGCCAGCAGACGTGGCCAGACTCTTCCCAATGGCAGCGCACATGCTGAGGTGCCGGTGTAAGGACCCAAGGGTCATCCAGATGAAGCAGAGGGAGGACATCTGGATCTGCATGATGCTGGACCCACGTCTGAAGGGGAAGCTCAACCATTTCCTGCCTGCATGAGGAGATCGTGCGCAACAAATGAGGGATTTGCAGCTGTCCCTTGTTGAGCGCTTGGAGGAAGCCTTCAATCAGCCATCCACCCCCAGCACAGCACAGAGGCAGCAGCAGGTGCCTGCATCCACCAGCAGCAAGTGCACGCGCACCACAGACCTGCTGTCTCTGACCAACGAGTTCTACATGAGTATAGAGCTGCCAGGGACTAGAGAGGAGGTCCCTGCAGCAGCATCCTTCTCCAGTCACAGACAGCACTTGGTGGCTGACTACATGGGGTCCTTCAGCGGGCTTGACAGCGTTGCCCCTGTTGATCCCATGGAGTATTGGGTCAAGCACCTGCCGATCTGGAGCAAGCTTGCGCAGTACGCCCCCCTTCCAGCGTACTGTCAGAGCGTTGCTTCAGTGCAGCCGGTGGAGTCGTCACTGAGAAGTGATCTCATCTGTCTCACAAGTCTGTGGACAGACTGACGTTTCTCAAAATGAACCAGGCTTGGGTGGAAGGCAAATTCCTGGCCCCTGTTGTCGGTGAGAGGAGGACATGAAGTGGCACACAGCCACACACACATTACACCTGCTGCTGCTGTTGCTGTATTTCTTGCTGCTGTCTATATGTTTCCACTACCAGGGAACACATTACAAGGTGCTGCTGCCCATGCGCCACCAGCTATTTACGCTCAAAAATAACTGCATTATTTTGAAAAAAAACAATAATTAAATTATTTTAGAGGTGTCCGGGTTGAAAACTGTGCTGTCCCAATTGTGTATTGGACACAATGTGGGCTTCACGACCGCTGTCTGGAACCTCATGCTGTGTATTTACGGCCCTGGAACCACCACTAGGACCCAGGGCCTATTATGTCTCGCTGCCTGCCCTCCTGCCTGCTGCCAGTCTGCCACACACTCAACCTCCTCACACTGCCTGCTGCTGTATTTCCTCCTGGTGTCTGTATGTTTCCACTGCCAGGGAACACATTACAAGGTACTGCTGCCCATGCGCCACCAGCTATTTACGCTCAAAAATAACTGCATTATTTTGAAAAAAAACAATAATTAAATTATTTTAGAGGTGTCCGGGTTGAAAACTGTGCTGTCCCAATTGTGTATTGGACACAATGTGGGCTTCACGACCGCTGCCTGGAACCTCATGGTGTTTATTTACGGCCCTGGAACCACCGCTAGGACCCAGGGCCTATTATGTCTCACTGCCTGCCCTCCTGCCAGCTGTCTGCTGCCAGTCTGCCACACACTCAACCTCCTCACGCTGCCTGCTGCTTTATTTCCTCCTGTTGTCTGTATGTTTCCACTGCCAGGGAACACATTACAAGGTGCTGCTGCCCATGCGCCACCAGCTATTTACGCTCACAAATAGCTGCATTATTTTGAAAAAAAAAATATTTTAGAGGTGTCCGGGTTGAAAACTGTGCTGTCCCAATTGTGTATTGGACACAATGTGGGCTTCACGACCGCTGTCTGGAACCTCATGATGTTCATTTACTCCCTGGTACCACCGCTAGGAACCAGGGCCTATTATGTCAGTCACGTCACACTGCCTGACACACACTACTCCTCCTCCTGTAGCTGCATTGAGCTTCTGCTGTCTGTGTGCTGCTACCACTGCCAGGGAGAACAGAAGAAGAACTATTTTCTGCTTCCACCCACTCTCCTACCAGCTATTACCACACTACAAGAGCTGCAACTACTTCCTCCTCCTGCAGAGGGGCGTGGCTTGGATACAGAGGTGAATGGCTGCTTGAGCCAGCAGCTCTCTGTGCAAAGCATCTGAAAAGCAACTACAAGCAGCCTTGGAAGCTTTTATTTTCAGCTTAAAAGGTGTCAGAACTTCCCCTGACCGAGATGGACTGGAAGAAAGTGAACCAGAAGCCCAGGAGAAGCTCCCCAGCACCAAGAAAGCTGACTGATTTCTATGAGGACATCAGCCAAGATGGTCACCGTCATCTTCCTCTACAACAACAAGAGGAAAATGGCCAGAGCTTCCAGCATGAGAGATCTCCAGGCAGCGCTTCCTTCCTCACTCCTCTGCAGCAAAGAAACAGATATGCTCCACTGTCTACTCAATATTACAGGAACTAGCAGAAAAGTTTCCAGCATGACAGTGAGGAAGAGAGAGAGGAGGACAATGCAGAAGATAACCAGCGTGATCGCAGCCCCAGGAAGCCTGCTAAATCAACACAGGAGAAACAGGATTACAGAGACCCTAAGGTAGGACAATGTGTCCCAGCTTATCCCTCTCAGCCCATGGCCACAGCACAGCCTCTCCCAGACCCCTTTGCAGACCTCCAGGCTACAGATGAGCCCATATCCCAGAAATTCTTTAAGAAATTTATGATGTCCTTTAGTGGGATGATGCAGAGCAGTGTCATGGAGATGAGAAGTGGAGTAATGGAGATGAGAGCAGACATGAGACAACTGGCTGGGCAGATGTCACAATATGTGCATGAAACCAAGACAATAGAGTGAACATGCTGGAAAAGAAGGTGGCAGACATTACTACTGCATACAATGAGTTGGTAGAATCTCATCAGCGAGTGCTGGGAGAGCTAAAGTGGCAGAAAGAAAAGATCACAGACTCAGAAGATCGCAATAGAAGGAACAATGTTAAAATCAGAGGGATCCCAGAGTCTGTGAAAACTGAAGCACTGATGGACTATGTTAAAGATGTGATTAAAACTGCATTACCTGACATCTCAGACACTGATCTCATAGTGGACCGGGCTCACAGGCTAGCAAAACCCAGTTTTATAGCAGATCATCTACCAAGAGATGTGATACTGAGGATCCATTATTATCACATCAAAGAAAGGTTTATGGGAGTCACTAGAAAGGGGCAGAAGCTCCCAGATCTATATAGACACCTGATCCTGTACAGTGACCTGTCTCAAGCAACATTAAAAGCAAGAAAGGAGTTCTCTGATATTTCATATACACTCAGGAGCAAAGGCATTGCTTATGCATGGGGATTTCCCACCAAGATGAGAATAGTGGATCATGGAACTACGTACATTCTTAAAGATGTGAAAGAGGGCTATGAATTACTGAGGAAATGGGGTATCCCACTTCTCCAAGCAAAAGACAAAAGACAACCCAGACATTCTGCTATGGACACTTCCCAACCTCTTACAGAAGTAAACAAATCAACAGAAGCTTCTAAAGGTGAAGATGACTGAGAATATGGTTATAGCAAAAATCAAACTTAAAAGCACCCCTGATAATGTAAGCTTTAACTGGAAAATGAATAAAATAGTTTTAAACTCAGAAATTACCTCCCCAATTATTAAAAACAATTTAGAAGAATATTTCACTATAAATGATACTGAAGGAATATCTAAAATAACTTTGTGGAATGCACATAAAGCATTTATTAGAGGTGTGTTTATGAAACAAAGTGCAATTTTGAAAAAAAAGTTTAGAGAAAAAACTGATAAATTACTTAAGGAAATACAAAGTTTAGAATAAAAAAGAATGAATACCCCAATTAGAATCGATTAGACAAGAATTAGCAGAGAATTTATATACACAATATGATAAATGGCAAAGTATCTTAAAAGAGAATTGGTATTCAGATAAAAATAAAGCAGGGAAGACCATGGCACACAAAATTAAAGGAAGGAGAATTAGGCAAAGAATTATTAAAATTACTCATCCACTAACTAAAACTAATGTTCACCACCCTACAGACATAGTGAATGCCCTAGCAATATTTTATGAAAAATTATATAATTTGAATAATGATCCTCAAACCCACTCCCCATCCCAATCAGAAATAGATCAGTATTTAGATAAAATTAATCTACCCAGCCTTACAGAAATTGAACAGAAACAATTAAATATTCCCTTTCATTTACAAGAAGTAGAATTAGCCATCAGAACGTTAAAACAGGATAAGACACCAGGAGTAGATGGGTTTATCAATGTTTATTATAAAAAAATACTCCAATATTTTATCCAAGCACTTAGTAAATATGTTTAATGAAGTATCTGCTTTTGGTGTCTTTCCTAAAGAAAATTTAACAGCAATAATTACTACCAGTGGTGCTCAGCAGAGCTCGAATATTCGAGTAGCTCGAATATTCGAGCTCTTTTTCAGCTATCCGAGCTCGGTATTCGAGCTCCGAATAGCTGTAGCTATTCGAATGGGCTATCCGAGTACACTCGAATAGCCCATTCACTATTCGAGCTATTCGAGCAAACGGCGCTATTCGAGCTCGGTACCGAGCTCGAATAGCGTCAGAGCCCAGATTGATGTCCTTAGAGCCAATCAGAGGGCTCCCAGGCCCTCTGACGGCAGCCAATCACAGAGGGGGACCCTGGCCAGCCCCTACCCTATAAATAGCGGCCGCCATGTTCCGTTTCTCCATGCTTGCCTGAGACTTGTACAGAGAGAGAGTTGCTCCTTTGTGCTTTGGCTTAGCAAGTGCTCTATTGTGATCATTTACCTAGCGTTTTTGCTCACCTACACCTGCCATATACACCTATATTGTTGTTAGTTAGATAGACATTGTATTTTAGTTAGTAGCTTGTGTGTTACATTAGAGACAGGCAGCTGCTGCAAGCTTACAGGTTTAGGCCTCAGGGGGGCCTTGCCTCTGTGGGCAGCTGTCCTCTGTTTATTTCTCTCATCTATACCAGTATTTCTGCTGTCCTTTACTAATAGTATTGTAGTTATACTGTACTAGGAGTAGGACACTCACTGACTGTCACTGTTTATAGGCTACTAGCTAGCTCCTGCGTGTGTGCACTCACTCACTGTCTGTGTGTACACACACTCTATTTCCTTCTGATTACTGATAGATTATTGTTAGTTAGTTGTACTTACTGTTACTACTTACTCTTACTGTACTAGGAGTCTAGGACACTCAGTCAGACAGTCACTGTGTTCATAGGCTACTAGCTCCTCCGTGCGGTCACTCACTGTCTGAGTGTACACACACCACCCACAGTCCATTTCCTTCTGATCGCTGATTGATTATTGTAATTAGTTAGTTCTACTTACTGTTACTACTTACTCTTACTGTACTAGGAGTCTAGGACACTCAGTCACTGTGTTCATAGGCTACTAGCTCCTGCGTGCGGTCACTCACTGTCTGAGTGTACACACACCACCCACACTCCATTTCCTTCTGATCGCTGATTGATTATTGTAATTAGTTAGTTCTACTTACTGTTACTACTTACTCTTACTGTACTAGGAGTCTAGGACACTCAGTCACTGTGTTCATAGGCTACTAGCTCCTGCGTGCGGTCACTCACTGTCTGAGTGTACACACACCACCCACACTCCATTTCCTTCTGATCGCTGATTGATTATTGTAATTAGTTAGTTCTACTTACTGTTACTACTTACTCTTACTGTACTAGGAGTCTAGGACACTCAGTCACTGTGTGTTCATAGGCTACTAGCTCCTGCGTGCGGTCACTCACTGTCTGAGTGTACACACACCACCCACACTCCATTTCCTTCTGATCGCTGATTGATTATTGTAATTAGTTAGTTCTACTTACTGTTACTACTTACTCTTACTGTACTAGGAGTCTAGGACACTCAGTCACTGTGTTCATAGGCTACTAGCTCCTGCGTGCGGGCACTCACTGTCTGAGTGTACACACACCACCCACACTCCATTTCCTTCTGATCGCTGATTGATTATTGTAATTAGTTAGTTCTACTTACTGTTACTACTTACTCTTACTGTACTAGGAGTCTAGGACACTCAGTCACTGTGTTCATAGGCTACTAGCTCCTGCGTGCGGTCACTCACTGTCTGAGTGTACACACACCACCCACACTCCATTTCCTTCTGATCGCTGATTGATTATTGTAATTAGTTAGTTCTACTTACTGTTACTACTTACTCTTACTGTACTAGGAGTCTAGGACACTCAGTCACTGTGTTCATAGGCTACTAGCTCCTGTGTGCGGTCACTCACTGTCTGAGTGTACACACACCACCCACACTCCATTTCCTTCTGATCGCTGATTGATTATTGTAATTAGTTAGTTCTACTTACTGTTACTACTTACTCTTACTGTACTAGGAGTCTAGGACACTCAGTCACTGTGTGTTCATAGGCTACTAGCTCCTGCGTGCGGTCACTCACTGTCTGAGTGTACACACACCACCCACACTCCATTTCCTTCTGATCGCTGATTGATTATTGTAATTAGTTAGTTCTACTTACTGTTACTACTTACTCTTACTGTACTAGGAGTCTAGGACACTCAGTCACTGTGTTCATAGGCTACTAGCTCCTGCGTGCGGGCACTCACTGTCTGAGTGTACACACACCACCCACACTCCATTTCCTTCTGATCGCTGATTGATTATTGTAATTAGTTAGTTCTACTTACTGTTACTACTTACTCTTACTGTACTAGGAGTCTAGGACACTCAGTCACTGTGTGTTCATAGGCTACTAGCTCCTGCGTGCGGTCACTCACTGTCTGAGTGTACACACACCACCCACACTCCATTTCCTTCTGATCGCTGATTGATTATTGTAATTAGTTAGTTCTACTTACTGTTACTACTTACTCTTACTGTACTAGGAGTCTAGGACACTCAGTCACTGTGTTCATAGGCTACTAGCTCCTGCGTGCGGGCACTCACTGTCTGAGTGTACACACACCACCCACACTCCATTTCCTTCTGATCGCTGATTGATTATTGTAATTAGTTAGTTCTACTTACTGTTACTACTTACTCTTACTGTACTAGGAGTCTAGGACACTCAGTCACTGTGTGTTCATAGGCTACTAGCTCCTGCGTGCGGTCACTCACTGTCTGAGTGTACACACACCACCCACACTCCATTTCCTTCTGATCGCTGATTGATTATTGTAATTAGTTAGTTCTACTTACTGTTACTACTTACTCTTACTGTACTAGGAGTCTAGGACACTCAGTCACTGTGTTCATAGGCTACTAGCTCCTGCGTGCGTGCACTCACTGTCTGAGTGTACACACACCCACACTCCATTTCCTTCTGATCGCTGATTGATTATCGTAATTAGTTAGTTCTACTTACTGTTACTACTTACTCTTACTGTACTAGGAGTCTAGGACACTCAGTCACTGTGTTCATAGGCTACTAGCTCCTGCGTGCGGGCACTCACTGTCTGAGTGTACACACACCCACACTCCATTTCCTTCTGATCGCTGATTGATTATTGTAATTAGTTAGTTCTACTTACTGTTACTACTTACTCTTACTGTACTAGGAGTCTAGGACACTCAGTCACTGTGTTCATAGGCTACTAGCTCCTGCGTGCGTGCACTCACTGTCTGAGTGTACACACACCCACACTCCATTTCCTTCTGATCGCTGATTGATTATTGTAATTAGTTAGTTCTACTTACTGTTACTACTTACTCTTACTGTACTAGGAGTCTAGGACACTCAGTCACTGTGTTCATAGGCTACTAGCTCCTGCGTGCGTGCACTCACTGTCTGAGTGTACACACACTAAATTTACTTGTGATTACTACTGATTATTGTAACTGCTAGTTGTACTTCCTGACTGTTACTACTTACTTACTGTACTAGGGGACACTCACTCAGTCACCTCACCAACCAACCCACTCCATTAAAGTACCCCACTTTTCACCCGCCCTTTTACAAAACTTTTGTCTATACGCCCAAAACATTTAAGATGTCTGGAAGTGGCAGCCAGCGCGGTTTGGGCAAGGGGAAGGGCAGCAAGGGAATCAGGAGGAGAGGGAGCAGCATTGTGGCAAGCCGCGGCCGCGGGCGCGCCACCATGCACAGTTCCGCAGCAGCAGCAGCAGCGTCAGTGGCTAACATTCCTCCCATAGCCACTGGCCGTGGACGCCTTGGGCGCCGCCCAGCAGGAGCATCTGCAACTCACGCTGCAGAGACACAGCAGCAGCAGCGTGTAGCACCTGCTCCCATTTTCCTCCAGCCGGGTCGGAAACGTCCCATTGAGGAAAAGGATGCAGACACTGTGGTGCAACTCATGACGGAGGATGAGCAGCCCGCCATCAGCTCTGCATCCGAGGCCTCCACCCTCACCACCACCACCACCCCTGTTCGCAGCAGCCGCCCAGCAGGGTCTGGGGAGGAGGCCAGTTCACCGTCACTCGCCGACCTGTCATTCAGCAGTCTTTTGACCCCAGGCATCATGAGTAAATTGTCTGCTGTTGTTGGCGATCTTGAGGAGGAGATGCTGATGGGCACTTTGGGGGATGAGGGATTGGACAGCAAGACTGTGGCGACAGTCAAGCAGCCCATCCATGCATCAGGAGAGGAGTTTGGGGGGTCCTCATCCCAGCAGGACATGTTTCAGGAGGGGGAGGATGATGATGACCCGGTGACAGACAGAGACTGGGTGCCACCACCTCCAGGGGATGTCGTCCTCAGCAGCTCTGAGGAGGAGGAGGAGGATGCTCTTGTGGGCCTTGCAAGGAGGCGCATCATTGCAAGCATTGGCAGCAGCAGTAGGCAGGTCCCACAGCCTGCTGGTGTCTCAGGCTCAGCAGCAGCAGCATCTGCCAGTACCACCACCAGCCGCACCCAAGCCCCCCAAGCCCCCCCCCCAACCACCACAGGGAGACAGGCAGCAGCGCTTCCATGCCGTAGGGGGATGTTTAAGTCACCAATCTGGCGATATTTCACCATGCCCACTGTGTACAGCAAGTACGCCACTTGCAACCACTGTCAGCGGAAGTTGAGCAGAGGTGCAGACCCCTTAAAGTTCTGCACCAGCTCGCTCATCAACCACCTTGCGGCTAAACATTTCCACCAGCATGAGGAGTTCCAGAGGCTGAAGGCATCTGGTGCTGGCAGTGGCACCACACCCATCACTGCACAGCCTTCAGCAGCAGCAGCAGCAACAGCAGCCACCCGCCCTCCTGCTCCTCCAGCAGCACCAGCAGGAGTGCGGAAACGCACTGCTCCTCCCCCCTCTGCAACTCCTGCCGCCGACACTGAGGCCTGTTCTGGCAGCCAGTCCTCAGTGGCCTCCTCTGCTGTGTCTGCTGATTCCCGTGTCAGCAAAAGGCCACGCCAGAGCCTTTTGAGCGAGTCCTTCCAGGGGGTGGTTAGGGCTCTGCCTCCCAGCAGCCGTCGCGTGCGGCAGCTGAACGGCTTGCTGGCACGGGCCATGTGCTCCCAACTCCTGCCGTACACGCTCGTGCAGGAGGGGAGCGACATTCGTGCGCTGCTTGCTTGCGCAGCCCCAGACTGGCAGCTCCCCAGCAGACACTTCTTTGCCCGCAAGGCCATTCCTGCACTGCACCGCTTTGTGATGGCCAATGTGGAGCGAGGGCTGGAGCACGCGGTTGGTGAAAGGGTCCACGTCACCATGGACTCCTGGAGCAGCCGCTTCGGGACAGGCCGCTACCTGTCCTTCACTGTCCACTGGGTCAGCTTGGTGGAAGGGGGTGAGGATGGGAGAGCAGCAGCGGGCACAGCAGCAGCAGCAACACAGTGGGTGGTGCCACCCCGCAGGCTCAGGGGAACTGCAGCAGGTTCCTCCGATCCTCTGCCATCCTCCGGCACACCTGGCCAAACCCCCCGCCTCAGCAGCAGCGTGAAGGCCCGCCACTGCCAAGCGCTGCTGCACTTGGTCAGCCTTGGGAAGACCAAGCTGACGGCAACCCATGTGTTGGCCAAACTCCAGGAGCAGGAGAGGATTTGGCTGACCCCCAGAGGCCTCAGAGTCGGAGAGGTGGTGGCCGACAATGGGGCCAATCTGGTTGCCGCAATAGACAGGGGAAACCTGACCCACATCCCCTGTCTTGCCCACGTGCTGAACCTGGTGGTGCAGAAGTTCCTGCGCACCTACCAGGGGATGGGCGAACTGCTGGAAACGGCAAGGAATGTTGTGCGTCACTTCCGGCGCTCGGCTGCAGCCTGTGCGAGCCTGGAAGACGTGCAAAAGGAGCTGGATCTGCCACGCCATCGGCTGATCCTTGACGTTCCGACTCGCTGGAACTCCACCCTGGCGATGTTGGAGCGTCTGGTTGAACAGAGGCGCGCTGTCAAACAGTACCTTGCCCTGGCCACTGTTTCCGCAGCTCAGAGAAGGGACAAGACCAGCAACTTCCCGTCCATCGTCCCCGATGATGACTGGAGGCACATGCAGCAGGTGTGCTTAGTGCTGGCTCCCTTCCTGCAGGCCACAAACATGGTGAGCAGGGACCATGCTATGGTCTGCGAGTGGGTGCCCCTGGTTTCTCTGCTGAACAGGGCCCTCGATGCTTTGCTGGAACAGGGAGCGGCAGCCTTGGACCAGCAGGAGCGGCAACCAGCTGCGCAGTCCACCTCTGAGGGGGAGGAGGAGGAGGACTTGGTGGAGGTCCCTGACCTGGCTGCTGATGAGGGGGATCAGCACAGCGCAGCTGAGTTGGTGCGGGGGTGGAGAGAGGATGAGGCGGCAGAGGAGGAGGATGAGGACAGCACTGACGTCGATGTGCCAGCAGACGTGGCCCGCCTCTTCCCAATGGCAGCGCACATGCTGACGTGCCTGCGCAGGGACCCCAGGGTGATCCAGATGAAGCAGAGGGAGGACATCTGGATCAGCATGATGTTGGACCCACGCCTCAAGGGGAAGTTGAGCCAGTTCCTGCCGCCTGCAGGAGGAGACCCAGCGCAACAAATAAGGAGCTTGCAGCAGGCCCTTGTTGAGCGCTTGGAGGAAGCCTTCCCCCAGCCTTCCACCCCCACTGTCCAGCAGCCAGCACAGAGGCAGCAGCAGGTGCCTGCATCCAGCAGCAGCAAGCGCCCCACAGACCTGCTGTCTCTCAGCCACGAGCTCTACAGGACTGTAGAGGCTCCGGCAGCAGTGACTAGAGAGGAGATGCATGCAGCAGCATCCTCCTCCGGTCACAGCCAGCGCCTGACCCGCATGGTGGCTGACTACATGGGGTCGTACAGCGGGCTTGACAGCGATGCCCCTGTTGATCCCATGGAGTATTGGGTCAAGCGCATGGAGATCTGGAGCGAGCTGGCGCAGTACGCCCTGGAAGTGCTGTCCTGCCCCCCTTCCAGCGTGCTGTCCGAGCGCTGCTTCAGTGCAGCTGGTGGCGTGGTCACCGAGAAACGCTCACGTCTGTCTCACAAGTCTGTGGACAGACTGACGTTTCTCAAGATGAACCAGGCGTGGGTGGAAGGCGAGTTCCTGGCCCCTGTTGTCGGCGAGAGGGGGACATGAACTGGCTGCCGGAACCATCGTTAATGTGCCTTACCACCCTTTACCACCTCCTGGCTCCTGCTCACTAAGCCAGCCTGGTTCACTTTGACTATTACGTCGCCTGCAGCCACACATTTTACACCTACAGTGGGCTGCTGTGTACTGCCCTTCTGCTGTCTGTCTGTGTTTCCCACTGCCAGGGTACACAGATGATTTACCTTCTGCTGCCACTCTGCCACCAGCTATTACGTCAAACAATAGCTATATTGGTTGCAAAACCAAAAACCAAAAAACCATAAAAAAAAAAAAAAGGTTTAATTTTTCTGAGGTGCCCGGGTTGAAAACTGTGTTGTCCCAGTTGTGTATTGGACACAATGTGGGCTGCACGACCGCTGTCTGGGACCTCCTGTTGTGTTTATTTACAGCCCTGGTATCACCGCTAGGTACCAGGGCTATTATGTCACGCTGCCTACCTGCTGCCACACTCACACTGCTCCTCCATACCTCCTCCTGCTGCTGCTGCTGCTGCTGTCTGTCTGTGTTTCCCACTGCCAGGGTAAACAGATGATTTACCTACTGCTGCCACTCTGCCACCAGCTATTACGTCAAACAATAGCTGCTCGCCTACTCCTCCATTCCTCCTCCTGCTGCTGCTGTCTGTCTGTGTTTCCCACTGCCAGGGTACACAGATGATTTACCTTCTGCTGCCACTCTGCCACCAGCTATTACGTCAAACAATAGCTATATTGGTTGCAAAACCAAAAACCAAAAAACCATAAAAAAAAAAAAAAGGTTTAATTTTTCTGAGGTGCCCGGGTTGAAAACTGTGTTGTCCCAGTTGTGTATTGGACACAATGTGGGCTGCACGACCGCTGTCTGGGACCTCCTGTTGTGTTTATTTACAGCCCTGGTATCACCGCTAGGTACCAGGGCTATTATGTCACGCTGCCTACCTGCTGCCACACTCACACTGCTCCTCCATACCTCCTCCTGCTGCTGCTGCTGCTGTCTGTCTGTGTTTCCCACTGCCAGGGTACACAGATGATTTACCTTCTGCTGCCACTCTGCCACCAGCTATTACGTCAAACAATAGCTGCTCGCCTACTCCTCCATTCCTCCTCCTGCTGCTGCTGTCTGTCTGTGTTTCCCACTGCCAGGGTACACAGATGATTTACCTTCTGCTGCCACTCTGCCACCAGCTATTACGTCAAACAATAGCTATATTGGTTGCAAAACCAAAACCAAACAAACCATTAAAAAAAAAAAAAGGTTTAATTTTTCTGAGGTGCCCGGGTTGAAAACTGTGTTGTCCCAGTTGTGTATTGGACACAATGTGGGCTGCACGACCGCTGTCTGGGACCTCCTGTTGTGTTTATTTACAGCCCTGGTATCACCGCTAGGTACCAGGGCTATTATGTCACGGCGAGCTGCCTGCCTCATTGACTGCCTGCTGCCACACACTCATCCTCCTCCTCCTGCTGCTGAATTTACCTCCTGCTGTCTTTGTGTTTCCACTGCCAGGGAGCACATACAATGGCGCTTCCAACATGCGTGCGCCCACCAGCTATTTGTTACGCTCAAAAATAGCTGCATTTCTTTAAAAAAAAATTGAAAAGAGAAATACGTGAAGAAGAATAAGACTATATTGAAAAGGAAGGAGAAGAAGAAGAAGAAGAAGAAGAAGAAGAAGAAGAAGAAGAAGAAGAAGAAGAAGAAGAAGAAGAAGAAGAAGAAGAAGAAGAAGAAGAAGAAGAAGAAGAAGAAGAAGAAGAAGAAGATGAAGAAGAAGAAGAAGAAGAAGATGAAGAAGATGAAGAAGAAGAAGAAGATATAGAAGAAGAAGAAGAAGAAGAAGATATAGAAGAAGAAGAAGAAGAAGAAGATATAGAAGAAGACGATATAGAAGAAGACGATATAGAAGAAGACGATATAGAAGAAGACGATATAGAAGAAGAAGAACAAGTATATACAGTAACACTACTGAACAAAATTAAGGACACAACTTCTCTTTCCACATTTTTTTTTAAAGGAACATCCCCACATAATCACTTGCTGTTGTTACTTGGAAAAAAAGAGGTTTCTTGCATCATTCACCCTCAAAACAAGTGTTGGAAGCTATTTAAGGCCAATTCGAATAGTCAGCTCGAATAGTTAGCTCGAATACCGACTCGAATAGTGAGCTCGAAGTCCGAGGTCGAATCGAATAGTAAAAATTATTCGACTCGAATATTCGAATGACCTCGAATAATTTACTATTCGAATTCGACCAAGCTCGAATTTTAAAAAGGGGTATTTGAGCACCACTAATTACTACCATCCCCAAAGAAGGAAAGGATCCGTCTGACCCAGGGAGCTACAGGCCTATCTCCTTGTTGAATACTGACCTTAAGCTTTACGCAAGAGTATTAGCTAATAGGCTAGCTCCCCTAATACCTCAATTGGTCACTTCAGATCAAGTAGGATTTGTACAAGGTAGAGGGACGTGTGATGGTGCAAGAAAAGTTATGGCACTTCTGCATCAGGTTGGCCTCTGTCGGACGCCTACTCTCTTCATCTCCTTGGATGCGGAGAAGGCGTTCGACAGAGTCAACTGGGCTTTTATGTCATCTGTACTGCAGAAGTTTGGATGTATAGGTCAAATACATAGATCCATTATGGCTCTGTATACACAACCGTCTGCAAAAGTGGTATCATCTAACACTACCTCACTATCCTTTGAAATTCATAATGGAACACGCCAGGGATGTCCACTGTCCCCACTTATTTATGTCTTAACACTGGAACCATTGGCACAGAGCATCAGAAATAATGTAAAAATTCATGGAATTAAATTATCTCCAGAGGAGATTAAACTTGGATTATTTGCAGACGATATTTTATTGTATCTCCAGAAACTTGTGTAATCCTTACCCAACCTTAAAATTGAATTGGAGAAAATTTCAAAAGTATCCCATTATAAATTGAATGAAAATAAAACAACTGTAATGCCATGTAACATACCAACAAAATTAATAGAACAACTAAAAAAATCATGCTTATATACTTGGGACCTCAAATCCATTAAATATTTAGGTATACACCTAACCCCCACTATTAATAAATTATACAAGGAAAAGTTTGAACCGTGGATAAATAAACTCAAAACCCATTTGGAAAATCTGTCTAAATTTGAATTTTCTTGGCTGGGAAGAACAGCCGCATTTAAAATGTTAATACTACCCCAACTCTTATATTTATTTAGAAATATCCCTATAAAGATCCCTCAAAATTTTTTTACTATAACCCAGAGAACGATTAACAAATTTGTCCTCATGAACAGGTCTTCAAGGTTTTCAAACAAGATTTTAACTACCCACTCAATGAATTTGGGGTTGGGAGTACCAGATTTGGAGAAGTATTATAAATCAGCAATCCTAGAACAGTCAAGGGCTATCTGGTGCAAAGACATCAGTAAACAATGGGTAAAAATAGAATTAGATCAACTTCCAGACAATGAACCACTTCCTTATCTAGAATCTAGATTAAATTGGAAGATTCCTCTTAAAATTCCTAATCCCATAACTGCTAACTTGATCAGAGTTTGGAAGGAAATCATCTACTCTAGTATTAAACACTCTTTGGCTGTGCATACGGAAGCACCCTTTCTTAACTTGTCGAAAGCCTTGAAAAACCTGTCTCTAGATAATTGGATTCAAAATGGAATTATCAAAGTAAAGGATCTGCTAATAGAAAATAACCTAAAAACTTTTGAAGAACTAGTTTCAGTATTTGATATCCCACAATCAGATAAACCTAAATATAATAGGATTAAACGTTTTTATCTAAACACTCACCTCAAAACATTTCCCATTTACCCCATATTAAAAGACTTTTAGATCCACAAAACAGTAAACAAAAAGGTATAACAATATTTTATAAAACACTCCTACAATTAAAAGATGAAGGCCCAAGGTGGCAATTGAATAAATGGCAAGAACTACTACATATAGATATCGACCAGGAGGACTGGGAAAGGGCCTACAGGTCTCTTAAAAAGTCAACCAAATGTGTTCTGCACTATGAAAACTTTTTGAAGCTCTTGTGGCATTGGTATTTTACTCCAGAAAAAATCTCTAGGTTTGATAGTAATACCTCATCCCTATGCTGGAGGAATTGCAATGGAACCGGCTCACTAATACATATCTTTTGGTTCTGTCCTAAAATTACTAAACTTTGGGGACAAGTGGAAACATTCCTTAAAAAAACTACCTGTGTTTTTGACCACTATAACACCTGAAATGGCACTTTTACATATTAAGACATGTGATCTCCCTCCTAGTGAAAGATTCATTTTCAATCATGTTTGTGTAGCAGTTAAAATATCCATAGCAGATAATTGGAAATCCCATTATGTATCAACTCTGGAAGACATTCTGAAGAAAGTTGATTCTAATATAAAGGCAGAAAAATCATGGGCGATAAAAAACAGCACTATTAATGCCTTTTGGAAAAGGGCACATCTGTGGCCTACTATTTACAGGGAGTCTAAACTCAATGAAGTCTAATTTACTCAATCTTGATTAATCGTACACCCTCACATGGACAAATAAAGGTTGTTGTTAATTATATCAGAGACATTGTTTTGATAATTGATGCTGTGTGGCCTGACCTGGACTCCTCATTTCGAATACCATTGGACCATGTTTACTTTATAGTATAAGTATTTGCCGAAATGTACACAAATATTCAATTAAGAACTCACAATAAGCACATATTAGTTTTTTTAGTTAGTATAGTTAGTTTAATTTGGTGTAGTATAGTATAGATAAAATATTTCAGCGTACTTCAGTGAGGAATTTACAAACTCATATTGGAATTGGCAGTTAATAAGACATATATGATTCATATACGAAAATATATGCAAATTGTTTCTAGCTTAATATGGTATATTACTGGAAAAAAAAGTACAGCGGTTCTGTGGTGATAACATTGTTATCAAAGTTGATTTAATATCATAATAGGGATTGCGTCCTCTGGAGTCTCTGTAGGGAGGACTTAGGGCCCCCATTCTCCAGAGGTTCTGCTCCCTGGATTCCCTCAAATCAGATTTTGAGTTGTGCATCCTTTGATATCTCACATGCAGAATTGCTGTTTGTGGCAAATATACGCATTATTTATACCATCTAGATTAATTATTGTGTTTATTTTTAGCTAAATTTAGGAAAATTGCATCTTGCGCGTTCTCGTTTTCATGCTTTATTTTGGTGCTTACCATTTTTGCGCGTTTGCACGCATTCATGGTTGTTAATACGCATAGACATACGCTTGTACGTGTTTTTCAATTTTTTTTCAATCAGTGATGCGTACTTTCAAGTGTACTTGCGTAAAATCAACAGCTTATTGTTATACATGCGGAAATGCGTATGGGGATAATCCCTTATGCGTAAAATTCACTAGACAATCAACATGTAAGTTATAAACACAGATTGGATTTGATTTAGCTCACAAGAATAAAAATGTATATATAAAAATGATTAAGCAATATATAGACTTTATGCAACCATTCTAAAGATTAAAATTCTCAGGGATTATCTAGAACAGAGTTTGACAGCCTTTTAAATAAACTATATTACCTTTGATATATGTAGAATTACTGTATATCAACTCTAAGGATGTATAAATATGTTTAAGGTACATCTCTACAAATAAGTTATAAAGTTTGTACTTAAGATTAAGGTTACTTACTACAGGTTATTATGTATAAAGTATTCATTTGTCAAGTGTAATAATATGTCTTTAATATATATGTTTAAAAAATTATTTTTGAAAATTCCAATAAAAAATATTGAAATGTACTTCCTCCTCCTGCTGATGTCTGTGTTTTACCACCGCCAGGGTACACAGAAAAAGGCGCTGTGGCTTGCAATGTGCCACTAGTACCTATTATGCCATCAACACAAATATTACTATGGTGTTATTAAAATAAAATATTTCCACAAATGAAGTAAAAAAAATATTACAAAAGAAAGGAAAACCAAGGCACATAATATTATGATATAGAAGAAGAGGAAGAAGAAGAAGATATAGAAGAAGAAGAAGAGGAAGAAGAAGAAGATATAGAAGAAGAAGACGAAGAAGAAGAAGATATAGAAGAAGAAGAAGAAGATATAGAAGAAGAAGAAGATATAGAAGAAGAAGAAGAAGATATTGAAGAAGAAAAAGATAATTGAAGAAGATACAAGAAGTAGAAGATGAAGAAGATTCGAGTAGAAGAAGATATAGAAGAAGAAGAAAAAGAAGAAGATATAGAAAAAGAAGAAGATATAGAAGAAGAAGATGAAGATGACGTAAAGGAAGACTTCCAAATTACAACCATTTTGGACACACCTTCTCATGCAAACACTTTTCATGAAGTTAATTTACTATTTTTGATACCTTTTTTATAACTACTACATCACCACATAATCACTTGATGTTTTTCTTCATAAAAGAGGTGGTTTCATGCATCATTGACCTCCAATATAAGTTTTAAAAGCTATTTAAGGCCAGGTCGAATATTTTACTCGAATACAGATTCGGATAGTGACGTCGGATATCCGAGTTCGAATCAAATATTCGATTAACTCGAATATCGAACTTCGAATGAATTCTGATAGTTTACTATCCAAATTCGACCAAACTCGAATAGGATAATGAGGTATCCAATCAACACTGGTAGAGTCAGCATCCTAACAGAGATGTAGGATCTCTCCTGCCTTTAGAATAAAGGTGTTAACCTCTTGCTGACCGCATCACGCCAATGGGCGTGGCCGCGGTGGCAGCCCCAGGACCGCCTAACGCTGATTGGCATAAAGTCCTGGGGCTCTGTTTTGCAGGAGATCGCGCAGGCTGCGCGCACATCTCCTGCTTGGGGGGCGGAACTCCGCACCGCCTTCAGTCTCTGAGCTGCTATTGCCATTTGGGAGACTGTTAGATGGCGTGATCGCCATCTATTTCCATGTACAGCGCTGCAATCGGCAGCAGCGCTGTACTGGGGACAGCCGTGTCTTTAATACAGAGACCTCTGCTGGTGGGCAGAGGGAACATCATTAAAATTGTGAAATGTTCTTGAAGAGAGAGGGGACATCTTCTGGTGAACAGAGGAAGTCCATGTAAACAGGTCACAAATGTCACCAGCAGGAACTGTTTGTGTGTGAGAAAACGCGGAAAAGCCGCCGCAAGTACTCAGAGTAAGGCGGCTGATTCCACGTTCAACATGGCAGCTTGCGCGCAGGGACCTGCATTCACTGGCCTGACGGAATGCGGAGAAACCACCACATGCCCAGAGAACAGGGCGGCGGATTCCGCGTCCGTCGCGGCGGTTGGCACGCATAGGCCTACCTCTGTCAGTACTGCTGAATGCGGAGAAAATGCTGCACGCTCGGACAGTGGTTCGGCAGATTCCGCATCCAAAACAGCAGAGGAATTACAACACATGTCTGGTGTGGCTGGGACTGATAGTCCACACTGGTTCAGAAGGACGCGTGCACGTGCGGAGAGGCAGAGCATTTATGACAGCCAGAGGGGTTTCAGCTGACCAGGCCGGTCAGCTGACAATTCTTTCAGTTCTCATTAGTCCAGCACTTAGGGGAGGCGCAGGAGAGCGCTGGTGTATATATACTGGGTGCTGGTCATTCCTCTGGTGTCTGGCGTTGAGCTCACTACGTGGTAGCACTCAGACCCTGTCAGCAGTGGTGCTCGGATACCTCATTATCCTATTCGAGTTTGGTCCAATTCGGATAGTAAACTATACGAATTCACTCGAAGTCGGATATCCGATGTAATCGAATATCCGATTCGACCTCGGGTATCCGACGTCACTATCCGAGTCTGTATTCGAGTAAAATATTCGAGCTGGCCTTAAATAGCTTGTAAAACTTGTATAGGAGGTCAATGATGCATGAAACCACCTTTTTTATGAAGAAAAACATCAAGTGATTATGTGGTGATGTAGTAGTTATAAAAAAGGTCTCAAAAAAAGTAAATTCACTTCATGAAAAGTGTTTGCATGAGAAGGTGTGTCCAAAATGGTTGTAGGAAGTCTTCATTTACGTCGTCTTCATTTTCTTCTTCTATATCTTCTTCTTCTTCTATATCTTCTTCTTCTTCTTCTTCTTCTATATCTTCTTCTTCTTCAACTTCTTCTATATCTTTTTCTTCTATATCTTCTTCTTGTATATCTTCTTCTTCTTCTATATCTTCTTCTTCTTCTTCTATATCTTCTTCTTCTATATCTTCTTCTTCTTCTATATCTTCTTCTTCTTCTTCTTCTATATCTTCTTCTTCTTCTATATCTTCTTCTTCTATATCTTCTTTTTCTATATTTTCTTCTTCTATATCTTCTTCTTCTTCTTCTATATCTTCTTCTTCTTCTTCTATATCTTCTTCTTCTTCTATATCTTCTTCTTCTATATCTTCTTCTTCTTCTATATCTTCTTCTTCTTCTTCTTCTTCTACATCTTCTTCTTCTTCTTCTATATCTTCTTCTTCTATATCTTCTTCATCTTCTTCTATATCTTCTTCTTCTTTTTCATCTACTTCTATATCTTCTTCTTCTATATCTTCTTCTTCTATTTCTTCTTCTTCTATATCTTCTTCATCTTCTATATCTTCTTCTTCTATATTTTCTTCTTCTTCTATATCTTCTTCATCTTCTTCATCTTCTTCCATATCTTCTTCTTTTATATCTTCTTCTTCTTCTTCTTCCTCTTCTTCTCTATCATTATATTATGTGTCTTGGTTTTCCTTTCTTTTGTAATATATTTTTTTTACTTCATTTGTGGAAATATTTTATTGTAATAACACCATAGTTATATTTGTGTTGATGGCAAAATAGGTAATTAGTGGCACATTGCAAGCCACAGCGCCTTTTTCTGTGTACCATGGCGGTGGTAAAACACAGACATCAGCAGGAGGATGAAGCAGTTGCAAGTTGTAGTGTGGTAATAGCTGGTAGGAGAGGCAGGTGGCAGGAGAAAATAGTTATTCTTCTGTTCTCCCTGGCAGTGGTAGCAGCACACAGACAGCAAAAGCTCAATGCAGCTACAGGAGGAGGAGTAATGTGTGTCAGGCAGTGTGATGTGACTGACATAATAGGCCCTGGTAACTAGCGGTGGTCCCAGGGCCGTAAATGAACAGCATGAGGTTCCAGACAGCGGTCGTGAAGCCCACATTGTGTCCAATACACAATTGGGACAGCACAGTTTTCAACCCGGACACCTCTAAAATAATTACAATTTTTTTTTCAAATTAATGCAGCGATTTTTGAGAGTAATAGCTGGTGGCGCTTGGGCAGCAGCACCTTGTAATGTGTTCACTGGCAGCGGAGAGGAGACACAGACAGCAGGAGGGAATATAACAGCAGGCAGCGTGAGGAGGATAAGTGTGTGCGGCAGACTGGCATTTGGCAGTAGGCAGGAGGGCAGGCAGCGAAACATAGTAGGCCCTGGGTCCTAGCGGTGGTCCCAGTGCCGTAAATGAACAGCATGAGGTTCCAGACAGTGGTCGTGAAGCCCACATTGTGTCCAATACACAATTGGGACAGCACAGTTTTCAACCCGGACACCTCTAAAATAATTACAATTTTTTTTCAAATTAATGCAGCTATTTTTGAGCGTAATAGCTGGTGGCGCTTGGGCAGCAGCACCTTGTAATGTGTTCCCTGGCAGTGGAAACACACAGACAGCAGGAGGAAATATAACAGCAGGCAGCGTGAGGAGGATAAGTGTGTGTGGCAGACTGGCATTTGGCAGCAGGCAGGAGGGCAGGCAGCGAGACATAGTAGGTCCTGGGTCTTAGCGGTGGTCCCAGGGCCGTAAATGAACAGCATGAGGTTCCAGACAGTGGTCGTGAAGCCCACATTGTGTCCAATACACAATTGGGACAGCGCAGTTTTCAACCCGGACACCTCTAAAATAATTACAATTTTTTTTTTCAAATTAATGCAGCTATTTTTGAGCGTAATAGCTGGTGGCGTTTGGGCAGCAGCACCTTGTAATGTGTTCCCTGGCAGCGGAGAGGAGACACAGAAAGCAGGAGGAAATATAACAGCAGGCAGCGTGAGGAGGATAAGTGTGTGTGGCAGACTGGCATTTGGCAGCAGGAAGGAGGGCAGGCAGCGAGACATAGTAGGCCCTGGGTCCTAGCGGTGGTTCCAGGGCCGTAAATACACAGCATGAGGTTCCAGACAGCGGTCGTGAAGCCCACATTGTGTCCAATACACAATTGGGACAGCACAGTTTTCAACCCGGACACCTCTAAAATAATTACATTTTTTTCTTTTTTTTTTAATAAATGCAGCTATTTTTGAGCGTAATAGCTGGTGGCGCTTGGGCAGCAGCACCTTGTAATGTGTTCCCTGGTAGTGGAAACACACAGACAGCAGGAGGAAATATAACAGCAGGCAGCGTGAGGAGGATAAGTGTGTGTGGCAGACTGGCATTTGGCAGCAGGCAGGAGGGCAGGCAGCGAGACATAGTAGGCCCTGGGTCCTAGCGGTGGTCCCAGGGCCGTAAATGAACAGCATGAGGTTCCAGACAGCGGTCGTGAAGCCCACATTGTGTCCAATACACAATTAGGACAGCACAGTTTTCAACCCGGCCAACTCTAAAATAATTACAATTTTTTTTTTCAAATAATGCAGCGATTTTTGAGCGTAATAGCTGGTGGCGCTTGGGCAGCAGCACCTTGTAATGTGTTCCCTGGCAGCGGAGAGGAGACACAGACAGCAGGAGGAAATATAACAGCAGGCAGCATGAGGAGGATAAATGTGTGTGGCAGACTGGGATTTGGCAGCAGGCAGGAGGGCAGGCAGCGAGACATAGTAGGCCCTGGGTCCTAGCGGTGGTCCCAGGGCTGTAAATGAACAGCATGAGGTTCCAGACAGCGGTCGTGAAGCCCACATTGTGTCCAATACACAATTGGAAAGCACAGTTTTCAACCCGGACACCTCTAAAATAATGAAAATTTTTTCTTTTTTTTCAAATTAATGCAGCTATTTTTGAGCGTAATAGCTGGTAGCGCTTGGGCAGCAGCACCTTGTAATGTGTTCCCTGGCAGTGGAAACACACAGACAGCAGGAGGAAATATAACAGCAGGCAGCGTGAGGAGGATAAGTGTGTGTGGCAGACTGGCATTTGGCAGCAGGAAGGAGGGCAGGCAGCGAGACATAGTAGGCCCTGGGTCCTAGCGGTGGATCCAGGGCCGTAAATACACAGCATGAGGTTCCAGACAGCGGTCGTGAAGCCCACATTGTGTCCAATACACAATTGGGACAGCACAGTTTTCAACCCGGACACCTCTAAAATAATTACAATTTTTTCTTTTTTTTTTAATTAATGCAGCTATTTTTGAGCGTAATAGCTGGTGGCGCTTGGGCAGCAGCACCTTGTAATGTGTTCCCTGGCAGTGGAAACACACAGACAGCAGGAGGAAATATAACAGCAGGCAGCGTGAGGAGGATAAGTGTGTGTGGCAGACTGGCATTTGGCAGCAGGCAGGAGGGCAGGCAGCGAGACATAGTAGGCCCTGGGTCCTAGCGGTGGTCCCAGGGCTGTAAATGAACAGCATGAGGTTCCAGACAGCGGTCGTGAAGCCCACATTGTGTCCAATACACAATTGGGACAGCACAGTTTTCAACCCGGACACCTCTAAAATAATTACAATTTTTTCTTTTTTTTCAAATTAATGCAGCTATTTTTGAGCGTATTAGCCGGTGGTGCTTGGGCAGCAGCACCTTGTAATGTGTTCCCTGGCAGCGGAGAGGAGACACAGACAGCAGGAGGAAATATAACAGCAGGCAGCGTGAGGAGGATAAGTGTGTGTGGCAGACTGGCATTTGGCAGCAGGAAGGAGGGCAGGCAGCGAGACATAGTAGGCCCTGGGTCCTAGCGGTGGTTCCAGGGCCGTAAATACACAGCATGAGGTTCCAGACAGCGGTCGTGAAGCCCACATTGTGTCCAATACACAATTGGGACAGCACAGTTTTCAACCCGGACACCTCTAAAATAATTACAATTTTTTCTTTTTTTTTTAATTAATGCAGCTATTTTTGAGCGTAATAGCTGGTGGCGCTTGGGCAGCAGCACCTTGTAATGTGTTCCCTGGCAGTGGAAACACACAGACAGCAGGAGGAAATATAACAGCAGGCAGCGTGAGGAGGATAAGTGTGTGTGGCAGACTGGCATTTGGCAGCAGGCAGGAGGGCAGGCAGCGAGACATAGTAGGCCCTGGGTCCTAGCGGTGGATCCAGGGCCGTAAATACACAGCATGAGGTTCCAGACAGCGGTCGTGAAGCCCACATTGTGTCCAATACACAATTGGGACAGCACAGTTTTCAACCCGGACACCTCTAAAATAATTACAATTTTTTCTTTTTTTTTTAATTAATGCAGCTATTTTTGAGCGTAATAGCTGGTGGCGCTTGGGCAGCAGCACCTTGTAATGTGTTCCCTGGCAGTGGAAACACACAGACAGCAGGAGGAAATATAACAGCAGGCAGCGTGAGGAGGATAAGTGTGTGTGGCAGACTGGGATTTGGCAGCAGGCAGGAGGGCAGGCAGCGAGACATAGTAGGCCCTGGGTCCTAGCGGTGGTCCCAGGGCTGTAAATGAACAGCATGAGGTTCCAGACAGCGGTCGTGAAGCCCACATTGTGTCCAATACACAATTGGGACAGCACAGTTTTCAACCCGGACACCTCTAAAATAATTACAATTTTTTCTTTTTTTTCAAATTAATGCAGCTATTTTTGAGCGTATTAGCCGGTGGTGCTTGGGCAGCAGCACCTTGTAATGTGTTCCCTGGCAGCGGAGAGGAGACACAGACAGCAGGAGAAAATATAACAGCAGGCAGCGTGAGGAGGATAAGTGTGTGTGGCAGACTGGCATTTGGCAGCAGGAAGGAGGGCAGGCAGCGAGACATAGTAGGCCCTGGGTCCTAGCGGTGGTTCCAGGGCCGTAAATACACAGCATGAGGTTCCAGACAGCGGTCGTGAAGCCCACATTGTGTCCAATACACAATTGGGACAGCACAGTTTTCAACCCGGACACCTCTAAAATAATTACAATTTTTTCTTTTTTTTTTAATTAATGCAGCTATTTTTGAGCGTAATAGCTGGTGGCGCTTGGGCAGCAGCACCTTGTAATGTGTTCCCTGGCAGTGGAAACACACAGACAGCAGGAGGAAATATAACAGCAGGCAGCGTGAGGAGGATAAGTGTGTGTGGCAGACTGGCATTTGGCAGCAGGAAGGAGGGCAGGCAGCGAGACATAGTAGGCCCTGGGTCCTAGCGGTGGATCCAGGGCCGTAAATACACAGCATGAGGTTCCAGACAGCGGTCGTGAAGCCCACATTGTGTCCAATACACAATTGGGACAGCACAGTTTTCAACCCGGACACCTCTAAAATAATTACAAATTTATTTTTTTCAAATAATGCAGCGATTTTTGAGCGTAATAGCTGGTGGCGCTTGGGCAGCAGCACCTTGTAATGTGTTCCCTGGCAGCGGAGAGGAGACACAGACAGCAGGAGGAAATATAACAGCAGGCAGCGTGAGGAGGATAAGTGTGTGTGGCAGACTGGGATTTGGCAGCAGGCAGGAGGGCAGGCAGCGAGACATAGTAGGCCCTGGGTCCTAGCGGTGGTCCCAGGGCTGTAAATGAACAGCATGAGGTTCCAGACAGCGGTCGTGAAGCCCACATTGTGTCCAATACACAATTGGGACAGCACAGTTTTCAACCCGGACACCTCTAAAATAATTACAAATTTTTTTTTTTCAAATTAATGCAGCTATTTTTGAGCGTATTAGCTGGTGGCGCTTGGGCAGCAGCACCTTGTAACGTGTTCCCTGGCAGCGGAGAGGAGATACAGACAGCAGGAGGAAATATAACAGCAGGCAGCGTGAGAAGGATAAGTGTGTGTGGCAGACTGGCATTTAGCAGCAGGCAGGAGGGCAGGCAGCGAGACATAGTAGGCCCTGGGTCCTAGCAGTGGTTCCAGGGCCGTAAATGAACAGCATGAGGTTCCAGACAGCGGTCGTGAAGCCCACATTGTGTCCAATACACAATTGGGACAGCGCAGTTTTCAACCCGGACAACTCTAAAATAATTACAATTTTTGTTTTTAAATTAATGCAGCTATTTTTGAGCGTAATAGCTGGTGGCGCTTGGGCAGCAGCACCTTGTAATGTGTTCCCTGGCAGCAGAGAGGAGACACAGACAGCAGGAGGAAATATTACAGCAGGCAGCGTGAGGAGAATAAGTGTGTGTGGCAGACTGGCATTTGGCAGCAGGAAGGAGGGCAGGCAGCGAGACATAGTAGGCCCTGGGTCCTAGCAGTGGTTCCAGGGCCGTAAATACACAGCATGAGGTTCCAGACAGCGGTCGTGAAGCCCACATTGTGTCCAATACACAATTGGGACAGCACAGTTTTCAACCCGGACACCTCTAAAATAACTACAATTTTTTCTTTTTTTTTAAATTAATGCAGCTATTTTTGAGCGTAATAGCTGGTGGCGCTTGGGCAGCAGCACCTTGTAATGTGTTCCCTGGCAGTGGAAACACACAGACAGCAGGAGGAAATATAACAGCAGGCAGCGTGAGGAGGATAAGTGTGTGTGGCAGACTGGCATTTGGCAGCAGGCAGGAGGGCAGGCAGCGAGACATAGTAGGCCCTGGGTCCTAGCGGTGATCCCAGGGCCGTAAATGAACAGCATGAGGTTCCAGACAGCGGTCGTGAAGCCCACATTGTGTCCAATACACAATTGGGACAGCACAGTTTTCAACCCGGACACCTCTAAAATAATTACAAAAATTTTTTTCAAATTAATGCAGCTATTTTTGAGCGTAATAGCTGGTGGCGCTTGGGCAGCAGCACCTTGTAATGTGTTCCCTGGCAGTGGAAACACACAGACAGCAGGAGGAAATATAACAGCAGGCAGCGTGAGGAGGATAAGTGTGTGTGGCAGACTGGCATTTGGCAGCAGGAAGGAGGGCAGGCAGCAAGACATAGTAGGCCCTGGGTCCTAGCGGTGGTTCCAGGGCCGTAAATACACAGCATGAGGTTCCAGACAGCGGTCGTGAAGCCCACATTGTGTCCAATACACAATTGGGACAGCACAGTTTTCAACCCGGACACCTCTAAAATAATTACATTTTTTTCTTTTTTTTTTAATTAATGCAGCTATTTTTGAGCGTAATAGCTGGTGGCGCTTGGGCAGCAGCACCTTGTAATGTGTTCCCTGGTAGTGGAAACACACAGACAGCAGGAGGAAATATAACAGCAGGCAGCGTGAGGAGGATAAGTGTGTGTGGCAGACTGGCATTTGGCAGCAGGCAGGAGGGCAGGCAGCGAGACATAGTAGGCCCTGGGTCCTAGCGGTGGTCCCAGGGCCGTAAATGAACAGCATGAGGTTCCAGACAGCGGTCGTGAAGCCCACATTGTGTCCAATACACAATTGGGACAGCACAGTTTTCAACCCGGACAACTCTAAAATAATTACAATTTTTTTTTTCAAATAATGCAGCGATTTTTGAGCGTAATAGCTGGTGGCGCTTGGGCAGCAGCACCTTGTAATGTGTTCCCTGGCAGCGGAGAGGAGACACAGACAGCAGGAGGAAATATAACAGCAGGCAGCGTGAGGAGGATAAGTGTGTGTGGCAGACTGGCATTTGGCAGCAGGAAGGAGGGCAGGCAGCGAGACATAGTAGGCCCTGGGTCGTAGCGGTGGATCCTGGGCCGTAAATACACAGCATGAGGTTCCAGACAGCGGTCGTGAAGCCCACATTGTGTCCAATACACAATTGGGACAGCACAGTTTTCAACCCGGACACCTCTAAAATAATTACAATTTTTTCTTTTTTTTTAAATTAATGCAGCTATTTTTGAGCGTAATAGCTGGTGGCGCTTGGGCAGCAGCACCTTGTAATGTGTTCCCTGGCAGTGGAAACACACAGACAGCAGGAGGAAACATAACAGCAGGCAGCGTGAGGAGGATAAGTGTGTGTGGCAGACTGGCATTTGGCATTTGGCAGGAGGGCAGGCAGCGAGACATAGTAGGCCCCGGGTCCTAGCGGTGGTCCCAGGGCCGTAAATGAACAGCATGAGGTTCCAGACAGCGGTCGTGAAGCCCACATTGTGTCCAATACACAATTGGGACAGCACAGTTTTCAACCCGGACAACTCTAAAATAATTACAATTTTTTTTTTCAAATAATGCAGCGATTTTTGAGCGTAATAGCTGGTGGCGCTTGGGCAGCAGCACCTTGTAATGTGTTCCCTGGCAGCGGAGAGGAGACACAGACAGCAGGAGGAAATATAACAGCAGGCAGCATGAGGAGGATAAATGTGTGTGGCAGACTGGGATTTGGCAGCAGGCAGGAGGGCAGGCAGCGAGACATAGTAGGCCCTGGGTCCTAGCGGTGGTCCCAGGGCTGTAAATGAACAGCATGAGGTTCCAGACAGCGGTCGTGAAGCCCACATTGTGTCCAATACACAATTGGGACAGCACAGTTTTCAACCCGGAATCCTCTAAAATAATTACAATTTTTTCTTTTTTTTCAAATTAATGCAGCTATTTTTGAGCGTATTAGCTGGTGGTGCTTGGGCAGCAGCACCTTGTAATGTGTTCCCTGGCAGCGGAGAGGAGACACAGACAGCAGGAGGAAATATAACAGCAGGCAGCGTGAGGAGGATAAGTGTGTGTGGCAGACTGGCATTTGGCAGCAGGAAGGAGGGCAGGCAGCGAGACATAGTAGGCCCTGGGTCCTAGCGGTGGTTCCAGGGCCGTAAATACACAGCATGAGGTTCCAGACAGCGGCCGTGAAGCCCACATTGTGTCCAATACACAATTGGGACAGCACAGTTTTCAACCCGGACACCTCTAAAATAATTACAATTTTTTCTTTTTTTTTAATTAATGCAGCTATTTTTGAGCGTAATAGCTGGTGGCGCTTGGGCAGCAGCACCTTGTAATGTGTTCCCTGGCAGTGGAAACACACAGACAGCAGGAGGAAATATAACAGCAGGCAGCGTGAGGAGGATAAGTGTGTGTGGCAGACTGGCATTTGGCAGCAGGAAGGAGGGGAGGCAGCGAGACATAGTAGGCCCTGGGTCCTAACGGTGGTCCCAGGTCCGTAAATGAACAGCATGAGGTTCCAGACAGCGGTCGTGAAGCCCACATTGTGTCCAATACACAATTGGGACAGCACAGTTTTCAACCCGGACACCTCTAAAATAATTACAAATTTATTTTTTTCAAATAATGCAGCGATTTTTGAGCGTAATAGCTGGTGGCGCTTGGGCAGCAGCACCTTGTAATGTGTTCCCTGGCAGCGGAGAGGAGACACAGACAGCAGGAGGAAATATAACAGCAGGCAGCGTGAGGAGGATAAGTGTGTGTGGCAGACTGGGATTTGGCAGCAGGCAGGAGGGCAGGCAGCAAGACATAGTAGGCCCTGGGTCCTAGCGGTGGTCCCAGGGCTGTAAATGAACAGCATGAGGTTCCAGACAGCGGTCGTGAAGCCCACATTGTGTCCAATACACAATTGGGACAGCACAGTTTTCAACCCGGACACCTCTAAAATAATTACAAATTTTTTTTTTTTCAAATTAATGCAGCTATTTTTGAGCGTATTAGCTGGTGGCGCTTGGGCAGCAGCACCTTGTAATGTGTTCACTGGCAGCGGAGAGGAGATACAGACAGCAGGAGGAAATATAACAGCAGGCAGCGTGAGAAGGATAAGTGTGTGTGGCAGACTGGCATTTAGCAGTAGGCAGGAGGGCAGGCAGCGAGACATAGTAGGCCCTGGGTCCTAGCGGTGGTTCCAGGGCCGTAAATGAACAGCATGAGGTTCCAGACAGCGGTCGTGAAGCCCACATTGTGTCCAATACACAATTGGGACAGCACAGTTTTCAACCCGGACAACTCTAAAATAATTACAATTTTTTTTTTCAAATAATGCAGCGATTTTTGAGCGTAATAGCTGGTGGCGCTTGGGCAGCAGCACCTTGTAATGTGTTCCCTGGCAGCGGAGAGGAGACACAGACAGCAGGAGGAAATATAACAGCAGGCAGCATGAGGAGGATAAATGTGTGTGGCAGACTGGGATTTGGCAGCAGGCAGGAGGGCAGGCAGCGAGACATAGTAGGCCCTGGGTCCTAGCGGTGGTCCCAGGGCTGTAAATGAACAGCATGAGGTTCCAGACAGCGGTCGTGAAGCCCACATTGTGTCCAATACACAATTGGGACAGCACAGTTTTCAACCCGGAATCCTCTAAAATAATTACAATTTTTTCTTTTTTTTCAAATTAATGCAGCTATTTTTGAGCGTATTAGCTGGTGGTGCTTGGGCAGCAGCACCTTGTAATGTGTTCCCTGGCAGCGGAGAGGAGACACAGACAGCAGGAGGAAATATAACAGCAGGCAGCGTGAGGAGGATAAGTGTGTGTGGCAGACTGGCATTTGGCAGCAGGAAGGAGGGCAGGCAGCGAGACATAGTAGGCCCTGGGTCCTAGCGGTGGTTCCAGGGCCGTAAATACACAGCATGAGGTTCCAGACAGCGGCCGTGAAGCCCACATTGTGTCCAATACACAATTGGGACAGCACAGTTTTCAACCCGGACACCTCTAAAATAATTACAATTTTTTCTTTTTTTTTAATTAATGCAGCTATTTTTGAGCGTAATAGCTGGTGGCGCTTGGGCAGCAGCACCTTGTAATGTGTTCCCTGGCAGTGGAAACACACAGACAGCAGGAGGAAATATAACAGCAGGCAGCGTGAGGAGGATAAGTGTGTGTGGCAGACTGGCATTTGGCAGCAGGAAGGAGGGGAGGCAGCGAGACATAGTAGGCCCTGGGTCCTAACGGTGGTCCCAGGTCCGTAAATGAACAGCATGAGGTTCCAGACAGCGGTCGTGAAGCCCACATTGTGTCCAATACACAATTGGGACAGCACAGTTTTCAACCCGGACACCTCTAAAATAATTACAAATTTATTTTTTTCAAATAATGCAGCGATTTTTGAGCGTAATAGCTGGTGGCGCTTGGGCAGCAGCACCTTGTAATGTGTTCCCTGGCAGCGGAGAGGAGACACAGACAGCAGGAGGAAATATAACAGCAGGCAGCGTGAGGAGGATAAGTGTGTGTGGCAGACTGGGATTTGGCAGCAGGCAGGAGGGCAGGCAGCAAGACATAGTAGGCCCTGGGTCCTAGCGGTGGTCCCAGGGCTGTAAATGAACAGCATGAGGTTCCAGACAGCGGTCGTGAAGCCCACATTGTGTCCAATACACAATTGGGACAGCACAGTTTTCAACCCGGACACCTCTAAAATAATTACAAATTTTTTTTTTTTCAAATTAATGCAGCTATTTTTGAGCGTATTAGCTGGTGGCGCTTGGGCAGCAGCACCTTGTAATGTGTTCACTGGCAGCGGAGAGGAGATACAGACAGCAGGAGGAAATATAACAGCAGGCAGCGTGAGAAGGATAAGTGTGTGTGGCAGACTGGCATTTAGCAGTAGGCAGGAGGGCAGGCAGCGAGACATAGTAGGCCCTGGGTCCTAGCGGTGGTTCCAGGGCCGTAAATGAACAGCATGAGGTTCCAGACAGCGGTCGTGAAGCCCACATTGTGTCCAATACACAATTGGGACAGCGCAGTTTTCAACCCGGACACCTCTAAAATAATTACAATTTTTTTTTCAAATTAATGCAGCTATTTTTGAGCGTAATAGCTGGTGGCGCTTGGGCAGCAGCACCTTGTAATGTGTTCCCTGGCAGGCAGAGAGGAGACACAGACAGCAGGAGGAAATATAACAGCAGGCAGCGTGAGGAGAATAAGTGTGTGTGGCAGACTGGCATTTGGCAGCAGGAAGGAGGGCAGGCAGCGAGACATAGTAGGCCCTGGGTCCTAGCAGTGGTTCCAGGGCCGTAAATACACAGCATGAGGTTCCAGACAGCGGTCGTGAAGCCCACATTGTGTCCAATACACAATTGGGACAGCACAGTTTTCAACCCGGACACCTCTAAAATAACTACAATTTTTTCTTTTTTTTTTAATTAATGCAGCTATTTTTGAGCGTAATAGCTGGTGGCGCTTGGGCAGCAGCACCTTGTAATGAGTTCCCTGGCAGTGGAAACACACAGACAGCAGGAGGAAATATAACAGCAGGCAGCGTGAGGAGGATAAGTGTGTGTGGCAGACTGGCATTTGGCAGCAGGCAGGAGGGCAGGCAGCGAGACATAGTAGGCCCTGGGTCCTAGCGGTGGTCCCAGGGCCGTAAATGAACAGCATGAGGTTCCAGACAGCGGTCGTGAAGCCCACATTGTGTCCAATACACAATTGGGACAGCACAGTTTTCAACCCGGACACCTCTAAAATAATTACAATTTTTTTTTTCAAATTAATGCAGCGATTTTTGAGCGTAATAGCTGGTGGCGCTTGGGCAGCAGCACCTTGTAATGTGTTCCCTGGCAGCGGAGAGGAGACACAGACAGCAGGAGGAAATATAACAGCAGGCAGCGTGAGGAGGATAAGTGTGTGTGGCAGACTGGGATTTGGCAGCAGGCAGGAGGGCAGGCAGCGAGACATAGTAGGCCCTGGGTCCTAGCGGTGGTCCCAGGGCTGTAAATGAACAGCATGAGGTTCCAGACAGCGGTCGTGAAGCCCACATTGTGTCGAATACACAATTGGGACAGCACAGTTTTCAACCCGGACACCTCTAAAATAATTACAATTTTTTTTTTTTCAAATTAATGCAGCTATTTTTGAGCGTAATAGCTGGTGGCGCTTGGGCAGCAGCACCTTGTAATGTGTTCCCTGGCAGCGGAGAGGAGATACAGACAGCAGGAGGAAATATAACAGCAGGCAGCGTGAGGAGGATAAGTGTGTGTGGCAGACTGGCATTTAGCAGCAGGCAGGAGGGCAGGCAGCGAGACATAGTAGGCCCTGGGTCCTAGCGGTGGTCCCAGGGCCGTAAATAAACAGCATGAGGTTCCAGACAGCGGTCGTGAAGCCCACATTGTGTCCAATACACAATTGGGACAGCACAGTTTTCAACCCGGACACCTCTAAAATAATTACAATTTTTTTTTTCAAATTAACCAGTTCGGCCTATCTGGACGAGCTTCCTTGTCCAGATAGGCACTGCTGCTGCCACCTCGTGCGCGCGATTGGGCGTGCCCCCGCTGTCCGCCGCTAGCCCTCCGATCAGTGAATGGGAATATAATTCCCATTCACCGATCTATCTTCCCCGCAGAAATACCGACGCTTTCTCTCCAGAGAGCGCGGTATTTCTGCCCCCAGGAAACATCTCCCCTGCTTTTAAGTTCCTGGATGCGAGATCGTTCGCATCCAGGATATTTTTCACTGTGGCCATCTTGTGGCCAAATAGTAAACTGCACCACAATACATTTTTAATAAAAAAAAAAATATTATTTTACATTTAAAATGAACAGTTTCCCTCCCACACCAAAGATTACCCACATACACTTTTTTTAATTAAAAATAAAAATAAAAAATACAATAAAAAAAACAAAAACAACATAAATAGTTACCCAAGGGTCTGAACTTTTTAAATATGCATGTCAAGAGAATATGTTATTATATTATTTAAAATTGTAAGCTTATAAATAGTGATGGACGCAAATTGAAAAAATGCACCTTTATTTCTAAATGAAATATCGGCACCATAAATTGTGATAGGGACATTGTTTAAATGGTGTAATAACCGGGACAGATGGGCAAATAAAATACATGAGTTTTAATTACAGTAGCGAATATTAATTTCAAACTATAATGGCCAAAAACTGAGAAATAATGAATTTTTGTCATTTCTTTCTTAATCTTCCTGTTAAAATAGATTTAGAAAAAAATAATTCTTAGCAAAATGTAGCACCCAAAGAAAGCCTAATTAGTGGCGGAAAAAACAAGATATAGATCAATGCATTGTGATAAGTAGCAATAAAGTTATAGACGAATGAATGGGAGGTGAACGTTGCTCGGATGCATGAGATTTTCGGACTGCAGCGCTGAACCGGTTAATGCAGCTATTTTTGAGCGTATTAGCTGGTGGCGCTTGGGCAGCAGCACCTTGTAATGTGTTCCCTAGCAGTGGAAACACACAGACAGCAGGAGGAAATATAACAGCAGGCAGCGTGAGGAGGATAAGTGTGTGTGGCAGACTGGCATTTGGCAGCAGGAAGGAGGGCAGGCAGCGAGACATAGTAGGCCCTGGGTCCTAGCGGTGGTTCCAGGGCCGTAAATACACAGCATGAGGTTCCAGACAGCGGTCGTGAAGCCCACATTGTGTCCAATACACAATTGGGACAGTACAGTTTTCAACCCGGACACCTCTAAAATAATTACATTTTTTTGTTTTTTCAAATTAATGCAGCTATTTTTGAGCATAATAGCTGGTGGCGCTTGGGCAGCAGCACCTTGTAATGTGTTCCCTGGCAGTGGAGCCACAGACAGCAGGATGAAATACAGCAGCAGCAGCAGCAGCAGGAGTATGTGTGTGTGCCAGTCGTCACTTCATGTACCCCTCTCGCCGACAACAGGGGCCATGAATTCGCCTTCCACCCAAGCCTGGTTCATTTTGAGAAACGTCAGTCTGTCCACAGACTTGTGAGACAGACGAGATCGCTTCTCAGTGACGACTGCACCGGCTGCACTGAAGCAACGCTCTGACAGTACGCTGGAAGGGGGGCAGGAGAGCACTTCCAGGGCGTACTGCGCAAGCTCGCTCCAGATCGGCAGGTGCTTGACCCAATACTCCATGGGATCAACAGGGGCCACGGTGTCAAGCCCGCTGAAGGACCCCATGTAGTCAGCCACCATGCGGATCAAGCACTGCCTGTGACTGGAGAAGGATGCTGCTGCAGGCACCTCCTCTCTAGTCCTTGGCAGCTCTACACTCATGTAGAGCTTTTGGGTCAGAGACAGCAGGTCTGTGGTGCGCGAGCGCTTGCTGCTGGTGGATGCAGGCACCTGCTGCTGCCTCTGTGCTGGCTGGACAGTGGGGGTGGATGTCTGAGGGAAGGCTTCCTCCAAGCGCTCAACAAGGGACAGCTGCAAATCCCTCATTTGTTGCGCACGGTCTCCTCCTGCAGGCAGGAACTGGCTGAGCTTCCCCTTCAGACATGGGTCCAGCATCATGCAGATCCAGATGTCCTCCCTCTGCTTCATCTGGATCACCCTTGGGTCCTTGCGCAGGCACCTCAGCATGTGCGCTGCCATTGGGAAAAGTCTGGCCACGTCTGTTGGCATATCATCGGCAGCCCCAGAGCCGACATTGCTGTCCTCCTCTGCCTCCTCCACCTCATCCTCTCTCCACCCCCGCACCAGTCCAACTGCGCTCTGCTGCTCCCCCTCATCAGCAGCAAGGTCAGGTACCTCCACCAACTCCGAGCCCTCCTCCTCAGAGGTGGCCTGTGAAGCTGCCTGCAGCTCCTGCTGGTCCAAGGCTGCCGCTCCCTCTTCCAGCAGTGCATACAGGGCCCTGTCCAGCACACACACCAAGGGGACCCACTCGCACACCATTGCATGGTCCCTGCTCATCATGTTGGTGGCCTGCAGGAAGGGTGCCAGGACTGAGCACACCTGCTGCATGTGCCCCCAGTCCTCCGTGGAGATGATGGACGGGAGGTTGGTGGTGGCACGCCCAGTTGCAGTGAGGGAGGCAACTGTTGCTCGTGCAACGTACTGGCTGACAGCCTGCCTCTGTTCAACCAGATGCTCCAACATCGCCAGGGTGGAGTTCCAGCGAGTTTGAACATCGATCATGAGCCGGTGCTGTGGCAGGTGAAGCTCCTTCTGCACCTCTTCCAGGCTCGCCACGGCTGCAGGCGAGTGCCGAAAGTGACGCATAACCTTCCTTGCCGCCTCAAGGAGTCGATCCATCCCCTGGTAGGTCCGCAGGAACTTTTGGACTACCAGGTTCAGGACGTGCGCCAGGCAGGGATGTGGGTCAGGTCTCCCCTGCTGATGGCAGCGACCAGGTTTGCCCCATTGTCGGACACCACCTCTCCAACTCTGAGGCCTCTGGGGGTCATTCCTCTCCTGCTCTCGGAGTTTGGCCAGGACGTGGTTCGCCGTCAGTTTGGTCTTACCCAGGCTGACCAATTCCAGCAGCGCTTGGCAGTGGCGGGGCTTCATGCTGCTGCTGAGGCGGGGGGGTTTGGGGTGGTGTGGCGGAGGATGGAAGCGGATCAGAGGAACCTGCTGCTCTTCCGCTGACCCTGCATGGTGGCACCGCCCACTGCGTTGTTGGTGCTGCTGCTGCTCTGGCAGTGCCGGCCGATGCTGCTCCCCCCTCCTCACCCCCTTCCACCAAGCTGACCCAATGCGCGGTGAAGGACAGATAGCGGCCTGTCCCAAACCGGCTGCTCCACGAGTCCATGGTGACGTGGACCCGTTGACCCACCGCGTGCTCCAGCCCTCTCCCGACATTGCCCATCACAGAGCGGTGAAGTGCAGGGATGGCCGTGCGTGCAAAATAATGTCGGCTGGGGATTGGCCAATCGGGGGCTGCACACATCAGGAGCGCACGCATGTCGCTCCCCTCCTGCACAAGGGAATAAGGCAGGAGTTGGGAGCACATGGCCCGTGCCAGCAAGCCGTTCAGCTGACGCACGCGACGGCTGCTGGGAGGCAGAACCCTGACCACCCCCTGGAAGGTGTCGCTGAGCAGGGTCTGGCGAGGTCTTTTGCTGGCATGGGAAGCAGTGGAGGGAGCAGAGGAGGCCACTGAGGACTGGCTGCCAGAACAGGCCTCAGTGTCGGCGGCAGGAGTTGCAGAGGGAGGAGGAGCAGTGCGTTGCTGACGCACTCCTGCTGCCGACGGCTTCGCAGTGGTGGCGGGTCTGCCACTGCCAGCTTCCTTCAACTTCATGAACTCCTCATGCTCGTGAAAGTGTTTCCCTGCAAGGTGGTTGACCAGAGAGGTGGTGCCAAACGCAGAGGGCTCCTTCCCTCTGCTGAGCTGCTTGCGGCACTGGTTGCAGGTGGCATACTTGCACTCCAAATATGGAAGGGTGAAAAAATTCCATATTGGGGAGGTGAAGTTGCCCCTTCGGCTGGAAGGTGCTGCTGCCGCTGGTCTCCCTGTGGTGGTTGGTGGGGGGGGGGGGGTGGTGGGGGTGGGGGGGGTTTGGTGCGGCTGGTGGTGGCACTGGCAAAACTCGTCTCCTGATCAGCACGCTGTGTGGCCTGCATACCACGCCCACTTGTGATCCTGTCCATGCCTGCGATGCTGATCCTTCTAGCAAGGCCCGCAGATGCATCCTCCTCCTCCTCCTCAGAGCTGATGACATCCCCACTCCTAGGACCTGGTGGCAACCAGTCTTTGTCCTTCACAATGTCATCATCATCCTCCCCCTCCACAAACATGTCCTGCTGGGATCCCCCAAACTCCCCTTCTGCATGCATGGGCTGATGGACACTCACCACTGTCTGACTGTCCAAAGCATCATCCCCCAAAGTGCCCATCAGCATTTCTTCCTCCTCAAATTCTGCCGCAACAGCACTCAATACCCTCGCTGTGTTTGGGGCAAAGAAGGTGCTGAGTGACAGGGTGCTGGTGTCGCCCGCTGGGGCTGGAGAACTGCACTCCTCCTCCTGCTCCCCAGGCAGTGCTGGGCGGCTGCTGCTGCTCTTGCGAACAGGAGTGGTGGCGGGGGTGGAGGACTCTGTTCCAGAGCTAATGGTGGCCTGCTCATCCACCATCAGTTCCACCACAGAGTCTGCATCCTTCTCCTCAATAGGACGGCTACGACCTGGCGGTGGGAGGAACATCTGGGTCACACGCTGCTGCTGCTGCTGCTGCTGTGTCTCTGCAGCGTGACTCCCAGCTGTTGGGCGGCCAAGGCGTCCACGGCCAGTGGCTAATGGCGGAATAGCCACTGGTGCAGACGCAGAACTGCGCAAGGTGGTGGTGGCGCGGCTGCCACGCCCACGACCTCTCTTGGCGATGCCCTTGCTGCCCTTGCTGCCCCTGCCCAGACCGCAGCTGCCAGTGCCAGACATTGTATAATTTTCATAAAAAAACAAACTTATGTATGTAAAGGCAGGTGGGACAAGTGGGGTACTTTAATGGGGTGGGACTGGTGGTGGTGGGTGTGTGAGGTGACGGACAGGTGTACTCTACAGTAGAGCTAACGAGAGAGTGCGCACTGCGCACACAAAGACCCTAGCTGACGCTGACTGACGGTGTCCCTATACACAGACTACAGTACAAGTCAGCAAATACACAATAGAAGTAATAAACAATAGGACGGGTGTAGAACTAACGAGAGGGTGCGGACAGCGCAGACGTGCACTGACTGCGCACACAAAGACCCTAGGTAACGCGGTGACGGACGGTACCTATACACAGACTAGAGTACACTACAGTACTAACTAAACAATAGAAGAATCTAGCTAAACAATACAACAGGTGTGACTAGATTACAGAGAGCAGATACAGCAGGACAGGTATAGCAGTAAAGCTGGGCCTTGCTAACTATAAAATAGTACAATATCTATCTAACACAGAAGTAGTACAGTAAGGACAGGTGAGAGCACAGGTGAGGTGAGGTAACTAGAGACTAGAGCAAGAGCACAGAGCAGGGCAGGCACAGGGCCTAGCTGCTGGCTGCAGGCCTGCAGCAGCAGCACCAGTGACAGACTCTCCCTCCCTAGTCCCTAATCACACAACCTAAACTGCCTAAAATACAATCTATCTAGAATACAAAGCAATACAGTTGAAGATCAAGTGTTGGAGTGTAAAAACGCTAGGTTTAGAACAATAGCAATGCACTTGCACACAGACAAAAAGCACTGGAGCAGTCTCTCAGTACAATCAGTCAGTAAGTCGCAAGCAGGACGAGTGAGGCAAGATGGCGTCCGCTATTTATAGAGGGGGGCTTGGCCAGGCTCCCCCTCTGTGATTGGCTATGGTCAGAGGGCTTGGAGCCCTCTGATTCACTTGTGAGGACTCGAGGTGACGTCTGTCGTGACGCTATCCAAGCTCGTGACGCTTTCCGAGCACGGATAGCTAGGATATCTCCGGATAGCTGCTTGCTATCCGAGTGCGTTCGGATAGCACAGCCCGGATAGTTAATACTATTCGAGCTCGGTATTCGAGCTCGAATAGTGAAAAAAGAGCTAGGATATCCGAGTAACTAGCTCAGTATCTGTGTTTCATTAGATCAGTTTCCAAGGTGTTGATTACCAAGAAACTCACACCTTAGTCTAGGAATTGTTGATTATATGTTATGACCTTCTGCTTTCCTGACCATTCTTCTGATCTCTGATTTTGTACCTTTGTCATTCTGATACTCTATTGCTGAACTCGGCTAGTCTCAAGATTCTGCATCTGTCTCCTGTTTCTGTACTTTATCTGTCGGTGTGTTTACGACCTGGCCTGCCCAACCTCGAGAACTATCTCTCCTGTTGAGAGATAGTTCACAGATCTGTCAGTGACACTCCGCAATTGGTGTCACTCACGTTCTGTCCTTCCCACTCTCGGCCTGACTCCTCCCTGTGGAGAGTTCAGACCAACGGAAGGAACTTGCTGCAGAGCAATACTCCTTATTGCTCTAGCACCTGATATTCAGGTGCGGTCCTCAAAGTATTACTGTTGCACCAAAACACTCTCATCACTCAGGTGTCCAGAGGTTAGAGATATATCTGATTATTGGTGATACTGCAGATCAGCAATAATCGGGTATATATCTGCATTCTCTGTGATACTGCAGATCACCGGTAATCAGATCCTCTCTGTGTTACACCGATCGTTACAGAACGCCAGACCAAAACCAAATGGATGCACTGTATAGCCATGTTGAAGTCCTGACCACTGCGGTAAACCAACTTTCCGCGGCAGTTTTGAACCAACAGACCCAGACATGTCAGATATTTGGGGAGATTCAGGAACTTCAATCAGTGCAATCTCCTCTTAGCACAGACATACGCATGCCTGTACCTGAAAAATTTTCTGGTCACAGATCTGACTTCCGAAATTTTAGGAGTAGAGTGTTATCATACTTTGAGTTGAGACCTGATTCTTCAGGAACTATTGCCCAAAGGGTTACATTTATTAAAACTTTGTTATCAGGTGATTCTCAGACCTGGGCGTACAGTCTGCCTGACGGAGACTTGGCCCTAACCTCGGTAGAGGAATTTTTTAAAGCCATGTCTATAATTTACGATGATCCAGACATTGCCTCAACTTCTGAGCGGAAGCTCAAACAGTTACGTCAAGGCAAAAGTCCGGTGGAAGATTATGCTGCTGAATTTAGGAAGTGGTCAGTATCAGCCAGGTGGGAGACCTTTGCCCTTTTATATTGCTTCTTATCAGGGTTGTCAGATGAGGTTTCCGATCTTATGTTGAGTCAGCCTGAACCTAAGTCCATCGATGAGGCCATTTCATCGGCCATCAGGATAGATCGCCGGCTGCGCTATCAGAGGCAGACCCGGGGTAGTAGCCATGTGAGAATGGTACCCCACGCTGCGTCTCCTGTGACTCCACCTCCTTCCGTCTCGCCTCCCCCTGAGCCAATTAGTGTTGGGCGAACATCTAGATGTTCGGGTTCGGGCCGAACAGGCCGAACATGGCCGCGATGTTCGGGTGTTCGACCCGAACTCCGAACATAATGGAAGTCAATGGGGACCCGAACTTTTGTGGTTTGTAAAGCCTCCTTACATGCTACATACCCCAAATTTACAGGGTATGTGCACCTTGGGAGTGGGTACAAGAGGAAAAAAAAATTTAGCAAAAAGAGCTTATAGTTTTTGAGAAAATCGATTTTAAAGTTTCAAAGGGAAAACTGTCTTTTAAATGCGGGAAATGTCTGTTTTCTTTGCACAGGTAACATGCTTTTTGTCGGCATGCAGTCATAAATGTAATACATATAAGAGGTTCCAGGAAAAGGGACCGGTAATGCTAACCCAGCAGCAGCACACGTGATGGAACAGGAGGAGGGTGGCGCAGGAGGAGAAGGCCACGCTTTGAGACACAACAACCCAGGCCTTGCATGAGGACAAGAAGCGTGCGGATAGCATGCTTTGTACCACCATGCAGTCATAAATGTAATAAAGATAAGTGGTTCAATAAACAGGGACCACGCAGCAACGCTAACCCAGCAGCAGCACACGTGATGGAACAGGAGGAGGCGCAGGAGGAGAAGGCCACGCTTTGTGAGACACAACAACCCAGGCCTTGCATGAGGACAAAAAGCGTGCGGATAGCATGCTTTGTACCGCCATGTAGTCATAAATGTAATAAAGATAAGAGGTTCAATAAACAGGGACCACGCGGCAACGCTAACCCAGCAGCAGCAGCAGCAGCAGCACACGTGATGGAACAGGAGGAGGCGCAGGAGGAGAAGGCCATGCTTTGTGAGACACAACAACCCAGGCCTTGCATGAGGACAAAAAGCGTGCGGATAGCATGCTTTGTACCGCCATGTAGTCATAAATGTAATAAAGATAAGAGGTTCCATAAACAGGGACCGGCAACGGTAACCCAGCAGCAGCAGCAGCAGCACACGTGATGGAACAGGAGGAGGCGCAGGAGGAGAAGGCCACGCTTTGTGAGACACAACAACCCAGGCCTTGCATGAGGACAAAAAGCGTGCGGATAGCATGCTTTGTACCGCCATGTAGTCATAAATGTAATAAAGATAAGAGGTTCCATAAACAGGGACCGGCAACGGTAACCCAGCAGCAGCAGCAGCAGCACACGTGATGGAACAGGAGGAGGCGCAGGAGGAGAAGGCCACGCTTTGTGAGACACAACAACCCAGGCCTTGCATGGGGACAAAAAGCGTGCGGATATAGCAGCAATGCTTTTTGCCGCCATGCAGTCATAAATGTAATACAGATGAGAGGTTCAATAAACAGGGACCGGAAACGCTAAACCATCCCAGATGTTCATCGGTCATGTTACTTGGTTGGGGTCCAGGAGTGTTGCGTAGTCGTTTCCAATCCAGGATTGATTCATTTTAATTTGAGTCAGACGGTCTGCATTTTCTGTGGAGAGGCGGATACGCCGATCTGTGATGATGCCTCCGGCAGCACTGAAACAGCGTTCCGACATAACGCTGGCTGCCGGGCAAGCCAGCACCTCTATTGCGTACATTGCCAGTTCGTGCCAGGTGTCTAGCTTCATGCCCGGTTTCAGGTCCAGCGGTGCCAGCCACAAATCCGTCTGTTCCTTTATTCCCCTCCAAATTTCCTCCCCTGTGTGCTGCTTATCCCCAAGGCAGATCAGCTTCAGCAACGCTTGCTGACGCATGCCAACAGCTGTGCTGCACTGCTTCCACGATCCTACTGCTGCTGGTGCTGGGTTAGCATTTCCGGATGAGGTACAGCTTTGAGATGCGTTGGAGGAGAAGGAGTCAGAGAGGTAGGTGCTGCTGTTGTTATCCAGCTGTTTGCGGCGTGGGCAACACCCGCGCCGTAGCAGGTGAGGAATCGCTGCCAGGCTCCACAAGGTTCACCCAGTGCGCGGTAAGGGAGATGTATCGACCCTGGCCGAACGCACTCGTCCAGGTGTCAGTGGTGAGGTGAACCTTGCAGGCAACGGCATTCTTCAAGCTTCGGGTTATTTAGCTGACCACGTGCTCATGCAACTCAGGCACTGCAGAGCGCGCAAAGTGGTAGCGGCTGGGAACCACGTAACGTGGGATGGCCACTGACATCATGCCCTTGAAGCTGTTTGTCTCCACCACTCGATATGGCAGCATTTCGCAGGCCAGAAGCTTGGCTATGCTGGATGGCTGTTACTGCCACGGCCCGGGGGTCATTTGCTGGCAATTTCCTCTTGTGCTCAAACATCTCAGAGACAGACAACTCAACCGTAGCGCTGCACACCGAAGGGCTGTTGGTTGTTGTGTTTGATGAACACTGGGAGACCTCAAGAGCACTAGTCCGGAAAGTGACAGTGTCAGCATCGTCTGATGTTTGTGAATGTTGTGAACCACGCAATGGCTGGGCTACTGCTGCTGCTGAGGCGGGTCTGGTGGTGAGTCTGGTGAACCCAAGGGAGGCAGTGTTGCTGGTGGTACCCTGTCCTGCCGCGTTTGCCCACAGAGTGGGATGTTTGGATAGAATGTGGCGGCTCATGCTGGTGGTGGAGAGGTTGTTAATACTTTTCCCCCTGCTCAGGCGGGTCTTGCACACCTTGCAAATCGCCATGGTAACATCCTCAGTGCAGTCTTCAAAGAAAGCCCAGACTTTAACTGGCTGAGGACTCGGACCTCGTGCGTGATGTGCTGGTGCTGCTTAACCCACTGCTGGACGCTTGAGAGGTCATCCAAGTAATTATCTGGTCCTGTTCTTTTGGATCTGTGAGGGTTGTTGTCCTGGACAACATGGGCAGTATTGAGTGGGTTTTCTTGGGTGCTCCCCTGTGGCCTGTACGTGAACCGTCAGGGGAAACACCTCTTCCCTTGCCCCTCCCTCTTTCACCGGATTTCTTCCTCATTTCACTTATCCTTAAAGTACACGCTGACTGGCAGCAGTACAGTGGCAGTACAGAAATGCTATACAGTGGTGGGTGAGCGGTGTACCACTATTGTCAGCAGTGACACAGAGCACAATGCTATACAGTGGCGGGTGAGCGGTGTACTACTGTTCCCAGCAGACACAGAGTGGAAGTAAACACAATGCTATATAGTGTGGCTGAGCCGTGTACACAGAGTGGCATTAAACACAATGCTATATAGTCTGCTATATAGTCACCCCGAACAGGGTGATGTTCTGCAGAACCCGAACAGTGGCAAACACTGTTCGCCCAACACTACTGGGAGGGAACGCAGATTTTAGTACCTAAACACACGATACAACATGTTTTCCGGGGTCGGACTCTGAGGCACATACAGATGGTCCCGATCATCATCCTCATCATACAACTCTTCTCCTGAGTCTGACCCACCCACCACCTCTGCCACCCCAACATCCCCAGACACAGACCCCTCATCGTCCTCAATATTAACTTGGGATGCTGGCCTGAGCCAGACCTCCTCCTCCACATCAGGCCCCATCATCTCCTCAATGGCAGCCCTCATTAATCGCTCTGGCGACGGACTGATGGACACAACGTTCTCCTCCGGGGAGGGCTGCTGCTGACCACTGGCTGCTGGGGTGGATGTTATAGCTTGCGTGGGGCGTTGGCTGTTGCTGTTGTTGGGAGTGCTGCTCACAGCGGAGGTCTCTGGGGAACTCATGTTGAGCTCATATAGTGGTTGACGGTGAGTGGAGTATTACTGATCCCAGCAATATACACACTGACTGGCAGAGTACGCAATGCTATATAGTGTGGCTGAGCGGTGTACACAGAGTGGCAGTAAACACAATGCTATATAGTCTGGCTGAGCGAGCGGTGTACTACTGTTCCCAGCAGAATCAGAGTGGCAGTAAACAATGGTATATAGTCTGGCTGAGCGGTGTACACAGAGTGTCAGTAAACAATGGTATATAGTCTGGCTGAGCGAGCGGTGTACTACTGTTCCCAGCAGAATCAGAGTGGCAGTAAACAATGGTATATAGTCTGGCTGAGCGGTGTACACAGAGTGTCAGTAAACAATGGTATATAGTCTGGCTGAGCGGTGTACACACAATGCTATATAGTCTGCTATATAGTGTCAGTAAACAATGGTATATAGTCTGGCTGAGCGAGCGGTGTACTACTGTTCCCAGCAGAATCAGAGTGGCAGTAAACAATGGTATATAGTCTGGCTGAGCGGTGTACACAGAGTGTCAGTAAACAATGGTATATAGTCTGGCTGAGCGAGCGGTGTACTACTGTTCCCAGCAGAATCAGAGTGGCAGTAAACAATGGTATATAGTCTGGCTGAGCGGTGTACACAGAGTGTCAGTAAACAATGGTATATAGTCTGGCTGAGCGGTGTACACACAATGCTATATAGTCTGCTATATAGTGTCAGTAAACAATGGTATATAGTCTGGCTGAGCGAGCGGTGTACTACTGTTCCCAGCAGAATCAGAGTGGCAGTAAACAATGGTATATAGTCTGGCTGAGCGGTGTACACAGAGTTTCAGTAAACAATGGTATATAGTCTGGCTGAGCGGTGTACACAGAGTGTCAGTAAACAATGGTATATAGTCTGGCTGAGCGGTGTACACAGAGTGGCAGTAAACACAATGCTATATAGTCTGGCTGAGCGGTGTACACAGAGTGGCAGTAAACACAATGCTATATACTCTGGCTGAGCGAGCGGTGTACTACTGTTCCCAGCAGACACAGAACAGTAAACAGAATGCTATATAGTGTGGCTGAGCGAGCGGTGTACCACTATTCCCAGCAGACACAGAACAGTAAACAGAATGCTATATAGTGTGGCTGAGCGAGCGGTGTACCACTATTCCCAGCAGACACAGAACAGTAAACAGAATGCTATATAGTGTGGCTGAGCGAGCGGTGTACCACTATTCCCAGCAGACACAGAACAGTGAACAGAATGCTATATAGTGTGGCTGAGCGAGCGGTGTACCACTATTCCCAGCAGACACAGAACAGTGAACAGAATGCTATATAGTGTGGCTGAGCGAGCGGTGTACCACTATTCCCAGCAGACACAGAACAGTGAACAGAATGCTATATAGTGTGGATGAGCGAGCGGTGTACCACTATTCCCAGCAGAGCAGACACAGAACAGTAAACAGAATGCTATATAGTGTGGCTGAGCGAGCGGTGTACCACTATTCCCAGCAGACACAGAACAGTGAACAGAATGCTATATAGTGTGGCTGAGCGAGCGGTGTACCACTATTCCCAGCAGACACAGAACAGTGAACAGAATGCTATATAGTGTGGCTGAGCGAGCGGTGTACCACTATTCCCAGCAGACACAGAACAGTAAACAGAATGCTATATAGTGTGGCTGAGCGAGCGGTGTACCACTATTCCCAGCAGACACAGAACAGTAAACAGAATGCTATATAGTGTGGCTGAGCGAGCGGTGTACCACTATTCCAAGCAGACACAGAACAGTGAACAGAATGCTATATAGTGTGGCTGAGCGAGCGGTGTACCACTATTCCCAGCAGACACAGAGTGGCAGTAAACAGAATGCTATATAGTGTGGCTGAGCGAGGTACACAGAGTGGCAGTAAACAGAATGCTATATAGTGTGGCTGAGCAAGCGGTGTACTACTATTCCCAGCAGACACAGAGTGGCAGTAAACAGAATGCTATATAGTGTGGCTGAGCGAGGTACACAGAGTGGCAGTAAACAGAATGCTATATAGTGTGGCTGAGCAAGCGGTGTACTACTGTTCCCAGCAGTGACACAATGACAGGGGGGACCCTGGCTAGCGTGGCTGGAGCGCGAACTACCCTGCCTGCCTACCCAAAGCTAAACCCACAGACAAATGGCGGAGATATGACGTGGTTCGGGTATTTATTTACCCGAACCACGTGACCGTTCGGCCAATCAGAGCGCGTTCGGGTCCGAACCACGTGACCCGTTCGGCCAATCACAGCGCTAGCCGAACGTTCGGGGAACGTTCGGCCATGCGCTCTTAGTTCGGCCATATGGCCGAACGGTTTGGCCGAGCACCGTCAGGTGTTCGGCCGAACTCGAACATCACCCGAACAGGGTGATGTTCTGCAGAACCCGAACAGTGGCGAACACTGTTCGCCCAACACTAGAGCCAATGCAGATTGGGGGTAGTACCCTGGGCGTGCAATTTTTACCCTTAGAGGATAAGCGGTTACTTCTCCCTTGTATGATTACCTGGGATGATAAATCTGAAGTCTCTGAGGCCTTCATTGATTCAGGCTCAGCGGCTAATTTTATGGATTACGAATTTGCAAAGAGATTGGGTATTCCGCTCACCCCGGTAAAACCACCCCTTCAGGTTACGGCAGTGGGATGATTCACCCCTGCAGCGTAACCATCCTCTGTCCCAGACACCAGAGGTGGAAGTCACTATAGGGGTGCTGCATAGAGAGAAATTGCAGTTTTTTGTGTTGCGCATGACAACCTCCACAGTCATCCTTGGCATGCCGTGGTTACACCTTCACTCCCCTCAGATAAATTGGGCCACTGGTCAGCTAACGAGCTGGTCAGCCCACTGTTTTCGTCATTGTTTAGTGAAGGTGACCTTAGGCCAGACCAGCATTCATGTGGAGGGAGTTCCGGAACAATATGCTGAGTTTTCGAACGTGTTTTGTCCCAAAGCTGCCGATAAACTACCTCCACATCGCCCTTTCGATTGCCCCATTCATCTCCGATCGGGTTGTATGCCCCCTAGAGGTCATTTTTACAATTTGTATGGGCCAGAAAAGGTGGCCATGCAAGAATACATCCGTGAAAACTTAGCAAAGGGATTCATTCGCCCTTCCCGGTCGCCTGCCGGAGCAGGTTTCTTTTTTGTAAAAAAGAAAGACGGAGGCCTTCGGCCATGCATTGATTACCGGGGACTGAACAAGATCACAGTTAAAAATCGTTATCCGTTACCTTTGATAGACCAATGCTAAGATTTTTTCAAAATTGGATTTAAGGGGTGCATACAACCTGGTGCGGATCAGAGAGGGCGATGAATGGAAGATGGCTTTTAACACACCCGACGGGCATTACGAGTACCTGGTGATGCCCTTCTGGTTGTGTAACGCCCCGGCCGTCTTTCAGGAACTCATCAATGAAGTTTTCAGGGAGGTGTTGTGTAAATTTGTCTTAATATACCTGGATGATATACTAATTTTTTCAGACAACCTCTCTGAGCACAGGTCTCAAGTCAAATTTGTGCTGCACAGGCTTAGACAAAACAGACTTTATGCCAAATTGGAAAAATGCATTTTTGAGGTGACATCTGTCGCTTTTCTGGGATATATAATTTCCACCTCGGGCCTTTCTATGGATCCCGCCAAAGTCTCTGCTGTCCTGGAATGGCCTCAGCCAGTAGGACTCAAATCCCTCCAGAGATTTTTAGGGTTTGCTAATTACTACAAAAGGTTCATAAAGGGGTACTCCACAGTTGTAGCACCCCTCACCAGTCTCACAAAGAAAGGGGCAGATACCAATCACTAGTCCCCCGAAGCCCTGGCTGCTTTCTCCACTTTGAAAGAACTGTTTTGCTCTGCACCCATTTTGAGACACGTAGACACCACCTATCCATTTATTGTAGAGGTTGACGCCTCTGAAGTCGGGGTAGGGGCTGTGCTGTCTCAACGCTCGGGGCTGCAGGGAAAGTTACACCCGTGTGCCTATTTTTCTCGGAGGTTTTCTACGATATAGGCAACAGGGAGCTCCTGGCCATTAAATTGGCCTTTGAGGGGCTTCTGATGAGTCGGATGACGAAACTAGTTGGGCGTGGCCTGGAGAGCCGGTGAGACGCTAACACCTCGAGGGGAAAGATACTTTTTATATGCGCAAATTTTACGGAATACATGTGAGTGCACTACTTTTAATGTTTGTCTTAAAATAAACGGAGTTATGCTATGTCAAGCGTTGTTTGAGTTTTAGAACATTGGATGCTGGAGGTAAAGACTTATAATATACACGCTGGATTGCTGGTCTGTGAGGGGTCGGCCACAGAATCTGGTGAGAGGCTTACCTACTAGGGTGGTGGAGACACGCTGGTGTTATTGTTGGCCAATAGGGGAGCACTGGTGGACAATAGATGCTCATTGTGTAACAGTATCACACTATTGAAGTTTATTTTCTCCACATGATAAATGAGTACAAGAAGAGCGATAACAGATAAAGGAAGAGTTATTACAGGCTGGGCTGAACACGTGTTTTGCTGATCTTAACCGATTAGCCATCTCTACTGGTGAGCGTATACTGTTTTCCTGTAACGGAGTGGTGGAATGCATGAAGATCGTGGGAGACATAGAAGTGATTTGCATTAATAGGAGGACTTTATGGCTATTAGTCGTAAAGGGACTTTAATATTGCAATACTATTGAGAGTTGTTGAGCGCTCTGCTACTTTTGTTGTTTTTATTTTGAGTGAGTGTGGCACGCACTATTTGCACAGCGATCCAACAAGAAGTTTGAGTATATTATTGTGGTGCGATTAGTGAGGAGCGCAGAATCATCATATTATCTAATTACAATTTCATGTGGTAGTGTTGCTCAAGCGTACAATTAGGCATGAAACTTATACACGGTTCAATCTCTTCTAGGCTAGGAGTGTTAGTTTAGTACGGCAGAAGTCAAGCTTATTAAATAATAATTTAATATTCCAGGGGAAAAGGTGGAACAATGCAGAACAGAATATATACAACAGATTACAAAAACAAAGTAAAAAAAGTTACAAGGATAAAAATACAAAAATACACACAAAGTGATTTTGCTTACCAAAATAAACGGGGAAATAAACATACCAGCGTATCGATCTGGCGTTGTTGCGGGGGGTACGCACTTCTGGTCAGGAACCAGGTTAGTTCTAGCCGCGTGGACTACCTCCAAGAACTACGATTTGTGACGGTCCCAGGCTGGGATTATATAGTCCCCTGGATGGCCTGAGGCCACTCACATGTCCATATCCAGGAATAATTCAATTTCCTACATAACGCGCATCATATCCTTTCCTGTCTCAGTTCTCAGATCATCAAAAAGGACTCCCCCTCCCCCCCCCTCCAGGTGGCAATTGATTAAGGCTTCCTCCACTGTCAGATGTAAATTCTAGAGTCTTTTGTTAGCCTTTGAAGTTCCCTGACTCTGTCCTGATTTGTATAATGGGACAATGGAGCTTCTAATTAGCTCCCTGCTCCCAGAGGAACTGAGGGTAATTGTATTCCACACTGTCATACAGACAAGTACAGCTTCCCCAAAGCCAGATGACCACTCATACATACGCATCTGAAGTACATAGCAGACAGGAAAATGAAAATATTATCCTTACATCATAAGCACCCCAGTATATTCCTGACACGCCCCCTCTTCCAGATGGCGCCGGCAGATGATTCGTCCTGCCAAAGCCGACACTGACGGCCGGGCCTGGGAGGGTAACTCCTTAGCTCCAAGCTACAGGACTGGAAAGCTAGGTCAGGTTGCTGCAATGTGTCATTGCCCCTGACAACCTGACGTAACCAACCAGGGGAATGAGGGTCAGTGACGACCGTGAATTCGCAACCGTAGAGACGGTGCTGCAGCTGGGGAAGGGTTCTAACAGTCGCTACACGCACTTTCTCTATAGTGGTAGGAGCTATCTCTCGGTCCCTTTGGGAAACGATTATCTGCCGGTCTGCCTCCTCCACTTCGGACAGCTCCGAGGGAATAACTTCCCAGGACCCTCTCAGCCCGCTCCTCCCAGCTGGTGACCTGCTGGCCAGACCCCTGAGCTCTTCCAGGCTGCTGTCAAATCGAACAGCCCCAGAGAGCTCAGTGCTGCCTGTCACGCATTCCAGGAAGGCTGCAGACGGAGAGGCCCCTGGGCCCTCAGGGCCAGGTTCCGAATTGGATGTAGCTGACCCAGCAACATTTGTCACTTCAGTGGACAGTCCCTCTGCTGTAAACTCGCTAGCGCTGCGGGTTACCACGGCAGCTGAGGGAGCGCCCACATTACACACAGCATTATGTAGCACAATACCTATGACATCAGCATTATCCGTTTTACACATACTGACATTTAGAACATCACATTCCACATCAACATCTGCCGCATTATACCCAGTGCTACCCAGCACTTCACAAGTAGCCTCAACAGTTCCTGCATCGATCACCTCGATAGTCCGTGCGTCATGAATGACATAATCAGTTTCTGCATTCTTTGTATCGACATGGCCTAGGCACTGGAGGCCTAGGCACTGGAGAATCACTAGGGCTGGCTCCTAGTATACAGTCCGTAGCCCCTGGGGCCTCACCAGCACTCCCCCCTTGCACAGCATTATCAAACAGCACCTTGCAAGAGTCCTGAACTTCTGCTGGGGATGCAGGCTCCACGGGGTTTGGAGTAGGCTCATACCGGGCCACTAACCATCCCAGGTCAGTACCCAGCAAAACGTTGGTGGGGATATTGTCAGTTACCCCAACTTCCTTCATTCCGCTGCCGGCTCCCCAATCCAGGTGGACCAAGGCGGTGGGTATTACAGGGGTGACACCCCCAACTCCTCTGACAGCAATCATTTTCCCAGGTATGTACTGATCCGGGTTCACAAGCTGGGGATGTATGAGAGTCACTTCTGCTCCAGTGTCTCTCAGCCCAGTGGCAACTGTACCCCCAACCGTGACAAACTGCAGGTTCTCTGCATAGCCAGTGGCATTCCTGGTAGCACACAAAGCAGTTGGGACTTCACGGGGGTTTGAGGCCTCACTGGATTTTGGGGCCTCCCTCTTCCTCTCTGGGCAAGTCGTGCTGATATGACCCACCCTGTCACATACAAAGCATTTCCGAGTGTCAGTGGTTGGTTGCCTGAATCCAGGAGACAGCGGTGCTTGCCTCCTCTGGGTGCTGGGTAAAACAGGTTTAGCAATCTGTTCTCCTCGCCAGCTGGGCGTAGTAGTCCTCCGGGACTCGGGTGCTCTATGGGCCGTGTAGGAATCGGCCATATCCGCAGCCTCATCCACTGTCTTGGGTTCTAGATCCAGCACAAACAGCCGGACATCAACAGGACACGTGTGGAGGAACTGGTCTTTTATCATCAGTTCGTGCAGTGCATCCAAGGTTTCCACTGACAGTCCTTTTAGCCACTGCTGGAAGGCAGTGCGCAGGTTGCACGCATGATCCAGGTAACTGTCATTAGGACCTCGCTGCACTGTCCTGAAACGTTTTCGATACACCTCTGGCGTGAGGTGGTATCGCGCAATAATGGCTTTCTTTATTGCCTCAAAGTCTGTTTCTTCCTCCTGGGGGAGACTCACAAACGCTTCCAGGGCCTTGCCTCTCAGCCCTGGTGTGAGGTATCTTGCCCACTGCTCACGGGGCACCCCATACTGCCGACAAGTCTTTTCAAACCCCTGTAGGAAAGTGTCTATGTCAGAGTCCTTGTCCATAGCGGGGAACTTATCCAGGAGGATTCTGTGGACTCGCTCACCTTCGCATTCTGCGGGTCCTGCAGACCGGTTCTGCTGCTGAAGTTTAGCCTGCTCCAGCTGGTGTCACTGGGCAGCTTGTTCCCTCTCGGCCTGGAGTCGCTGTGCCGCTTGTTCCTTCTCTGCCTGCAGTAGGATCAGCTATAGCTGCAGTTCAGGATCAGCCGAGTTCAGTAGCTGTAGATCAGCTTCCAGAGATGTCATCTCTGTGTTTGGTGGATCATCCAGGACATCGTCTCCCCTTACATTCTGTGGCGGGAGCATTTCCTCCTCTGGCGTGTCGTGAGCTGCATCCGCTGACGTTGAAGCACGGGCTTGCTCTGCCTCATCATACTCCTCGAGCGCATGAACTAACTGCTCCTTAGTCTGGCCGCTCACCGTCTCGATGCCTTTGTGCTCACACAGGTTGAGTAGTATCTCTTTGTTTTGCCTTGCATAGCTGGATGCTTTCTGAGCCATCGTGTTGCAAAAAATAAAAAGAAAAAAAGGGGGGAAAGGAAAGCAAAACACCAAGTGCGTATCTTCGAACAAAAAAACAAACGTATATATATTCTGCACTGAGTAGACTTCTGTAGGCTAGTTGCTTCTAGCAAGCTCCCAGCCTTTAGTACTCAGAATAGCGAGCTAAACTGCGTACTAATGTACTAAACGATCCCACCACTGCCAGCCAATTATGTCAGGAACCGGCCCACAGCACGCCTGCGTATACGGTTCCCGACTGCGGGTTTGACCAAATCAAGCGGGGAGCAGCCTTATTCGAGCTAAAACAAGGCTGGGACCCCTCAGAACACCTCTTACTGCCACCACTAGCGGTTCACTAGACACTTTCAATCTGCTGTCGAGTCCTCAGCGCGCAATCCGCGTTTTCGTATTCGGGTCAGCTTTGCGCTTAGACCGAATACGGGAACGCCACGCACCCACACACACACACACAGTTGCAACCTTACACTGTAGTGAAGCAAAAAAAACACTAACAGTCATTCCGAATGATACTGTTAGCCACTCTGCTGTCGCTACTCGCACTGGCGTTTTTTCGTGCGTTGGGTCAGCTGCGCGCTTTAGGCCAACGTATGACAAACGCCCCCACACACAATGCAATTACAATTTCATATGGTAGTGTTGCTCAAGCGTACAATTAGGCATGAAACTTATACACGGTTCAATCTCTTCTAGGCTAGGAGTGTTAGTTTAGTACGGCAGAAGTCAAGCTTATTAAATAATAATTTAATATTCCAGGGAAAAAGGTGGTACAATGCAGAACAGAATATATACAACAGATTACAAAAACAAAGTAAAAAAAGTTACAAGGATAAAAGTACAAAAATACACACAAAGCGATTTTGCTTACCAAAATAAACGGGGAAATAAACGTACCAGCGTATCGATCTGGCGTTGTTGCGGGGGGGGGGGTACGCACTTCTGGTCAGGAACTAGGTTAGTTCTAGCCGTGTGGACTACTTCCAAGAACTACGATTTGTAACGGTCCCAGGCTGGGATTATATAGTCCCCTGGATGGCCTGAGGCCACTCACATGTCCATATCCAGGAATAATTCAATTTCCTACATAACGCGCATCATATCCTTTCCTGTCTCAGTTCTCAGATCATCAAAAAGGACTCCCCCCCCCCCCTCCAGGTGACAATTGATTAAGGCTTCCTCCACTGTCAGATGTAAATTCTAGAGTCTTTTGTTAGCCTTTGAAGTTCCCTGACTCTGTCCTGATTTGTATAATGGGACAATGGGGCTTCTAATTAGCTCCCTGCTCCCAGAGGAACTGAGGGTAATTGTATTCCACACTGTCATACAGACAAGTACAGCTTCCCCAAAGCCAGATGACCACCCATACATACGAATCTGAAGTACATAGCAGACAGGAAAATGAAAATATTATCCTTACATCATAAGCACCCCAGTATATTCCTGACAGCCTTCTCTGGCAACAGACTGCAAGGAGTATGTTAGAGAGTGTGCAATGTGTGCTAAAAGCAAACCCTCCCGTCTGGCACCTGTGGGAACGTTGCAGCCTTTGCCCACCCCGAGTGAACCGTGGACCCATTTGTCCATGGATTTTGTGGGTGAGCTTCCGAGGTCAGAAGGCATGTCAGTCATTTGGGTGGTAGTCGACCGTTTCAGTAAAATGGCCCATTTTGTGCCCTTGAAAGGACTCCCCTCGGCCCAGGAGTTGGCCGATCTTTTCATCATCCACGTTTTCCGACTGCATGGCATTCCGGAAAACATAGTGTCAGATCGGGGAGTCCAATTTGTTTCTAGATTTTGGAGGGCATTTTGTCATCAAATGGGCATGGAACTGTCATTTTCGTCGGGCTACCACCCACAGACAAATGGTCAGATGGAGAGGGTTAATCAGTCGTTGAATCAGTTTTTAAGGTGCTATGTTGCGGATGCGCAAAATGATTGGGTCAAGTTCTTGCCATATGCAGAATTTGCGCACAATAATTTGAAAAGCTCTTCCTCTGGATTTTCTCAGTTTCAGGTGGTAACCGGAAAGTTGCCCAAGTTCTCCCCATTTCCAGTAGCTTCCACTCCGTTTCCAGCTCTGGAGGCTTGGCAAAAATCATTTAAAGCCATTTGGGGAATCGTGAAAAACAATTTGGAGAAGGCTTTTCAAGTCAGAAAGGTCAAGCTGACAAAAAACGATCTTTGGAGTGGAAGTTCCGACCAGGAGACCTGGTCTAGGTCTCCACACGTCATTTGACCCTGAAACAACCCTCGCCCAACTTAGGTTCCAGGTTTGTGGGCCCTTTTTCTGTAACCAGGAAAATCAACAATGTTACTTATGCCATTGATCTTCCTGCCAGCATGTGTGGTGTAAGATCTTTTCATGTGTCCCTGCTTAAACCAGCAGTCCATGTGGGTGCCACTCCTCCTCCTCCTGTGATGGTAGACGACCAACCTGAGTATGAAGTAGAAAAGATTTTAGACTCACGGGTAGTGCAGAACTCAGTACAGTATCTAGTGCACTGGAAGGGGTATGGTATTTAGGAGAGAACATGGATACCTGAGTATCGCATGCATGTGGACAAATTAAGAAGGGAATTCCACGCTCGATATCCTGAGAAACCGGGTAGGAGCTGTCCGGAGTCCACTCCTCGGGGGGGGGGGGGAGGGGTACTGTGAGAAAACGCAGAAAAGCCACCGCAAGTACTCAGAGTAAGGTGGCTGGTTCCGCGTTCAACATGGCAGCTTGCGCGCAGGGACCTGCATTCACTGGCCTGACGGAATGCGGAGAAACCGCTGCATGCCCAGAGAACAGGGCGACGGATTCCGCGTCTGACGCGGCGGTTGGCACGCATAGGCGTACCTCTGTCAGTACTGCTTAATGCGGAGAAAACGCTGCACGCTCGGACAGCGGTTTGGCGGATTCCGCATCCAAAACAGCAGAGGCATTACAACACATGTCTGGTGTGGCTGGGACTGATAGTCCACACTGGTTCAGAAGGACACGTGCGCGCACGGAGAGGCAGAGCATTTATGACAGCCAGAGGGGTGTCAGCTGACCAGGCCGGTCAGCTGACAATTCTTTCAGTTCTCATTGGTCCAGCACTTAGGGGAGGCGCAGGAGAGCGCTGGTGTATATATACTGGGTGCTGGTCATTCCTCTGGTGTCTGGCGTTGCGTTCACTACGTGGTAGCACTCAGACCCTGTCAGTATCTGTGTTTCATTAGATCAGTTTCCTAGGTGTTGATGATCAAGGAGCTCACACCTTAGTCTAGGAATTCTGTATCATTTGTGTTATTATCTAGGCCAGTTTCCAAGGTGTTGATTAACAAGGAACTCACACCTTAGTCTAGGAATTGTTGATTATTTGTTATGACCTTCTGCTTTCCTGACCATTCTTCTGATCTCTGATTTTGTACCTTTGTCATTCTGATACTCTGTTGCTGAACTCGGCTAGTGTCAAGATTCTGCATCTGTCTCCTGTTTTTGTACTTTATCTGTCGGTGTGTTTACGACCTGGCCTGCCCGACCTCGAGAACTATCTCTCCTGTTGAGAGATAGTTCACAGATCTGTCAGTGACACTCCTCCATTGGTGTCACTCACGTTCTGTCCTTCCCACTCTCGGCCTGACTCCTCCCTGTGGAGAGTTCAGACCAACGGAAGGAACTTGCTGCAGAGCAATACTCCTTATTGCTCTAGCACCTGATATTCAGGTGCGGTCCTCAAAGTATTACTGTTGCACCAAAACACTCTCATCACTCAGGTGTCCAGAGGTTAGAGATATATCTAATTATCGATGATACTGCAGATCAGCAATAATCGGGTATATATCTGCATTCTCGGTGATACTGCAGATCACCGGTAATCAGATCCTCTCTGTGTTACACCGATCGTTACATCGTGACACCTAGGCACAAATTAGGGAGTTTGTATGGCTAATATCCATATATCGCACATTTTTAAAAATGTAAAGGGACCCTCCAATTCTCAGAATTTAAGTACTCATAGAAGACAACCTGATCAGCCAGTTGCTTCCATAGAAATAAAATGGAGGTCTTAGGTATCATTCACTTCAACACGATTCATTCCCTGCTATTAAATAATGTCCTATTTAAATATATCTTACCAAGGGGTTTTTCCCCTCATCGACCAGAGCAATTTTCACATTTCTGCGCTCCTCCCATTCTTTTGCCAATAACTTTATCACTACTTATCACACCAAAACGATCTATACATTTTTTTTTCACCACAAATCTTTGGGTTGTACTTTTTGCTAAGAATTATTTTATTTTATATGCACTTTAACAGAAATAATTTAAAACATCCATCATTTCTCAGTTTTCGGACGTCATAGTTTTAAAATAAAATATGCGACTGTAAATAAAAACCCACACATTTTATTTGCCATTTGTCCTGGTTATTACAAAATTTAAATTATGTCCCAAATACAATGTATGGCGACAATATTTTATTTGGAAATAAAGGTGTATTTTTCCATTTTGTATTTTGTTTTTAAATTACAATCCCTTATTTACAAAAAACAATAATATACCCTCATGACATTCATATTTAAAAAGCTAAGTCCCCAATGTAACAATTTATGAGCATTTTTCTTTTTTTTTTTACTTACTGTTGGGACAGAAAGGGGTTAATAGAGTTTTTATTTACTGTATATGTGTTCACTTATTATATTTGTCCACTAGATGGCGCCGTCAAGTATAGAAATCTGAATCACAGCTTTCCATGCTATAACAAAAGTGAAAGAAGGGTTTTTTTTTTACAGTTTTTCAATAATTAATACCATTTGTTTAATGCTGTAATGTCTCTGTGTAACATTCAGTTGTATGCAGCACTGCGCTCACCACCTTTCGTGAGATAGACTCCCAGGTTGCAGGCTGTTAAAACTAGAGTTAGATCTCACAGCAAACTTGGACAAAGAAACAGCAGCACCACTGGAAATATATTATCAGTCTTCCTCTTGTGCCATATAGCAATTGGCGAAAATACCTTAAAAAAATAATAAAAGGAAGCCTCACATGGCGAGTATCCCCACAACAACACACCCTTGTGCGTAATACACTTTACATGAGGTGTCTACCACCATAAATGATATTCTGTTTGCCCTTATCGGTCCAATTATGGTTTTTTATTATTTGAATATTTTTTTTTCTTATGAGATAGGATATCCAAATAATCTTTATTGACTTTATTACATATGATAACACTTGTGTTGATTATTACACATACCTCTTAAAAAGGATAGATCTTGTTTGAAAGGGTTTTTAGTTTTGCCCCATTCTAGTGGAAGCAAAACTTCTTGCGAATAGATGTACCTGTTTGTTTTTGTATTTTATTCTGATCCTTTTTTTGTTATATTTTTCAGAGTCATCTCCACCATCTCTACAACAATGCAAAACTGGAATGAAATCTCCATTTCCCAGCGGCTTTGTTTTCCAGGACAAGTGGAGACCCATTTTCTGTAACATGGCAAACTTCACACTCAAAGAACAAATGTACAAATGCTTGAATGACAAAATGATCTATCTTATGGGAGACTCAACCTTAAGACAGTGGTATCTGTATCTGATGAAATCCTTTCAAGGTAATAGTTAGTATTAATTACAGGCACTTAAAGACATATGTTACAGAATAAATTACAACACTGTTGGAATTGTTATACCAAGGATGCAACCTTTATGCACAAGTGGTGGAGCCAGGGGTGGACCTTGTATGACGCAGCCTGAACCACATAGTTCAGGTGGCATTTTCCAAGGGGTGGTGCCAGGCAAGGACAGGAAATGCCACCATGTCATCTGCCCCAAATTTTATTTGGGGGCCACAGTGGAGAAGAAAAAGAGAGTCTGAGAAATCCTCTGAGCCAAAGAGTCAACATTCATTTCAGTGCCTTACCCAAAAAAGTAAAGGTTGCTTCAGTACCATAAAGAAAGAGGAACTCTGAAACCTAAGGTTTTGCTGAGCAAAATAGCTTGGACTTGGTAACAAGGGACAGAGACTGCTTAGAACTGAAGTTGCTCAGAAGACCTATTTCTGCCCAAGCCCTTATACACCAGCATATGGTACTGTGATGAACAAGTGTTGTATTGAGTAGTGGTTGATGATTGTAAAAGAAAAATAATAGAACTCGTGTAACTCATCTCTTTGTATGGAGTATTATAAGTAGCCTGAATTTCATTCTGCATCTTTTACCAGTGCACCGGCTGTCAAGAGGAGAAGATTTAACTGACTCTTAATGTGAAAATAATATATATATATATATTTGTGTTGAGAGTTGTTACTGGTTGAGAAGCTACCAATTAACCATTGTTTAAAGTGAACCTCCGGATTAAAAATCTACTCAGCAGAACTGAAATAGCTTGGTGATTCTTTAACAGTTTCACAGCATCAGAACTTTGTTTTTTTTACCAAAGCATCATTTTTAGCTGCATTTTTAGCTAAGCTCCACCCATCAAAGAAAAAACTGGGAGGGGTGATCAGGACACAGGACAGTTGGACCTCTGTCTCATGCTCCCTGTCACCTCCTTTCAACCAAAAAGATGGCTGCCCATTTTATGGATGCCCAGAGATTAAATTACCTATCTATTTTAATTAACATAACTAATGTAACTTAATAACAGTATGTTTGTTTAGGCTGGAGTTCCTCTTTAAGGTCACAAATAAATTCTTGATATTCGCATTTAAGTCAGTGTCTGGTGGATTCCTCTCAGTCGGGGCGGAACAAGACTCTAGATGGGTTACACATGTCAATCACCAGAATACTTTCATTTTTTAGTAACCAACTGCCTACTTTTCTTCCAAACTTTTATCTTAAATATGAGCCATACAGGAATTCACCTGGTAAAGCCACGATTCCCACACTGGGAAATGCAGAACATTTTTTCACAGACTGGCTATTTCCACAGCATTATATAAAACAATTAAACAGTATTTCAATAAAGAGAGAAAAAGAGAGAACACCAAGAGCCCAATATAGTGTAGTATGTACTGGTAAGGTATAATTGATAGAGTAATAATATTAATTTAATACTCACAAACCAGGGTTACCAAGTAGGCAACCACTGTCAAAGCAGGTGGGGAGATTGTCCTGACCCCACTCAGGATTAAAAAGTCGCTCTCTGTAGTTGAAGAAGGAAGGGTACAACCCTCCACCAAGGGTGGACTTGATGTAGATAATAGGATAGGAGTAAACAGCATCTGCCAGTATCATCAACACTGAGCGCCTCAGTGTTGATGATACTGGCAGATGCTGTTTACTCCTATCTGTTATTGCCTGATGAAGCGGGTTTGTATCCCATGAAACGCGTTGCACTTTATTTGGAGTATCCGATAAAATTGTTTTGACTGAAAATCCACAGTCGTGTGTTCTGCTTGGAGGGGGTGAGTCCACCACTGCCTCCTCTATTACCAAGATGGGTTTTTAAGTTCTTTTAGTGTGTTTTATCCTATTGGCGCCTCTGTTATCCTATTATCTAGTATTTCAATAAAGTTACTATATGTTGAAAAGTTAGTATGTGTACATGTGCCCATGTCTGTCAAACATGAATCTTTCAATGCTAGACTTTGTACATATAATAATAAAAATATCAGACACTGGTGCCAGGTATCTGCTGAATCAACCCTAACAAAAGATAATTCTTGAGACAAATTGTGGGCATCAGAGCAAAGGTAACTATAGCGATGGAAAAATGTATCTGCTGCTTATATAGAGCCTGCAGGCTGCTTGTAAGCCAATCAAGAAGTGCACATACACATGACACCTAGTCTGCAGTGATTGATTCAAACAGAAGCTGAGCTACTCAGCTAGTCATAGGAGAGGGTTTCAGTTGCATATAGACAATGGCTATATGGCCAGCAGGGGGCACCAGCGTGCAGGATATACCCTCTCATCTGCCCCCCTCCTAACTAAACTGCATGGGAATCTATATTAAAATTTAAAAACAATAATGGTGCACAAGCCAGCCTGGGGCCCCAGGAACTCTCACTGCCCGGGGCCCCAGAACCAGCATGCAACACCATATGTGAGCGCAGCCAAGCCCTGGATCTGCCACACCCAGGAGCTTGTCCCCAACTGCTCTGTAACTTACCAAACACACAGGAGAAACTCACTTCCCAAACAGTTCTCTGCTGCTTATATAGAGCCTGCAGGCTGCTTGTAAGCCAATCAAGAAGTGCACATACACATGACACCTAGTCTGCAGTGATTGATTCAAACAGAAGCTGAGCTACTCAGCTAGTCATAGGAGAGGGTTTCAGTTGCATATAGACAATGGCTATATGGCCAGCAGGGGGCACCAGCGTGCAGGATATACCCTCTCATCTGCCCCCCTCCTAACTAAACTGCATGGGAATCTATATTAAAATTTAAAAACAATAATGGTGCACAAGCCAGCCTGGGGCCCCAGGAACTCTCACTGCCCGGGGCCCCAGAACCAGCATGCAACACCATATGTGAGCGCAGCCAAGCCCTGGATCTGCCACACCCAGGAGCTTGTCCCCAACTGCTCTGTAACTTACCAAACACACAGGAGAAACTCACTTCCCAAACAGTTCTCTGCTGCTTATATAGAGCCTGCAGGCTGCTTGTAAGCCAATCAAGAAGTGCACATACACATGACACCTAGTCTGCAGTGATTGATTCAAACAGAAGCTGAGCTACTCAGCTAGTCATAGGAGAGGGTTTCAGTTGCATATAGACAATGGCTATATGGCCAGCAGGGGGCACCAGCGTGCAGGATATACCCTCTCATCTGCCCCCCTCCTAACTAAACTGCATGGGAATCTATATTAAAATTTAAAAACAATAATGGTGCACAAGCCAGCCTGGGGCCCCAGGAACTCTCACTGCCCGGGGCCCCAGAACCAGCATGCAACACCATATGTGAGCGCAGCCAAGCCCTGGATCTGCCACACCCAGGAGCTTGTCCCCAACTGCTCTGTAACTTACCAAACACACAGGAGAAACTCACTTCCCAAACAGTTCTCTGCTGCTTATATAGAGCCTGCAGGCTGCTTGTAAGCCAATCAAGAAGTGCACATACACATGACACCTAGTCTGCAGTGATTGATTCAAACAGAAGCTGAGCTACTCAGCTAGTCATAGGAGAGGGTTTCAGTTGCATATAGACAATGGCTATATGGCCAGCAGGGGGCACCAGCGTGCAGGATATACCCTCTCATCTGCCCCCCTCCTAACTAAACTGCATGGGAATCTATATTAAAATTTAAAAACAATAATGGTGCACAAGCCAGCCTGGGGCCCCAGGAACTCTCACTGCCCGGGGCCCCAGAACCAGCATGCAACACCATATGTGAGCGCAGCCAAGCCCTGGATCTGCCACACCCAGGAGCTTGTCCCCAACTGCTCTGTAACTTACCAAACACACAGGAGAAACTCACTTCCCAAACAGTTCTCTGCTGCTTATATAGAGCCTGCAGGCTGCTTGTAAGCCAATCAAGAAGTGCACATACACATGACACCTAGTCTGCAGTGATTGATTCAAACAGAAGCTGAGCTACTCAGCTAGTCATAGGAGAGGGTTTCAGTTGCATATAGACAATGGCTATATGGCCAGCAGGGGGCACCAGCGTGCAGGATATACCCTCTCATCTGCCCCCCTCCTAACTAAACTGCATGGGAATCTATATTAAAATTTAAAAACAATAATGGTGCACAAGCCAGCCTGGGGCCCCAGGAACTCTCACTGCCCGGGGCCCCAGAACCAGCATGCAACACCATATGTGAGCGCAGCCAAGCCCTGGATCTGCCACACCCAGGAGCTTGTCCCCAACTGCTCTGTAACTTACCAAACACACAGGAGAAACTCACTTCCCAAACAGTTCTCTGCTGCTTATATAGAGCCTGCAGGCTGCTTGTAAGCCAATCAAGAAGTGCACATACACATGACACCTAGTCTGCAGTGATTGATTCAAACAGAAGCTGAGCTACTCAGCTAGTCATAGGAGAGGGTTTCAGTTGCATATAGACAATGGCTATATGGCCAGCAGGGGGCACCAGCGTGCAGGATATACCCTCTCATCTGCCCCCCTCCTAACTAAACTGCATGGGAATCTATATTAAAATTTAAAAACAATAATGGTGCACAAGCCAGCCTGGGGCCCCAGGAACTCTCACTGCCCGGGGCCCCAGAACCAGCATGCAACACCATATGTGAGCGCAGCCAAGCCCTGGATCTGCCACACCCAGGAGCTTGTCCCCAACTGCTCTGTAACTTACCAAACACACAGGAGAAACTCACTTCCCAAACAGTTCTCTGCTGCTTATATAGAGCCTGCAGGCTGCTTGTAAGCCAATCAAGAAGTGCACATACACATGACACCTAGTCTGCAGTGATTGATTCAAACAGAAGCTGAGCTACTCAGCTAGTCATAGGAGAGGGTTTCAGTTGCATATAGACAATGGCTATATGGCCAGCAGGGGGCACCAGCGTGCAGGATATACCCTCTCATCTGCCCCCCTCCTAACTAAACTGCATGGGAATCTATATTAAAATTTAAAAACAATAATGGTGCACAAGCCAGCCTGGGGCCCCAGGAACTCTCACTGCCCGGGGCCCCAGAACCAGCATGCAACACCATATGTGAGCGCAGCCAAGCCCTGGATCTGCCACACCCAGGAGCTTGTCCCCAACTGCTCTGTAACTTACCAAACACACAGGAGAAACTCACTTCCCAAACAGTTCTCTGCTGCTTATATAGAGCCTGCAGGCTGCTTGTAAGCCAATCAAGAAGTGCACATACACATGACACCTAGTCTGCAGTGATTGATTCAAACAGAAGCTGAGCTACTCAGCTAGTCACATTATTGTTTTTAAATTTTAATATAGATTCCCATGCAGTTTAGTTAGGAGGGGGGCAGATGAGAGGGTATATCCTGCACGCTGGTGCCCCCTGCTGGCCATATAGCCATTGTCTATATGCAACTGAAACCCTCTCCTATGACTAGCTGAGTAGCTCAGCTTCTGTTTGAATCAATCACTGCAGACTAGGTGTCATGTGTATGTGCACTTCTTGATTGGCTTACAAGCAGCCTGCAGGCTCTATATAAGCAGCAGAGAACTGTTTGGGAAGTGAGTTTCTCCTGTGTGTTTGGTAAGTTACAGAGCAGTTGGGGACAAGCTCCTGGGTGTGGCAGATCCAGGGCTTGGCTGCGCTCACATATGGTGTTGCATGCTGGTTCTGGGGCCCCGGGCAGTGAGAGTTCCTGGGGCCCCAGGCTGGCTTGTGCACCATTATTGTTTTTAAATTTTAATATAGATTCCCATGCAGTTTAGTTAGGAGGGGGGCAGATGAGAGGGTATATCCTGCACGCTGGTGCCCCCTGCTGGCCATATAGCCATTGTCTATATGCAACTGAAACCCTCTCCTATGACTAGCTGAGTAGCTCAGCTTCTGTTTGAATCAATCACTGCAGACTAGGTGTCATGTGTATGTGCACTTCTTGATTGGCTTACAAGCAGCCTGCAGGCTCTATATAAGCAGCAGAGAACTGTTTGGGAAGTGAGTTTCTCCTGTGTGTTTGGTAAGTTACAGAGCAGTTGGGGACAAGCTCCTGGGTGTGGCAGATCCAGGGCTTGGCTGCGCTCACATATGGTGTTGCATGCTGGTTCTGGGGCCCCGGGCAGTGAGAGTTCCTGGGGCCCCAGGCTGGCTTGTGCACCATTATTGTTTTTAAATTTTAATATAGATTCCCATGCAGTTTAGTTAGGAGGGGGGCAGATGAGAGGGTATATCCTGCACGCTGGTGCCCCCTGCTGGCCATATAGCCATTGTCTATATGCAACTGAAACCCTCTCCTATGACTAGCTGAGTAGCTCAGCTTCTGTTTGAATCAATCACTGCAGACTAGGTGTCATGTGTATGTGCACTTCTTGATTGGCTTACAAGCAGCCTGCAGGCTCTATATAAGCAGCAGAGAACTGTTTGGGAAGTGAGTTTCTCCTGTGTGTTTGGTAAGTTACAGAGCAGTTGGGGACAAGCTCCTGGGTGTGGCAGATCCAGGGCTTGGCTGCGCTCACATATGGTGTTGCATGCTGGTTCTGGGGCCCCGGGCAGTGAGAGTTCCTGGGGCCCCAGGCTGGCTTGTGCACCATTATTGTTTTTAAATTTTAATATAGATTCCCATGCAGTTTAGTTAGGAGGGGGGCAGATGAGAGGGTATATCCTGCACGCTGGTGCCCCCTGCTGGCCATATAGCCATTGTCTATATGCAACTGAAACCCTCTCCTATGACTAGCTGAGTAGCTCAGCTTCTGTTTGAATCAATCACTGCAGACTAGGTGTCATGTGTATGTGCACTTCTTGATTGGCTTACAAGCAGCCTGCAGGCTCTATATAAGCAGCAGAGAACTGTTTGGGAAGTGAGTTTCTCCTGTGTGTTTGGTAAGTTACAGAGCAGTTGGGGACAAGCTCCTGGGTGTGGCAGATCCAGGGCTTGGCTGCGCTCACATATGGTGTTGCATGCTGGTTCTGGGGCCCCGGGCAGTGAGAGTTCCTGGGGCCCCAGGCTGGCTTGTGCACCATTATTGTTTTTAAATTTTAATATAGATTCCCATGCAGTTTAGTTAGGAGGGGGGCAGATGAGAGGGTATATCCTGCACGCTGGTGCCCCCTGCTGGCCATATAGCCATTGTCTATATGCAACTGAAACCCTCTCCTATGACTAGCTGAGTAGCTCAGCTTCTGTTTGAATCAATCACTGCAGACTAGGTGTCATGTGTATGTGCACTTCTTGATTGGCTTACAAGCAGCCTGCAGGCTCTATATAAGCAGCAGAGAACTGTTTGGGAAGTGAGTTTCTCCTGTGTGTTTGGTAAGTTACAGAGCAGTTGGGGACAAGCTCCTGGGTGTGGCAGATCCAGGGCTTGGCTGCGCTCACATATGGTGTTGCATGCTGGTTCTGGGGCCCCGGGCAGTGAGAGTTCCTGGGGCCCCAGGCTGGCTTGTGCACCATTATTGTTTTTAAATTTTAATATAGATTCCCATGCAGTTTAGTTAGGAGGGGGGCAGATGAGAGGGTATATCCTGCACGCTGGTGCCCCCTGCTGGCCATATAGCCATTGTCTATATGCAACTGAAACCCTCTCCTATGACTAGCTGAGTAGCTCAGCTTCTGTTTGAATCAATCACTGCAGACTAGGTGTCATGTGTATGTGCACTTCTTGATTGGCTTACAAGCAGCCTGCAGGCTCTATATAAGCAGCAGAGAACTGTTTGGGAAGTGAGTTTCTCCTGTGTGTTTGGTAAGGAAAAATGTATCTGGCCTTGGGTACCCAGACAAAACCAGGATGCCATCATTCACATTCAAAATCATTTTAAGTGATGCACATTTTTTTGACTTTTCCAACCAGATCTTAAACAGTTTGACCTACATCGACCAGGACTGGAGTCTATGCTTCTATCCGTGGATTTAAAGAGGAACATCCAGCTGCAGTGGAAAAAGCACAGCCATCCAATTGTCGCAAGCAAGTTTTACTCAGTTAAAGATGATCACTATGTAAGTGAGCAGATAGACCATCTGTCTGGAGGAGCAAACTACGTCATTGTCATCTGTCTGGGCCAACATTTCCGTCCTTTCCCCATCCATCTCTTCATCAAAAGAGTCATTAATGTGCACAAAGCTTTGCAACGTCTCTTCTTACGGAGCCCGGATACAAAGGTTATTATCAAAGCAGAAAATACTAGAGAGATTAATATAGATGCTGAGAGGTTAAGTGACTTCCATGGTTACATTCAGTATCTGATTGTGAAAGACGTCTTCAGAGATCTTCCTGTGGGTGTGGTTGATGCTTGGGACATGACAATTGCTTACAATACAGACAATGTCCACCCTCCTGAAAATGTTGTGCAGGACCAAATATATATGTTTTTAACATATATTTGTAGTTCATAATCATCTTTCACTAGAAACAACCATCAAAAATAACTTTTGTTTTTTTTCCTGTTTGATTTATCGCATTTTCGTAGTAAAATTTTTTGCAAAACATATAATTTTTCCACGTTCTTGTGCTTTTCCTTATAAAAATATACTTTTTTTAGTGTTTTTGTAAAAACACGTAAATGCGAGAATACAAGCTATTTTCATGAACATTCTCTCGAATTTGAAAATAGCATTTTTGATGCAAAACATTTTCTTTGGTGAAAATTTGTAAGCGACACTGAATAGCAATATTAAAAAAAGAGAAAGAAATCTGAAGGAAATTATTCAAGGTGGAATTACAACACTCGCCTAAGTGGAGGGAATGCTCTGGGGCCCATATGCAATTCACTTTTTCTCCTGAGTTATCTCTTAGGAGACAATTTTCATATTCTATATAGCTTTTAAAGGGACTCCGAACAGTGCAGAAACTATGGAAAGATGCATACCATTTTGAAGCTCTCTTTCTCCTCTTTCCAACGATATATAAACCGCCACCCTACGACATTTTGTTTTTGCTATTTTCGTGATCGAAATTGCGGTTGCCGCGAATTCGATCGCAAAAATATTGAAAACTAAAAGGTGTAGGGTGGCGGTGTATGTGTCGTTGGAAAGAGGAGAAAGAGAGCTTCAAAATGGTATGCATCTTTCCATAGTTTCTGCACTGCTCGGAGTCCCTTTAAGCATTTTACAATAAAAAAAAGTTATATATATATATATATATATATATATATATATATATATATAATGTATACACATGTGTATACTATGTGTGTACATGAATATGTATATAGATATATACAGTGGGTTGCAAAAGTATTCGGCCCCTTGAAGTTTTCCACATCTTGTCATATTACTGCCACAAACATAAATCAATTTTATTGGAATTCCACATGACATTTTTTTCAAATAAATAACTGCAAAATGGTGTGTGCATAATTTTTCGGCCCCCTTTGATCTGAGTGCAGTCAGTTGCCTATAGACATTGCCTGATGAGTGCTAATGACTAAATAGAGTGCACCTGTGTGTAATCTAATGTCAGTACAAATACAGCTGCTCTGTGAGGGCCTCAGGGGTTGTCTAAGAGAATATTGGGAGTAACAACACTGTGAAGTCCAAAGAACACACAAGACAGGTCAGGGATCAAGTTATTGAGAAATTTAAAACAGGCTTAGGCTACAAAAAGATTTCCAAAGCCTTTAACATCCCACGGAGCACTGTTCAAGCGATCATTCAGAAATGGAAGGAGTATGGCACAACTGTACACCTACCAAGACAAGGCCATCCACCTAAACTCACAGGCCGAACAAGGAGAGCGCTGATCAGAAATGCAGTCAAGAGGCCCATGGTGACTCTGGACGAGCTGCAGAGATCTACTGCTCAGGTGGGAGACTCTGTCCATAGGACGACTATTAGTCATGAACTATACAAAGTTGGCCTTTATTGAAGAGTGGCAAGAAGAAAGGCATTGTTAACAGAAAGCATGAGAAGTCCCATTTGCAGTTTGCCACAAGCCATGTGGGGGACACAACAACCATGTGGAAGAAGGTGCTCTGGTCAGATGAGACCAAAACTGAACTTTTTGGCCAAAAAGTTTTGGTGTGGCAGAAAACTAACACTGCACATCACTCTGAACACACCATCCCCACTGTCAAATATGGTGGGGGCAGCATCATTCTCGGGAGGTGCATCTCTTCAGCAAGCACAGGGAGGCTGTTGATGGGAAGATGGATGGAGCCAAATACAGGGCAAACTTGGAAGAAAACCTCTTGGAGACTGCAAAAGACTTGAGACTGGGGCGGAGGTTCACCTTCTAGCAGGACAATAACCCTAAACGTAAAGCCAGGGCAACAATGGAATGGTTTAAAAAAAAAACATATCTATGTGTTAGAATGGCCCAGTCAAAGTCTGTGGCAAGATCTGAAAACTGCTTGTCAGAAATCGCGGAAGAGCCGCCGCCAGGAGTCAGCGGCAGGCGGCTCTTTCCGCGCACAATGTGGCTGGGCACGGGGAGACAGCCGCCTCCACTCAGTCTGAGGCGGCTGCCCCCGTGCAGGGCATGGCGGAGCACGGAATAACCGCGGCGGTTAGCACGCATGTCCCTGCTGCGGAGACACCGCAGAGCGGGGCTGCTGTGGCTGGGACTCGTAGTCCCTTCAGGTTTCGGAGGACGTGCGTGCGCGCGGAGAGGCAGGCCCCATATAGCAGCCAGAAGTGAGTCAGCTGACCAGGCTGGTCAGCTGACTCTGTCTCCACTCCTCATTGGTCCAGCACTTAGGGAGGTGCTGGGAAGACGTTTGTGTATATATATAGAGTTGGGCCGAACGGTTCGCCGGCGAACGTGGTTCGCGCGAACGTGGTTCGCGCGAACTTAGGTGGTTCGCGTGCGGGTACCGCACGCGAACGTTTTGCGGAAGAAGTTCGGTTCGCCCCATAATGCACCTGAGGGTCAACTTTGACCCTCTACATCACAGTCAGCAGGCCCAGTGTAGCCAATTAGGCTACACTAGCCCCTGGAGCCCCACCCCCCTTATATAAGGCAGGCAGCGGCGGCCATTACGGCCACTCGTGTGCCTGCATTAGTGAGAGTAGGGCGAGCTGCTGCAGTCTCTCATATAGGGAAAGATTAGTTAGGCTTAACTTCTTCCTGGCTGCATACCTGTTCTGTTCAGTGAGCCCTCAGCCCACTGCATACCTGTACTGTGATCCTGCCACTGCATACCTGTTCAGTGATCCTGCCACTGCATACCTGTTCTGTGAACCCACCACTGCATACCTGTTCTGTGAACCCACCCACCACTGCATACCTGTTCAGTGATCCTGCTGCCACTGCATACCTGTTCTGTGAACCCACCCACCACTGCATACCTGTTCAGTGATCCTGCCACTGCATACTTGTTCTGTGAACCCACCCACCACCACTGCATACCTGTTCAGTGATCCTGCCACTGCATACCTGTTCTGTGAACCCACCACTGCATACCTGTTCTGTGAACCCACCCACCACTGCATACCTGTTCAGTGATCCTGCTGCCACTGCATACCTGTTCTGTGAACCCACCACTGCATACCTGTTCTGTGAACCCACCACTGCATACCTGTTCAGTGAACCCGCCACTGCATACCTGTTCTGTTCAGTGGACCCGCCACTGTATACCTGTTTAGTGAACCTGCCACTGCATACCTGTTCTGTTCAGTGGAGTTTGGTGTGTCAGTGTGAAGCAGTACCTTAATTACACTACCTGATTGATGTATACACATGCAAGATGTTTTAAAGCACTTTAGGCCTGTCATTTAGCATTCAATGTGATTTCTGCCCTTAAAACGCTGCTTTTCGTCAAATCCAGATTTTTCCCGGGGACTTTTGGCGTGTATCCCACTCCGCCATACCCCCCTCCAGGTGTTAGACCCCTTGAAACATCTTTTCCATCACTTTTGTGGCCAGCATAATTATTTTTTTTTTCAAAGTTCGCATCCCCATTGAAGTCTATTGCGGTTCGCGAACTTTAACGCGAACCGAACCTTCCGCGGAAGTTCGCGAACCCGGTTCGCGAACCTAAAATCGGAGGTTCGGCCCAACTCTATATATATACTGCTAGCTGGTCATTTCTCTGGTGTCTGGCGTTGCGATCACATATGTGGGAGCACCCAGATCCGTAGTCAGATCCGCAAGTGTGCCGGGACCAGCTGGAGCTGTAATCCTATACTTAGCTAGATTCTGTTGATAGCTTAAAGTACTAGTTTGATTGTGTTTATCTGTTATGACCCTTTGCCTGCCTGACTATCCTCCTGAACTCTGATCTTGTACCTTGCCATTCTGATACTCTGTTGCCGAACCCCGGCTCGTCCTTAGACTCTGCTTCTGCCTCCTGATCTAGTACCTCGATATTTCTGATACCCTGTTGCCGAACCCTGCCTGTACCTAGACTCCACCTCTGCCTACTGTATTTGTGCCTTATCTGACCGTGGGTTTCGACCTGGCTTGTCCGACCTCGAGAACCGACCTTACTATCGGAGGCGGTTCCCCGTCCTGTTAGTGACACTTCTTCCAGAGTGTCACTATCAGACTATCCTTCCTACTGTTAGCCTGACTCCTCCCGCCTTGGAGGGTTCAGGTCTTCGGAAGGAATCCGTGCAGTACTCCTTACTGCACAGAGGCCTAGTCCTCTAAGTGTTACTGTTACACCCAACACTACACTCTACTCAGGTGAACAGAGGTTAGCTGGTATAACGGATTATCGGTGATACTGCAGATCACTTATAATCTGGTATACATCTGTATTCCCTGTGATACTGCAGATCACCGGTAATCAGATCCTCTCTGTGCTTCACCGATCGTTACACTGCTGTTCACAAACGCTGTCCACAAACGCTGTCCATCTAATCTGACTGAACTGGAGCTGTTTTGCAAACAAGAATGAGCAAGGATTTCAGTCTCTAGATGTGCAAAGCTGGTAGAGACATACCCTAAAAAGACTGGCAGCTGTAATTGCAGCAAAAGGTGGTTCTACTCAGGGGCCGAATAATTACGCACACCCCACTTTGCAGTTATTTATTTGTAAAAAATGTTTGGAATCATGTATGATTTTCGATCCACTTCTTCTCACATGTACACCACTTTGTATTGGTCTTTCACATGGAATTCCAATAAAATTGATGCATGTTTGTGGCAGTAATGTGACAAAATGTGGAAATCTTCAAGGGGGCCGAATACTTTTGCAACCCACTGTATATATATGTGTGTGTGTATACATACCCAGTATATATACATACGCACATGTGTATATATATTAGCGCGTCTAATTTCTCCTCATTTCACTACAATCACAAAATTTGATCTCTCCCGTGTCACCTGACTGCCAAGGCAGAGATGGCAGATAAGCTCATTTGAAAGCACAGGATGACAGTATATCCAATTACAGTTACCATTTTTTGTCTAGATTTTGACTACTCTCAGCCTGCTACCTGCACCGATGTCTGCCGGGATTTTAACTACTCTCTGCCTGACTTATTTGTACAATTTCACAATTTCTTAAGTTTATTCATAAATTTAATGAAATCAACAAATTTGTGTTCCATTCTTTTATTTATATGCAGAATGTCTACCAGGCTTTTATTCAGACATATTTCGGTGAGTTAGGACTGAAAAATTGACGGCCTATAATTCTTGAAATAAACGTACTGCTTTTGACTCATAATTCCAGACAGAAATGCACCGCCAGGGAGGTTAAAAAGCATTTTATGACAAGGAGCCATATGCAATTCCCTTTTTCTCCTAGGAGATAATGTTTCATCTTCTGTTTGAAACAACTTTTTAGCACTCTGCAATTGAAAAAGTACTAAAAAGTAGGTGAAAAAGTACTATCAATATTGTTCTCAGTATTTTCTTGCTCGCTGGTGGCTTTAATGGCATTTGATTATTGCAACTGAATATGAGCCTGGATTCCTTAAAGCCTTCCATTTCCTCTCTGCATCGCCTCATTTAACCACAGGGCTTATTCCACTGCCATTCCAGCATCTGACTTTAAAGGGTACTTAAACTGAGAGGGATATGGATGTTTCCTTTTAAAGAGACTCTGTAACATGAAAAAGATCCCCTGGGGGGTACTCACCTTGGGTGGGGGAAGCCTCCGGATCCTAATGAGGCTTCCCACGCCGTCCTCTGTCCCACGGGGGTCTCGCTGCAGCCCTCTGAACAGCCGGCGACAGGCCCGACTGTAATTTCAATATTTACCTTTGCTGGATCCAGCGGGGGCGCTGTGGCTGCTTTCCTCTCCGAACTACACGGAAATACCTGATCTCAGTCGGGTCCGCTCTACTGCGCAGGCGCCGGAAACTTGCGCCTGCACAGTAGAGCAGACCCGACGGCGATCGGGTATTTCCGTGTCGTTCGGAGCCGACAGCCGTCAGAGCGCCTGCGCAGGAGCCGGGAAGGTAAATATTACGTCACGGCTGCACGGAGGGCTGCAGCGAGACCCCCGTGGGACAGAGGACGGCGTGGGAAGCCTCATTGGGATCCGGAGGCTTCCCCCACCCGAGGTGAGTACCCCCCAGGGGATTTTTTGAGGTTACAGATCCTCTTTAAACCATACCAGTTGCCTGGGGGTCCTGCTGATTCCTTTAGCTGAAGTAGTGGCTGAATCACGCACCTGAAACAAGCATGCAACTAATCCAGTCTGACTTCAGTCAGAGAATCTGATTTGCATGCTTGTTGAGGGGCTGTAGATAAAAAGTATTAGAGACAAAGGATCAGCAGGAGAGTCAGGCAACTGATATGATTTTAAAATGAAAAATCCATATCCTTCTCAGTTTAGGTTCCCTTTAATGTCAAAGAGGCCTTCGGGTCTCCTCCGAAGGCCATGGAAGAACTTGAGTCTCTGAGAACTTCTGAAAACGAGCGGCTTTGTATTGTGCACATGCGGACTCACGTATCTGCGCAGCACAGAGCCGCTTGTCTTTAATAGTAGAAATATACAGTAATGAGGAGCGCTAAGACCATTGAGTTAATCTGTAAACCCCACCAAAATGATAGGGAGCCATTCTGGAAAACCACAACCAGCTGACAAAAACAACCAATTCCAGAGCATCTTTAAAAACAGACCAATATTTATACTGTATTTAAGATAAAAGTTTGAAAGTGGGCATGTTTAGTGGGTATTTCCCGACAGAGAGTAGACCAGCTGGTCCCTGTTGGGAAGTTATATCTATCAGGGAAAATTGGGCCTATTTTAATATAATTTATTTCATATTACATAAAGTGCAACACAAATAGTAAACTTTACAACCAAAAAACATTTCTTGTAAGAAAAAAAACACATAATAAAAATTAAATAAAAGTTAGTTTAAGTTGAAGTGTCTCTGCTAACATCCAGAGAATTACTGTACACGTTAATTTGGTAAAATACTGCATGAATCTGTATTTACTGAATACTTTGGACTCCCTTACTCCCTTCGGTCACCGAACAGTTTTAGACCTATTTTACCGAATCTCACCCACATTTGTAAAATCTTTTGTGCATTTAAAAATAAGAACAGAAATACCGAATTCAGTAAGTTAAAACTGTTTAGTAAAATACCTAACGGCCCTTAGTGAATTAAGGCATTGTGGCTAATAGTAGTCTAGAATCCCATATAACCGACTCTGGGAGAAATAACACTTTATTTAAAAAGTTGTTTTTCTATATTATATAGGAGCTATCAAACCTAAGTAGTGAGATGCTCCAGAGGATGCTCAGATCTTCCACAGACCCACCGCTGCTGGCCATGATCCCCTTCACCTCCATGGCCACGCTCCCATTTGTGTACAAGTGGCTTCATACTTCTGTCCATGCTACTGGGAATACATGTACTATACTCGTGCCTGCACTGTATGGTTGAGTCCGCACACAAATAGGAGCATGACCATGAAAACATATTTGGCAAGCCCTTGTCGAATATGCTTAGGGCAGTGGTGTCAAACTAAAATACAAAGTGGGCCAAAATTGACCACAGGGACCAAGTTGCAGGCCAACACTCAATATCTAGTGGCCACCTCACTTCCATATACAGTTCCCTGGTGTCTAATGGCCCCTCTCCCCATACAGTTTCCTGGTGTCTAGTGGCCCTTCTTCCTCCCCTATACAGTTCCCTGGTGTCTAATTCTCTATCCCTCCCATATACAGTTCCCTGGTGTCTAATGGCCCCCCTCACCATACCTTTACTGGTCTAGTGGCCCTTCTTCCTCCCCTATACAGTTCCCTGGTGTCTAATTCTTTGTCCCTCCCTTATACAGTTCCCTGGTGTTTAGTAGTGTTTTTTAAGGCCTCTTTTCCACAGGCAGTTGATAGACAGTGAAATGCCTCTAAAACTCTCACAACTGCTTGCTGCTGCCTGGTAACTGCTCACTGCTACCTGGTAACTGCTCACTGCTGCTTGGTAACTGCTTGCTGAGCACATAGCCCCTGGAAAAGAGGCCTGACACTGTAGTGAGAGGAACGTGAAGTCTGAGGATCGTGGAGGACCGGAGCACGACTGGAAGGCTGCATGGGACTGGCAGAAGCCCCTGGTAAGTGAAACATTTTGTTTTTTTTTTTAATATTCAGTTCTGCTTTAACTTTAAAATAAATAAGTAGCTTCACACTAATTATAGGTACAAACATAGACTTGTTGTGGCCTTCTCTGCCCTATACACACCGAGCATTTACTGCTTAGGCACTAGTAACACACAGAGGGAAATTGTTAGGACTTCTCTTCAGTCCCTGTTGACCCTCCCACGAAGGAATAGAAGTTACCCATTAATGGAGTCTAGGTGACCACGGGTCTTCACCCACACTACCTTGAGGGGGGTGCAGGACCACACCCCCAGGAGGGGGATGTGGAACTTAGCTGCCTAGTGCCCTACCAGGTCACTACTGGGATTGTCTCAGTGAGTGGTTAGGAGAACAGGTGACACTAGTTATGGAGTAGGCGGAGTCCGAGGAAAGCAGTAGGTCCAGGGCAGGCGGCGATCCAGCAAGGTCGGGGTCACAAGCCAAGGTCAGGGCAGGAAGCAGACAGCAGTAGTACACAAGACAGATCCAAGGGTCGAGGCAGGCGGCAATCAGCGGAAGTCGGGGTCACAGGCAGAGGTCACAACAGGAGATCAATCAACAAAGGCACAATGGTTCACCAGGACGGCTCACTAAGCTGATCAGAACGAGCAGCACTGCAGTCAAGGGCAGTGCTGCTTATATAGTGATTATTGGCGCCAAAATTAACGCCCTGCGCATGCGCAGAACGTGCGCAATCCTTTGCGCGCGCAAACTTTTTGCACTTCTCGGCGCGCAATGTTTTGCGCGCGGGTGCATTCAGTCACAAACAAACGCCTAGCAGGGAACCCCCGCGCGTGCGCACTGCAGGACACGCACGGGGACGCCGAGACGAACGACTATGGTGAGTGTGACATTGCCCCCTGTGAGGATGCATCTAAGTCGGGCAGAAATGCGGGGTGAAGGCCATAGTTGATGAAAAAAGGAGATTGATGGGTGGAAGAATGAACAGAATTGTTAAAAGCGAACTCGGCTGTGGCCAACAGAGAATACCAGTCATCTTGGGCAGCGGCAGTGAAGCATCTGATGTACTGCTCCAGGGTCTGGTTTGTTCTTTTGGTTTGGCCGTTGGACTGCGGGTGATATCCAGAAGATAGTGAAAGCTTGATTCCCAACTTCTTACAGAGTTCCTGCCAAAAACGAGACGTAAACTGCGTTCCACGATCTGAGACGATGTCGGATGGCAACCCATGGAGTCGAACGATCTCTCGGATAAATACTTGAGCGGTCTCGGCAGCAGATGGAACTTGTTTAACCTCCTTGGCGGTCTGATTCTTTCCAGATTTTAGGGTCTAAAAGCGTGGCAATTTTTTTTCACTCTTTCAGACCCTAAAACCTGAAAAAAATCATTCTGGCAGGGAGATCTGCAGCAAAATAAAAAAAAATGTACCTTCCTGGGCTCCTGTGCTGCAGTTTTCTCTTTGCCCACAAGATGGCGCTAATATACATATAAACGAACTTCTCTATATTTCTCTAATATAGAGAAGTTCGTTTTCAATATTAGCCCCGCCCCCAATGACATCACGCTGCCACCACTGCTCTGCTGCCACCACGGCTCCGCTGCTCCAACTGGCTGCCGGGTCCCCGGAAGAATAGCGGGGACATGGGGGATCCCAGCGGCCAGGGAAAGACCCCACACTGCCGGGGAGAGAGGCTGGAGTCCCGCTGCGCAGCGAGATCGCGCGCGGGACTCCACAACTTCAAGTAAAGCTCTGCAATGCATACCCCGACCTGAGCTCGGGATCACCGCTAATAGCTTGTTTTTTCTACCCCGAGCTCAGGTCGGGAAAACCGGCAAGGAGGTTAAGAGGTAAGAAGTGAGCCATCTTGGAGAACCTGTCTACCACAACTAAAATAGTGGTAAACCCTTCAGAGGGAGGTAGGTCGACCACAAAGTCCATTGCAATATTGCTCCATGGTTGGGTTGGCACAGGAAGAGGATTCAACAGTCCCCAAGGTTTAGAACGAGTGTTCTTGGACCGTGCACACGTTTTACAAGAGGAGACATAGGAGCAACAGTCTTTGGCTTACTCAGGCCACCAGAAATTTCTTCAAATAAGCTCTTGTGTGCGGGTGACACCAAAGTGTCCCGCCAGTTTGCTGTCATGGCAAGCTTGGAGTACCTGTAGGCGTGCTTCAGTGGGGACAAAAATCTTGTCATCAAAGTAATATAGACCATCTCTCATGGGGAGTTCAGGAGGTCTACTGCTGGAACAAGAGGAAGTCTGTTTAATGAAGTCCAATAAACTAAATTGCAGGAGTAAAAAATGTTGTGGAGACAGGATGTTCTCAGGTACAGGATCAGGAGCCGACTCTGGGTGATACATGCGAGATAAGGCATCGGGTTTTCCATTCTTAGATCCAGAGCGATAGGTTAGGTGGAAATTGAACCTCGAGAAGAAGAGTGACCACCGAGCCTGACGTGGCCTCAGTCTCTTGGCAGTTCGAAGATATTCCAAGTTCTTATGATCTGTAAGAATTAGAATTGGTTGTTCCGCGCCCTCCAGAAGGTAGCGCCATTCCTCAAGAGCTGCTTTGATCGCCAACAGTTCGCGGTCAGCCACGTCATAATTTCTTTCCGCTGTGCTAAGTTTCCTGGAAAAGAAGGCCACTGGATGAAGGATGGCCTTTGGCCGAACCTCTGGGAAAGGATAGCCCCAATAGCGACTTCAGAAGCATCTACTTCCAAGACAGCTCTTGCAGGATCCGGGTGTTTCAAGATGGGTGCTGAGGTGAAACAAGATTTGAGTTTCTCAAAGGCAGACTGAGCCTCGGGTGTCCAGTGGAAAGACCTGCTTGTACTGGTCAGTAGAGTAATCGGGGCTACGATCTGCGAAAAGTTTTTGATGAATTTTCTATAGAAGTTGGCGAAGCCAATGAAACGTTGTACAGACTTGCGGTCCACAGGAACTGGCCACTCCAGAATAGCTGACACCTTTTGAGGATCCATCTCTACTCCTCCTGGGGAAATCTTCAGACCCAAAAACTGTATGTTCACTTTATCAAATTCACATTTCTCAGGCTTGGTGTATAACCCATGGGTGCGAAGGCGGGCCAGAACCTTTCTCACGTGCATCCGGTGTTCCTCTTGGGAGGAGGAGAAGATAAGGATGTCATCCAAGTACACTACCATGTGAAGTGATCAATGTAATTCCTAAAGATGTCGTTGACAAAGTGCTGAAAGGTGGCGGGAGCATTGCACAGGCCGAAAGGCATTACTAAGTACTCAAAATGTCCAAAGCGGGAGCGGAAAGCCGTCTTCCACTCGTCCCCTTCTCGGATTCTAACTAAATTGTAGGCTCCCTGCAAATCCAATTTAGAAAAGATACAAGCAGAACCAAGTCGTAGAAAGAGGTCAGGCATCAGGGGAAGTGGGTAGCGGTTCTTGACCGTGATTTTATTCAGCTCCCAGAAGTCTATGCAGGGTCGCAGAGAGCCATCCTTCTTTTCAACAAAGAATATTCCAGCTCCGGCAGGAGACGTGGACGGGTGAATAAACCCCTTGTTGAGGTTTTCCTCGATATATTCCTTCAGGATCAATGGGGCAGTCATATGGACGATGAGGAGGAAGAGAATCCGCCTTAGCCTTGTCAAATACGTCCAAAAAATCGTGATAGGCCACCGGAATGATATCTTTCTTGGGTGAGTCCAGACAGAACAAGGTTCCTGCTCGAGGGAAGCAGGAACGTAGACAGTAGTCAGACTGGAAAACCACCTCATGAGAAACCCAATTAACTGCGGGGTTATGAGTCCTCAGCCAAGGCATTCCCAGGATCACGGGAATCAGCGGAGAGGATATCAAGTCGAAACTTAAATATTCCTGATGCTCCCCTTGAATGGTGACAAGAAGCGGTAGGGTCTCCGTGGTGATGGGACCCATCTGCTAGTTGGATGACCAGAGGTTGGCGTTTTTGATGAACGGGGAGTCGAAGTTGTTGCGCCAACTGAAGATCTAGGAAACATGAGCAAGCTCCTGAGTCCACGATAGCTTTAATTGGGACGGTCTTTCCTTGTGGCCCCTGTAACAAGAGAGTGAGTGGAATGTGAGATGAGGTAAACGGAGGAGAAAGAGTACCACTAGTACACACCACAAACTCAGGCTCACCCAAAGGTCTGACCGGACAGTTAATACGGAAGTGACCCGGGGCCCCGCAATACAGACACAGGTTGGAAGATCTTCTGCGCAATCTTTCCTCTGGTGAAATGGCCGGTCGAGCCAGGCCTATTTGCATAGGCTCAGATTCATCCTCAACATGAGGAACAGATGGAACTGGAGCAGGCATGGGTCTGGGACTAGGTACACCCCAGGCTGGTCTAACAGAACCGGACCTCTCCGAACGTGTCTCTCTCAGTCGTCTGTCAATTTGTATGGACAGATGGATCAGGTCTTTCAAAGAGTCAGGAACTCCTACCCTGGCCAGCTCGTCCTTGAGAGTATCAGAAAGCCCCTGATGGAACTGGAACCTCATGGCGGAATCATTCCAGGTGACATCTGCCTCCCACCGGTGGAAGTCCATCACATAGTCCTCTACCGGTCTTCTTCCTTGCCTGAAAGATTGGAGAGCACTCTCGGCAGACACCGCCCTCCCTGGGTCGTCATAGATCTCTGCCATGGTCTCAAAGAAAGTGTTAAGGTTCCCTAAGGCCGGATGTTGTTGTTCCACTAGGCGAAGGGCCCAGGCCTGGGGTTTCCCTTGAAGCAAAGAGATAACTGCCCCGACTTTAATCTCCTCACTGGCATACGTCCGGGGTAACAAGGAGAAGTAAAGATGGCAGGCACTCTGAAACCATCGGAATTTAGAATGATCCCCCGAGAATCGTTCAGGTAGTGGCAGTCTTGGCTCAGGAGGAAGAGAAGCAGCACCTTCCACTGGAACTACTCTATCCCCAGCCGGGGGAGGAGCCACGGGAGCAGAGACAGCAGCAGGAGTGGAGGGAGGAGCGGAAGCGGCCTCGGAGACGGGAATAGCCACGCGGAGCTGATCACGGATCTCTTGGTAGCCTCTCTGGACCTCATCCACCGAAACACGGAGTTGTGTCACTAACTCATACAGGATCTCCACCGGGGTACGAGCTCCATTAGTGTCCATCTTGGCTGCTCGTTACTGTTAGGACTTCTCTTCAGTCCCTGTTGACCCTCCCGCGAAGGAAGAGACGTTACCCAGTAGTGGAGTCTAGGTGACCACGGGTCTTCACCCACACTCCCTTGAGGGGGGTGCAGGACCACACCCCCAGGAGGGGGATGTGGAACTTAGCTGCCTAGTGCCCTACCAGGTCACTACTGGGATTGTCTCAGCGAGTGGTTAGGAGAACAGGTGACACTAGTTATGGAGTAGGCGGAGTCCGAGGAAAGCAGTAGGTCCGGGGCAGGCGGCGATCCAGCAAGGTCGGGGTCACAAGCCAAGGTCGGGGCAGGCAGAAGACAGCAGTAGTACACAAGACAGATCCAAGGGTCGAGGCAGGCGGCAATCAGCGGAAGTCGGGGTCACAGGCAGAGATCACAACAGGAGATCAATCAACAAAGGCAGAATGGTTCACCGGGACGGCTCACTAAGCTGATCAGAACGAGCAGCACTGCAGTCAAGGACAGTGCTGCTTATATAGTGATTATTGGCGCCAAAATTAACGCCCTGCACATGCGCAGAATGTGCACAATCCTTTGCGCATGCAAACTTTTGCGCATGCGCGCGCACTTCTCGGCGCGCGCGCGGGTGCGCGCATGCGCAGTGCACCGCGCGCAATGTTTTGCGCGCGTGCGCATTCAGTCACAAACAAACGCCTAGCAGGGAGAGAACACAGGAAGCCCAACGAACCCCCGCGCGTGCGCACTGCAGGACGCGCACGGGGGACGCCGAGACGGACGACTATGGTGAGTGTGACAGAAATCCCACACATATTTGTGGGGGTTGCCCCAAGTCTAGATAGTTTTGTGTACAAAACTGTACAGCTATCTGCAGTAAAGGAATGAGCAAGGCCAGTCCTCCCATGAAGCCAACCATCATGTGATTTAGGTGAAAACATCTGAAGGGGCAGAGCCAGCAGCCATCTAAATAGCAGATTGGCTAAAAATCACAAACACCAATTCTAGTGCCCAGTCCTCTTCTCCTCTTCACTGCAGACTATCACTGTTCAGGCGCATCCCTCTGTAGGCTCCTGATGCATTTTAGATAACATAATGAGCCTACGAAGGGACACATTGGAACAGTGATAGGCTGTGGCATAGAAGGAAGAGAACCGGTGATGGACCAGGTATGGTAATTCTGTTTCTACTGTGGTCAATCTGTTAAGTGGGGATGGGGGGAAAAGAGAGAGAGAGAGAGAGTTGAGCCCTTAGCACCTCTTATACTTGGGAGAGAGATGGAACTGGTAACACAGAATCTAGCCACACATTCAGGAGGCTAGTGGTGAGGAGTCTAGCCACATTTCCTGGGGAGGGACTGGTGTTTGACCTAGTTTTAGAAAGCAAACAGTTCAGGACTGGCCCAGCCAATTACAGCTCTACACTCTCACCCTTTCTCCATAAGGGAAACTGTAGCATTAAAAGTGGGTAACAGTAAAAAAGGGCGCAGGAGGCTAGTGGACAAATCGGGTGCCGCCATTCACTCCCATAACAAATATCGTTTAATGGGCGCCCAACAGGAAAAAAGGGCGCCGGAGAAAAATAAAGTTTTTAAAGCGGCGCCCGGAGACTTTTAATGTTTTATAACTGCTTCTCATGATTACACATTATTTAATGATTTATAAATGTTTTCATATTATTTTTAAACGAAAAACTGCAATATTTTTTTTACATTATTTTTAAACGAAAAACCGCACAATATTTTTTGAAACGTTATTAATGCTTATCACAGGGGGGGGTCTTAGGTTTAGGCACCACCAGGGGGGCCTTAGGTTTAGGCACCACCAGGGGGGTCTTAGGTTTAGGCACCACCAGGGGGGTCTTAGGTTTAGACACCACCAGGTGGGTCTTAGGTTTAGGCACCACCAGGGGGGTCTTAGGTTTAGGCACCACCAGGGGGGCCTTAGGTTTAGGCACCACCAGGGGGTCTTAGGTTTAGGCACCACCAGGTGGGTCTTAGGTTTAGGCACCACCAGGGGGGTCTTAGGTTTAGACACCACCAGGTGGGTCTTAGGTTTAGGCACCACCAGGGGGGTCTTAGGTTTAGGCACCACCAGGGGGGTCTTAGGTTTAGGCACCACCAGGGGGGCCTTAGGTTTAGGCACCACCAGGGGGGTTTTAGGTTTAGGCACCACCAGGGGGGTCTTAGGTTTAGGCACCATCAGGGGGGTCTTAGGTTTAGGCACCACCAGGGGGGCCTTAGGTTTAGGCACCACCAGGTGGGTCTTAGGTTTAGGCACCACCAGGGGGGCCTTAGGTTTAGGCACCACCAGGGGGGTCTTAGGTTTAGGCACCACCAGGGGGGTCTTAGGTTTAGGCACCACCAGGGGGGTCTTAGGTTTAGGCACCACCAGGGGGGTCTTAGGTTTAGGCACCACCAGGTGGGTCTTAGGTTTAGGCACCACCAGGGGGGTCTTAGGTTTAGGCACCACCAGGGGGTCTAAGGGTTAGGGGTAGGTACAGGGAGGGTTACTTACTATTTTTTTTTAAAAGTTATTATACGTTTCACTTTTTAAATGGAAGATTAACATTTTCACAATTGCCGATTTCATGCACATTATTTAATGATTTATAACTTTATAAAACATTATTTTTAAACGAAATATAGTACATTATATTTTTAAACGTTATCCATGTTTATCGTTTAAAACCCCGCGCCCTTTTTTCCCAGCGCCCCTTTTTAACGTACGCTTAAAAGTGTGTGTGTGTGTGCAACATTTTTCCTCTTTTTTTATTTTTATATTCAGACTTATTTTTTTGACTGTTTAAAGCCCAGCCTATGCATGTGTTCGCTGTGCACCTGTGGCTTTGGGCTTAAGATGCATCATAATCTGCTTATTTTTATTGTTTGTAACCTAATAAAAAATAAAATATTAATAGAGAAAAAAAAAGTGGGCAATTGGAGGTAAGAGAATAGTCTCCAGCCTCCACCAACTAGCTAAACACCTGCTCATTCCGCATCCTTCTTCTATCCTGATCCTTACTGAGTCTGTCTACATGCATTTAAAACAGTCCATAATCACATCCACACCATCCATATTAAAACCACCTAATATCCATCTCCCAGTGGCGGACACAGCCAGCAGTGGACCCCTGTGCAAAATATCAATTGTGGGCGTGGCTATAACCTGTGGCGCACAAAGCGCGCCGCGGCAAAAAATGGGTGTGGATAGAGCCTTAAATGGGTGTGGCAATGACCAGATAAGGGCGGATCTAACTGTAATTTAAAGTGATCCCGGGGTGAGAGTGATATGGAGGCTGCCATATTTATTTCCTTTTAAACAATACTAGTTGCCTGACGGCCCTGCTGATCTATTTGGCTGCAGTAATAAACTGAATTACACCAGCAACAAGCATGCAGCTTAATCTTCTCAGTTCTGACAATATTGTCAGAAACCCCTGACCTGCTGCATGCTTGTTCAGGGTCTATGGTTGAAAGAATAAGAGGCAGAGGACCAGAACGGCAACCAGGCAACTGGTATTGCTTAAAAGGAGAGAAATATGGCAGCCTCAATATTATTCTCACCTCAGGTTCCCTTGAAAAGTGAAACGCAAAGACAGTGGGCCCAAGTTTTGGTGACCCTTTCCCCAGAAAATTCACATAATTGTGCAGGTTTTCTCAAGAAAATACACATAATGTGAGCAGATTTGCTCAGAAAATACATTCAATCATGTCGGCAGATATGCCCAGAAAATACGTGCAATGATGTTGGCAGATATGCCCAGAAAATACGTGCAATGATGTCGGCAGATATGCCCAGAAAATACGTGCAATCATGTCGGCAGATATGCCCAGAAAATACGTGCAATCATGTCGGCAGATATGCCCAGAAAATACGTGCAATCATGTCGGCAGATATGCCCAGAAAATACATGCAATGATGTCGGCAGATATGCCCAGAAAACACATGCAATGATGTCGGCAGATATGCCTAGAAAATACGTGCAATCATGTAGGCAGATATGCCCAGAAAATACGTGCAATCATGTCGGCAGATATGCCCAGAAAATACGTGCAATCATGTCGGTAGATATGCCCAGAAAATACGTGCAATCATGTCGGCAGATTTGCCCAGAAAACACATGCAATCATGTAGCAAATTTGCCCAGAACATACATGCAATTATGTGGCAGACCTGCCCAGAACATACACGCAATCATGTGGCAGACCTGCCCAGAACATACACCTGCTAAAATAAATAATTAAAAAAAACCATTTACTCACCTGCAGCAGCAGACCCAGCCTCCATCCGGCGCGCAGCTCCCATGGGTGGTTGTTACGATTCTTGTGGTATCATCTCTTGCCTGCTGGTGGTGGTATTGAGTTGGACTGCCCTGGACTTCCACTATCCACCAGCAGGTGGCTTATCATTGCATCTAAGGACTTGCAGTTCTTTGTATGGCCTGCAGAGGCCTCTAATGTGTCTCTGATCAACTACCACCAGCTGCTTCCTATTACATGGACTATATAAGTCTGCCTCTTCCTGCAAGTCATTGCCAGAACTTCCTATGTTACAGGTCTGAGTCTCTGGTCACCTCTGTTCCTGATACCTGGTTTCCTGTACCTGCTCTGTGATCTGATTACCTGCTGCTGAACCTCTGCTAGTCCTGACTTTGCTTCTGTCTATTCCTTTGTACCTTGCTTGTATCTGATTACCCGTTGCTGACTCTGTTATACCGTTTTGACCTGTCTTTGCCTGCCCCTTTGATACCGCGTTATTGTATATATATATTTGCTTGTACATATATATCTCCTGCATGCCGTTTGTAGATAGATAGATAGTCAGGGTTTTGGTTATATGTGTGCACACTGTTTTGTTTGGTTTGCGGGAGATTCACTGTATATATTGTTTGCATATGGTTGTATGTTGTTTGCATGATTTGGTCCTTAATAAAACACCTTTTTGCACATTCCTGTCTCAGTATCAGTGTTTCTGCAAACTGTGGTCATTCATTGCAATACCTGTTTATTGTTCCGTAACAGTGGTTGGGTGGATAGGTAGCCTGGTGGGTGAGTGGGTAGGTAGCCTGGTGGGTAGGTAACCTGGTGGGTAGGTAGGTAGGCAGCCGGGTGGGTAGGTAGGTAGCCCTTAGCCGGGTGGGTAGGTAGCCTGGTGGGTGGCTGGGTAGGTGGGTGGGTAGGTAGCCTGGTGGGTGGGTAGGTAGCTGGGTGGGTGGGTAGGTAGGTAGCCTGGTGGGTCTTTAGGTAGGTAGCCTGGTGGGTTGGTAGGTAGCCGGGTGGGTAGGTAGCCGGGTGGGTGGGTAGGTAGGTAGCCTGGTGGGTGGGTAGGTAGCCGGGTGGGTGTGTAGGTAGCCGGGTGGGTGGGTAGCCGGGTGGGTAGCCGGGTACATAGGTAGCCGGGTGGGTGGTTAGGTAGCTGGGTAGGTAGCCGGGTGGGTAGGTAGCCGGGTGGGTGGTTAGGTAGCCGGGTAGGTAGCCGGGTGGGTAGCCAGGTGGGTGGTTAGGTAGCCGGGTGGGTAGGTAGCCGGGTGGGTGGTTAGGTAGCTGGGTGGGTGGTTAGGTAGCCGGGTAGGTAGCCGGGTGGGTAGGTAGCCGGGTGGGTGGTTAGGTAGCCGGGTAGGTAGCCGGGTGGGTGTGTAGGTATCCGGGTGGATAGGTAGCCGGGTGGGTGGTTAGGTAGCCGGGTAGGTAGCCGGGTGGGTGTGTAGGTAGGTGGGTAGGTAGCCGTTAGGGTGGTTAGGTAGCCGGGTAGGTAGCCGGGTGGGTAAGTAGCCGGGTGGGTGGGTAGGTAGCCGGGTAGGTAGGTAGCCGGGTAGGTAGCCGGGTGGTTAGGTAGCCGGCAGGGTGGTTAGGTAGCCGGGTAGGTAGCCGGGTGGGTGGTTAGGTAGCCGGGTAGGTATCTAGGTAGCCGGGTAGGTAGCCAAGTGGGTAGGTAGCCGGGTGGGTGGTTAGGTAGCCGGGTAGGTAGCCGGGTGGGTAGGTAGCCGGGTGAGTGGTTAGGTAGCCGGGTAGGTAGCCGGGTGGGTGTGTAGGTATCCGGGTGGGTAGGTAGCCGGGTGGGTGGTTAGGTAGCCGGGTAGGTAGCCAGGTGGGGGTGTAGGTAGCCGGGTGGGTAGGTAGCCGGCAGGGTGGTTAGGTAGCCGGGTAGATAGCCGGGTAGGTAGCTGGGTGGGTAGGTAGCCGGGTGGGTGGGTAGGTAGCCGGGAAGGTAGGTAGCCGGGTAGGTAGCCGGCTGGTTAGGTAGCCGGGTAGGTAGCCGGGTGGGTAAGGTAGCCGGGTAGGTAGCCGGGTGGGTAAGGTAGCCGGGTGGGTGGGTAGCTATCCGGGTGGGGGGCCCGACTCCTATCCTCCCTCACCTCGGGGGCCCTCCTCCCAGTATGCGCGGCGGGAGAGCAGAAAATACAGGAAGTTTCCCGGGGCTGCAGCAGACGCTAGAGGCAGCTGCCGCTTGGTCTCCGATATGTCTCCAACTTTGTATACTGCTCGCTACTTCCTGGTTTAGTAGCGAGCAGAGATACAGAGTTGAAGACAGGGGAGACCAAGCGGCAGCTGCCTCTAGCGTCTGCTGCAGCCCCGGAGACTTCCTGTATTTTCCGCTCTCCCGCCGCATGAGGGGGGGGGGTGAGGTGAGGGGGGAGGACAGGAGTCGGGGCCCCCCAGGTTAAAAAAAAAAAAAGTAAAATTAAAAAAAAAAAAAACAGCAATACTTAATGGGCCCCTGAAGCAGCGGAACTTCAGGGGCCCTCGTGCGGCGGCACGGCCTGCACGTCCGTATGTCCGCCACTACCATCTCCCTTGATAAAGCCTTTTACATACCAATCTACTCCCTTCCATTAAGTCTCATCCACTCATTTAAGCATTTATTAAAAGTTTATTTGGTGTCTTCCCTTCTCAGTATCTTGATCAGTCTCCAATTGCTGGAATTTTGCCATTCTCCCACCGTCGGTAAAGAGGGTTTCCCCCACATCCTAGCTAACGATTGCCAATGCCTTGCTATTATTGTGCCCAAACCAATCAGAGTATGTGTTGAGTACCTTTTACCCATGGGTGTCAGGGCTTATTTCCACTACACGCAGATTCTGCATGCAGAAAACTGACTCCAATGAATGTCTATGGGCCTGTTTCCACTGAACACGATTTTTCTGATGCAGATTTCCCATAGACATTCATTGGAGTCAGTTTTCTGCATGCAGAATCTGCGTATAGTGGATACAGGCCCTTAAACCAAAAAGAGCCAAATTATTTTCTATAATGTAATGGGTATCTGGATTCCTATTGAGAGTTCTCATTTTCCTGCCAAAATTCTCCTGCCAAAGACTTTTTGCTGCCTGAGGCAAACTTGTGAGGATGCGCCCCCCCCCCTCCCCCCAATCCCCCGATTTGGGTCGATCGCCCAGCACATGACAATCAATTTTCACCATGTGTTAAAGCCACCATCAGACCAAAAAAAAAAAAACATGGGTAGCCAGGTATAGGTGCCCCCAGAATAGGTAGCCAAGTATAGGTGCCCCCAGAATAGGTAGCCAGGTATAGGTGCCCCCAATATAAGTAGCCAGGTATTGGTGCCCCAATATAGGTAGCCCGGTATAGGTGCCCCCAGAATAGGTAGCCAGGTAGAGGTGCCCCAATATAGGTAGCCAGGTAAAGGTGCCCCCAGTATAGGTTGACAGGTATAGGCTAGTGTTGGGCGAACAGTGTTCGCCATTGTTTGGGTTCTGCAGAACATCACCCTGTTCGGGTGATTTTCGAGTTCGACCGAACACCTGATGGTGTTCGGCCAAACCGTTCGGCCATATGGCCGAACTAAGAGCGCATGGCCGAACGTTCCCCGAACGTCACGTGGTTCGGACCCGAACGCGCTCTGATTGGCCGAACGGGTCACGTGGTTCGGGTAAATAAATACCCGATCCACGTCATTTCTCCGCCATTTGTCTGTGGGTTTAGCTTTGGGTAGGCAGGCAGGGTAGTTCTCTCTCCAGCCAGGCTAGCCAGGGTCCCCCCAGTCATTGTGTCGCTGCTGGGAACAGTAGTACACCGCTCACCCACACTATGTAGCATTGTGTTTACTGCCACTCTGTGTCTCTGCTGGGAACAGTAGTACACCGCTCACCCGCCACTGTATACAATTGTGCTCTGTGTCACTGCTGGGAATAGTAGTACACCGCTCACCCACCACTGTATAGCATTGTGCTCTGTGTCACTGCTGGGAATAGTAGTACACCGCTCACCCACCACTGTATAGCATTGTGCTCTGTGTCGCTGCTGGGAATAGTAGTACACCGCTCACCCACCACTGTATAGCATTGTGCTCTGTGTCGCTGCTGGGAATAGTAGTACATCGCTCACCCACCACTGTATAGCATTGTGCTCTGTGTCGCTGCTGGGAACAGTAGTACACCGCTCACCCACCACTGTATAGCATTGTGCTCTGTCGCTGCTGGGAATAGTAGTACACCGCTCACCCACCACTGTATAGCATTGTGCTCTGTGTCGCTGCTGGGAATAGTAGTACACCGCTCACCCACCACTGTATAGCATTGTACTCGGTGCCGCTGCTGGGAATAGTAGTACACCGCTCACCCACCACTGTATAGCATTGTGCTCTGTGTTGCTGCTGGGAACAGTAGTACACCGCTCACCCACCACTGTATAGCATTGTGCTCTGTGTCGCTGCTGGGAAAAGTAGTACACCGCTCACCCATCACTGTATAGCATTGTGCTCTGTGTCGCTGCTGGGAAGAGTAGTACACCGCTCACCCACAACTGTATAGCATTGTGCTCTGTGTCGCTGCTGGGAACAGTAGTACACCACTCACCCACCACTGTATAGCATTGTGCTCTGTGTCGCTGCTGGGAACAGTAGTACACCGCTCACCCACCACTATATAGCATTTCTGTACTGCCACTGTACTGCTGCCAGTCAGCGTGTACTTTTACGGATAAGTGAAATGAAGAAGAAATCCTGTGAAAGAGGGAGGGGCAAGGGAAGAGGTGTTTCCCCTGACGGTTCACGTACAGGCCACAGTGGAGCACCGAAGAAAACCCACTCAATACCGCCCATGTTGTCCAGGAAATCAACCCTCACAAATCCAAAAGAACAGGACCAGATAACTAATTGGATGACCTCTCAAGCGTCCAGCAGTGGGTTAAGCAGCACCAGCACATCACGCACGAGGTCCGAGTCCTCAGCCAGTTACAAGGAGCCAGTGGGCACAAAGCTGACACAACCGGCAGCGACACCACGCACACAACTGCCAAATAACCAGTCCGAAGAATTTCCTCAGGACACAATGGGGTATTCGCAGGAGCTATTCCCAGCCCAACAAACTTCCACCTTTCAAAGGTCAATGGAAAAGCTAGAAATATTGTGCCCGGATTCACAACCATTTACTGTGGGAAATGCACCGCGCACTGAAATGCAAGGCGAGTCCGAGGACTTTGAAACCCAAATCCCAGAGCAAGTTGGGCAGGAGGGGTTTCAATTGCAGGAGGTCGGCCGAGAAGATCTGGAAGACGACGTTGGAGTGAGCTGCGCAGAGGTTGTTCTGGTGAGCTCTACTCCACGGCGGCGGCCCACAATCACATATGACGAGTTTGAGGAGATGGAAGAGGAGGGTTTGGACAATGTGGACACAGACCCAGATTTTGTATGTGAAGGAGAACATCGCCGTCGTAGCAGCACCGATGAGTCTGTTGAAGAACCCACTGCTGCACGAGTTCCCCTTGTGCCACAAGGTAGGCGGCGCGAAATTTCAGGCACCACAAGCGTGGAAGTTCAAGTGAGACGCAAAAGAGGCGCAAACAGAAATGGCCAGCAAGGCAGGTGCTCCAAAGTCTGGCCTTTCTTTGAAGACTGCAGTGAGGATGGTACCATGGTGATTTGCAAGGTGTGCAAGACCCGCCTGAGCAGGGGGAAACATATTAACAACCTCTCCACCACCAGCATGACCCGCCACATGGTATCCAAATATCCCACTCTGTGGGCAAACGCGGCAGGACAGGGTACCAGCAACACTGCCTCCCTTGGGGTCACCAGACTCACCCCCAGACCCTCCTCAGCAGCAGCAGTAGCCCAGCCATTGCGTGGTTCACAACAACATTCACAAACATCAGACGACGCTGACACTGTCACTTTCCGGAATAGTGCTCTTGAGGTCTCCCAGTCTTCATCAAACACAACAACCAACAGCCCTTCAGTGTGCAGCCCTACAGTTCAGTTGTCTGTCTCGGACATGTTTGAGCGCAAGAGGAAATTGCCAGCAAATGACCCCCGGGCCGTGGCACTAACAGCCAGCATAGCCAAGCTTCTGGCCTGCGAAATGCTGCCATATCGAGTGGTGGAGACAAACAGCTTCAAGGGCATGATGTCAGTGGCCATCCCACGTTACGTGGTTCCCAGCCGCTACCACTTTGCGCGCTCTGCAGTGCCTGAGTTGCATGAGCACGTGGTCATCAAAATAACCCGAAGCTTGAAGAATGCCGTTGCCTGCAAGGTTCACCTCACCACTGACACCTGGACGAGTGCGTTCGGCCAGGGTCGATACATCTCCCTTACCGCGCACTGGGTGAACCTTGTGGAGCCTGGCAGCGATTACTCACCTGCTACGGCGCGGGTGTTGCCCACGCCGCAAACGTCCCTCCCACTGGATAACAACAGCAGCACCTACCTTTCTGACTCCTTCTCCTCCAACGCATCTCAAAGCTGTACCTCATCCGGAAATGCTAACCCAGCAGCAGTAGGATCGTGGAAGCAGTGCAGCACAGCTGTTGGCATGCGTCAGCAAGCGTTGCTGAAGCTGATCTGCCTTGGGGATAAGCAGCACACAGGGGAGGAAATTTGGAGGGGAATAAAGGAACAGACGGATTTGTGACTGGCACCGCTGGACCTGAAACCGGGCATGGTTGTGTGTGATAATGGGAGTAATCTCATTCGCGCTTTAAGGTTGGCTAAGCTGACACACATCCCTTGCCTGGCGCACGTGATGAACCTAGTAGTTCAGCGGTTCCTGAGGACCCCAGGCGTGGCCGATCTTCTGTTGAAGGTGCGACGAGTGGCCAAACATTGTAGAAATTCCAGTACTGCTTCGGGGGCACTCGCCAAGATGCAGGAGCGCTTCAATCTCCCCCACCATTGCTTGCTGTGTGATGTCCCTACACGCTGGAATTCTACGCTGCACATGCTAGCCCGCTTTTGCGAGCAGAAGAGTGCAGTGGTCCAGTACATGACGGCGCAGTACCGAGGCACATCCGGACAGCTGCCAAGCTTCTGTGGATCCGATTGGGCCAACATGTTGGACCTCTGCCAAGTCCTCCAAAATTTTGAGCAATCCACGTTGCTTGTGAGCAGTGACAACTCTTCAGTCAGCATTACCATACCACTGCTGTGTTTACTGAAGAAGTCAATGTTGAAAATCAAGGAAACAGTTGTCATGATCATGGGTGTCCGCAGAAAATTTTTCCAGGGGGGGGGGGGGCAAAAAGTGGGGAGCAAAAGCCGCAAATCTGGGTTGGTGTTGTGTGGCGCGCTAAAATGGAGCTACAAAAAATGGGTGTGGTCATGAACCAGAATGTGGGTCTGGTCGTGGGTGGAGACAAGTTTACATGAACTAAGCAATGGTGGGACATTAGATTAGGATAGTGGTGGCGAACCTTTTGGAGGTCAAGTGTCCAAACTGCAAAGTCACTTTACTATCACAAAGTGCCAACAGCAATTTAAACTAAATACAAACGTTTTAACTCATACATGAACATTATGGAAAATTAAGTTGAAAATAAACTGTGAAGATAAACAATTTCATCCATCGTACTCCTGAAAAAATTATTCATTTTTTTTAGAACCTCCCAGTTTCATTTTCTGTTTTAAAAAGCGGAAAAAGTAGGTTTAATGCTATTGTCTCATATGTTGATGATTCAGCTTTTTCCATAGTCTCGCAGTTAGCAATCATGTGACCACCAACAAGACAAATTCAGCAATCATGAGCCCCCCCCCCCCCCCCACATCAAGACAAATTCAGCAATCATGAGGCCCCCAACATGACCAACTCAGCAATCATGAGGCCCCCAACAAGACAAATTCAGCAATCATGAGGTCCCCAACAAGACAAATTCAGCAATCATGAGGCCCCCAACAAGACAAATTCAGCAATCTTGAGGCCCCCAACAAATCATGAGGCCCCCAACAAGAAAAAGTCAGTAACCATGAGGCCCGCAACAAGACAAATTCAGCAGTCATGAGGCACATAAATAGACAGCTTTTCACATAAATAGGCAGAATTCCCCCTTAATATGTAGACACCTCTCACCTGGCAGCAGTTCCCCAAAATACACTCAATCTGACAGCAGTGGTTCTCCAAAAATAGGTAGCCCCAGGTCTATAGGTGTCCCCAGAATAGGTGGCCAGCGGTATAGATGTCCCCAGAACTGGTAGCCAGGGGTAGAGATGTCCCCAGAACAGATAGCCAGGGGTATACATGCCCAGTATATGTAGTCAGGGGTATATGTGCCCAGTATATGTAGGCAGGGGTATATGTGCCCAGTATATGTAGGCAGGGGTATATGTCCCCAGTATATGTAGGCAGGGGTATATGTCCCAGTATATGTAGGCAGGGGTATATGTCCCAGTATATGTAGGCAGGGGTATATGTCCCAGTATATGTAGGCAGGGGTATATGTCCCAGTATATGTAGGCAGGGGGTATATGTCCCAGTATATGTAGGCAGGGGGTATATGTCCCAGTATATGTAGCCAGGGGGATATGTCCCAGTATATGTAGTCAGGGGGCTATGTCCCAGTATATGTAGGCAGGGGTATATGTCCCAGTATATGTAGGCAGGTGTATATGTCCCAGTATATGTAGGCAGGGGGTATATGTGCCCAGTATATGTAGCCAGGGGTATATGTCCCCAGTATATGTAGGCAGGGGTATATATGCCCAGTATATGTAGGCAGGGGTATATGTGCCTAGTATATGTAGCCAGGGGGATATGTCCCAGTATATGTAGGCAGGGGTATATGTCCCCAGAAAAAAAGTGGCCATGTGTGCCCCAGCAGGAGGGGAGCAGCGCAGAGAAGAGGGAGAGCTATGAGCACTCACCTTAGGGGGCTCTCCCTCCCTCTCTCGCTGTCCCCTCCGGAGTCCGGAATGAAGTGTGCAGCGGCTGGCAGCGGGCGGAACTTACCTCCTATCGTCGCACGCGCCGGATGGATTAGCCGCTACTCTGGCCTAATCCAGACCAGAGTGCGGCACCAGAACTTCCGGCGCAGGAGTGAGATGATGTAAGTTCCGCGCGCTGCCCAGCCGCTGCACAGCACACTTCATTCCGGAGGGGACAGCGAGGGAGAGAGAGTCCCCTAAGGTGAGGGAAGGGGGGGGGGGGGAGACGTCCGCCCTTCCCCACTGTGCCCATAGCTCTCTCTCTTCTCTGCGCTGCTTCCCTCCTTCTGGCTGCACGGGCACGCGGCCAGGGGGGGGGGGCAGCGGGCGGCCAGGCTCGGGCAGATGCCCGGTTTTGCCGTATGTGCGGACGCCCATGGTCATGATGCAACTGGGGGAATCTGAAGGAGAAAACGATCAGCGTGATGATACCAACATCAGGCCATCTGCTTTAGGAAATGCTGGCCCCAGCAGCTATGACGAAGAAGAGGAGGAGGAACAGCTGGAGTTGGAGCAGGAATTTCATGCCACCACTGACGAGGGCCAGAGCGGTGCACGTTGGACTTCCACAATTCAGCGCGAATGGTCAGCAGAAGCAGACCAGGAAGAAGGTGACGACTATGATGCATCACAACTATCACAACGCTCACAAGAGGATGATGAGGATTCTGGCAGGACTCTGGCACACATGGCTCAATTCATGCTAGACTGCATTGAACGCGACCCACGCATTGTGCGCATTCTGGACAACACCAATTAGTGGGTTTATACCCTTCTGGATCCACGGTACAAACACAATGTTCCAAAACTGCTTGAAGAGTCAGACAGGTCAAAATGGAAGAATACCAGCAGGCCCTTGTGGAGACTTTAAAGAGGAGATTGACATCCTCCCCCTCCTCTAGCCAGTTGTACTCCGACAGACTGACTTCCGGCAAACCCAGGACGACCAGGAGGGCAGCAAACAACACAAGCCACAGCTAGTGCCCAAAAGGGAATGGTATCGGCAGTGTTCTTGGAGTGGGAAAATTTTCTGACACCCATGCAGCAGCCCACAGAACAGCAAGCGTGCAGATCCACCTCCAACACCAATCGCCTGGAGAAGATGGTCAAGGACTACATGTCAGATGGCGTAGCTGTGTTAAACAATCCATCTGCACCCTTCAACTATTGGGTATCGAAGCTAGACACCTGGCACGAACTGGCAATGTACGCAATAGAGGTGCTGGCTTGCCCGGCAGCCAGCGTTATGTCGGAACGCTGTTTCAGTGCTGCCGGAGGCATCGTCACAGATCGGCGTATCCGCCTCTCCACAGAAAATGCAGACCGTCTGACTCAAATTAAAATGAATCAATCCTGGATTGGAAACGACTACGCAACACTCCCGGACCCCAACCAAGTAACATGAACAATGAACATCTGTGATGGGTTAGCGTTTCCGGTCCCTGTTTATTGAACCTCTCATCTGTATTACATTTATGACTGCATGGCGACAAAATGCATTGCTATCCACACGCTTCTTGTCCTCATGCAAGGCCTGGGTTGCGCCTGAAAGCGTGGCCTTCTCCTCCTGCGCCTCCTCCTATTCCATCACGTGTGCTGCTGCTGGGTTAGCGTTGCCGGTCCCTTTTTACGGAACCTCTTATCTGTATTACATTTATGACTGCATGGCGACAAAATGCATTGCTATCCGCACGCTTCTTGTCCTCATGCAAGGCCTGGGTTGTTGTGTCTCAAAGCGTGGCCTTCTCCTCCTGCGCCGCCCTCCTCCTGTTCCATCACGTGTGCTGCTGCTGGGTTAGCGTTACCGGTCTCTTTTCCTGGAACCTCTTATCTGTATTACATTTATGACTGCATGGCGACAAAAAGCATGTTACCTGTGCAAAGAAAAATGACATTTTTCGCATTTAAAAGACATTTTTTCCTTTGAAACTTTACAATCAATTTTCTCAATAACTATAAGCTCTTTTTCAAATATTTTTTTCCTCTTGTACCCACTCGCAAGGTGCACATACCCTGCAAATTTGGGGTATGTAGCATGTAAGGAAGCTTTACAAAGCACGAAAGTTCGGGTCCCCATTGACTTCCATTATGTTCGGAGTTCGGCGCGAACACCCAAACATCGCGGCCATGTTCGGCGAACGTTCGCGAACCCGAACATCTAGGTGTTTGCCCAACACTAGTATAGGCACTCCCAGTATAGGGATCCAGGTAAAGGTGCCTCCAGTATAGGTAGACTGGTATAGACACTCCCAGTCTAGGGATCCAGGTAAAGGTGCCCCCAGTATTGGTAGCCAGGTATAGGTGCTCCCAATGTTTACTAGCCTGTACCCCGAAGTGTAAGTAACCAAACTGTCACCCAGTATAAGCACCCTCCACCGGCCACTGCTCTTTCACTTGCCTCAGACACCCCCCTCCTTCACAGAGTCCAGATCCCCCTTGCTGCACTGCCTGGCATGGTGGCATACTTCAGACCTCAGATCAGTGGCAGCCTACAATGAAGAGGAATGCTGTTACTAGGGGCACCACTCCCTATCTCTTCACTGCTGCTGATTTGAGGTCTGAAGTATTCATTCCCGCTGCGCTGAGCAGTGCAGTGAAGGGATCCAGACTCTGGAGAAGGGGACGCCCCGAGGCTGAACAGGTAAATGAGTGGCAACTGGGGGGAAGATGACATGGTGGCATTTCCTTTCCTTTCCTGGCACCACCCCTTGGAAAATGCCACCTGACCCATGTGGTTCAGGTGTCATCATACAAGGTCCGCCCCTGGCTCCACCACTTGTGCATATAGGTTGCATCCTTGGTATAACATTTCCAACATTGCTGTGATTTATTCTGTAACGTATGTTTTTAAGTGCCTGTAATTAACTCCTACTATTACCTTGAAAGGTTTTCATCAGATACAGATACCACTGTCTTAAGGTTGAGTCTCCCATAAGATAGATCATTTTGTCATTCAAACATTTGTTCCTTGAGTGTGAAGTTTGCCATGCTACAGAAGGTGGGTCTCCACCTGTCCTGGAAAACAAAGCCGCTGGGAAATGGAGATTCCATTCCAATGTTGCATTTGTAAGGCTTGGTGGTGTATTCTCCACAGTCAGCATGCAACGCATGAGCTGACGTGAAGTAGGTACACACACTAGCACAAGGAAACAGGCTATCCCTAGTATAGTGGAGGGGAGGACTGACTCCAATAGAAGATTGTGGCGCACAGAGCCGGTGCAGATCCGACAGCCACAAACAATACTTTCGCTATAACGTCTCAGCGCAAAGTAGCGCTGAACGCATAAACCAGAACTGAGGAGATCAGGACAGGTGGACAGAATGAAGGCTTGCTGGCTAGCCGCTACTTAGTGACAGCAAGCGTCCAAAACAAGACAGACTGGAATGAGGCAGCCAATGCGTTTGCAGCGATGGCGTGCCTCACAAAGACAGGACAGGATAGTCAGGAAATAGGAGGATCAAGATAGATGAATGTAACACAGACAAATATACAATAAGTATGTTTTCCTAGCGTATTACAATTACAGCTATCAATGAAACTATTTGTAACGTCTGACTAACATATGTATATATCGGCAATGAACCGATATATGACATAAGCAGGAACACTGACTAGGACTGGAGTAATACAGGGAACAGGACTCAGAAGGATTCGCTATCTCTTCGCAGAGATGAACGCAATCCACAAACGGTAACAGAACAGGATTCAGAAGGATTCGTTATCTCTTTGCAGAGATGAACGCAATCCACAAACAGAACCAGGAGCAGGAAACCTAACTCAGCACGGGTGATCACGATACGCGCAACCTACCAAAACGTGCTGGAAAGCTGACTAACTGAACACAGGATATAAACAGTTAGTGTACGTATACATCAGCGACACAGATGTATCAACGTAACACGAATACAAGGAAAATAATAAACGTGCTGGTATGCATATATATTGGCAATGAACCAATATATGATGCAAGACTAGCAAAGTATCTTTAGAACAAGAAACACGATCAGGGGCTGAAGCAACAGCAAGACAGGCTTAAACTGAAGCTATGAAAACCCGAGGAGTCCTGCAGGAAGCAGCTCTTTATACTGAGATCATCCAATGGGAGCAGACATGCAGATTCCCACACAGGTGAATGATAATCAGTCACAAGCTGACAGCAGGGAAAGGCAGACAAAGCTATGCAACTTGCATGGAAAGAGATCAGAACTGCCTGAGCTGCAGCACTACTACTTCCAGCAATACCTGCTGCAGCAGCGATCATGACAGCATTGTTGTAGAGATGGTGAAGATGACACTGAAAAATATAACAAAAAAGGATCAGAATAAAATATTGTTTCAAACAAAAACAAACAGGTAGAGACCTACATGGGCAACACGGGTGGTCACAAAAATGGATTGAAAAGGGTTAAGTAGAACTGACCAAGTAAATGTGTTACCCATTATAGTCAAGGAAAACAAAACCAGCACAAGCAATATTTTTGTAGCAGTCTAAAATGAATAAAAATGAACTTCTATTGAATAATGACTATGACACCTATCATTTTGCCTTCCTAAAATAGGAGGCATTTTCAAATACCTCTGGGCAGTGGGCGCCCTGTAGGCAACACATATTGAATGTATATAGGTTTTAAAATGGTCTCAAGTGTACCTTCCATAGTATAGCACACCACTTTGCCATGCATCTACAACCGCATTTCAAATACTTACATGTTTTCCACTTTTTTTTTTTTTGTTAAGTCACTTTCAAGAACTGGGGTAAAGGTTAGCAATAAATCCAAGAGACTTTAGATAGAAGACAAAATGACTCATGCCCTGTTATAAGGAGGATATCTGGAGTAATCCAAAGGCCCTTCCAGAAAAAGAAACAAAAACAAAACAACAACAAAAGAAACAGAGAGCACAGGAGGGTAGGCAGTAGTTAACTACACTAGATAGGTACAATGGAGGGGCTACAGGGCGTACGTTAAAAAGGGGCGCTGGGAAAAAAGGGGTTTTAAACGATAAACATGGATAACGTTTAAAAATATAATGTACTATATTTTGTTTAAAAATAATGTTTTATAAAGTTATAAATCATTAAATAATGTGCATGAAATCGGCAATTGTGAAAATGTTAATCTTCCGTTTAAAAAGTGAAACGTATAATAACGTTTAAAAATTTTTTAGTAAGTAACCCTCCCTGTACCTACCCCTAACCCCTAGACCCCTGGTGGTGCCTAAACCTAAGACCCCCCTGGTGGTGCCTAAACCTAAGACCCCCCTGGTGGTGCCTAAACCTAAGACCCCCCTGGTGGTGCCTAAACCTAAGACCCCCCTGGTGGTGCCTAAACCTAAACCCCCCCTGGAGGTGCCTAAACCTAAGACCCCCCTGGTGGTGCCTAAACCTAAGACCCCCCTGGTGGTGCCTAAACCTAAGACCCCCCTGGTGGTGCCTAAACCTAAGACCCCCCTGTGATAAGCATTAATAATGTTTCAAAAACATTTTTTTACTGTTTTTCATTTAAAAATAATGTTTTAAAAAAAATTGCAGTTTTTCGTTTAAAAATAATATGAAAAAATTTATAAATCATTAAATAATGTGTAATCATGAGAAGCAGTTATAAAACGTTATTTTTCTCCGGCGCCTTTTTTTCCTGTTGGGCGCCCATTAAACGATATTTATTATGGGAGTGAATGGCGGCGCCCGATTTGTCCACTAGCCTCCTGCGCCCTTTTTTACTGTTACCGGCCTTTAATACCATGTGCCCGGACATTCTGATCGACAATCTTGCGCATCTTGGGATAGACACCCTCCTCTGCAGGTGGGTAAAGGACTTTCTCTCCAACAGAACTCAACGGGTCAAGCTTGGCAGTCACATCTCCAGCGAGAGAACCACTAATGCCGGTGCACCGCAAGGCTGCGTGCTGTCCCCACTCCTGTTCTCCCTGTATACCAACAAATGCACCTCGACCTCCGACTCTGTCAAAGTTATTAAATTCGCAGACGATACCACGCTTATCGGCCTCATCGACAGAAACGGGGAGGACCCTTATCGAAATGAAATTGCGAAGATCTGTAATTGGTGCAAGGACAACAATCTTGTTCTCAACACGGCAAAGACAGTGGAACTGATCGTGGACTTCCGGAAACTCCCCCCTGCCCCCCTCCCTGTGTTCATCGACGGGTCTGAGGTCTCCAGAGTTCAGAGCATACGGTTCTTAGGCACAACCCTAACAAGCGACCTCAAATGGGAGCAGAACACTACTAAAACTCAGAAGAAAGCACAGCAAAGGCTATTCTTCCTGCGCCAATTGAAGAAATTTGGCATGTCATGGGAACTGCTGATCAGCTTTTACACCACGACCATCGAATCCATCCTCTGCTGCTCCATCATAGTCTGGTATGCCGGAGCAACTGCTAAGGATAAATACAAACTCCACAGAGTGATAAACGCAGCAGAAAAGATCATCGGCGCCCACCTGCCCTCACTAGATCTCCTCTACTCCACGAGGATGAAGACAAGAGCCACCAAGATCCTACTCGACCCCTCCCACCCGGGCAGACGCTACTTCGAGACCCTTCCATTGGGACGCCGGTTCAGATTCATCCCCTCCAAAACCACTAGGCGCATGAACACCTTCTTCCCCCAAGCAGTTCACCTGCTAAACTCACTGAACTCAAGACCCCCCCCCCACTACCACTGGGTCACTCTAGCCCCCAGGGCAAGCCAAGACTCTTAATGTGTTGCTCTATATGGTGTTGCGTGTATGTTTTGCTTTGCCTTGATTATGTTTGCCGTGTGTTATATGTTTGCCGGGTGTTAAATGTTATATGTTCCTGAACTGCCATTCGCCATGTGAACCACAAGCAATTCCGGGCCCACCAATTGGTGTGCTTGGCGAAAATAAAGATGGTTCTGATTCTGATTCTGATATACACACTGTATATACAGTATATATATATATATATATATATATATATATATATATATAATTTTATGGTAAGTAATTACTTATCGGTGAGGGTTATGCTATAGTCTGACCCAGTCCGACCCGGTCCCAACCTGGACAGAAAGTGTCACTTGGCTAAACAAATACAGATCCGCAGTGATTGGGTGTAGTAGTTCCGGGTGGTGGCTGGTCTACTACACCCGATCACTGCGGATGATCGTGGATTCAGTACGGAGCCGTATAGTGTCATTGAGCCGCCGGCCGGAGCTCGGACACACGAACTGGACCCCCCGTAAATCTCTCAGCAGCTCTTACCCCAGGACTGGAGCACAACCATCATTAGCACCACCTGAAAACACCACTGACTTTTCGAGGAAGGAGTAGAGTTGGGCCGAACGGTTCGCCGGCGAACGTGGTTCGCGCGAACGTGGTTCGCGCGAACGTAGGTGGTTCGCGTGCGGGTACCGCACGCGAACCTTTTGCGGAAGAAGTTCGGTTCGCCCCATAATGCACTGAGGGTCAACTTTGACCCTCTACATCACAGTCAGCAGGCCCAGTGTAGCCAATTAGGCTACACTAGCCCCTGGAGCCCCACCCCCCCTTATATAAGGCAGGCAGCGGCGGCCATTACGGCCACTCGTGTGCCTGCATTAGTGAGAGTAGGGCGAGCTGCTGCAGTCTCTCATATAGGGAAAGATTAGTTAGGCTTAACTTCTTCCTGGCTGCATACCTGTTCTGTTCAGTGAGCCCTCAGCCCACTGCATACCTGTACTGTGATCCTGCCACTGCATACCTGTTCAGTGATCCTGCCACTGCATACCTGTTCTGTTCAGTGAGCCCTCAGCCCACTGCATACCTGTACTGTGATCCTGCCACTCCATACCTGTTCAGTGATCCTGCCACTGCATACCTGTTCTGTTCAGTGAGCCCTCAGCCCACTGCATACCTGTACTGTGATCCTGCCACTCCATACCTGTTCAGTGATCCTGCCACTGCATACCTGTTCAGTGATCCTGCCACTGCATACCTGTTCTGTGAACCCGCCACTGTATACCTGTTCTGTTCAGTGGACCCGCCACTGTATACCTGTTCTGTGAACCCGCCACTGTATACCTGTTCTGTTCAGTGGACCCGCCACTGTATACCTGTTCTGTTCAGTGGACCCGCCACTGTATACCAGTTTAGTGAACACGCCACTGCATACCTATTGTGTTCAGTGATCCTGCCACTGCATTCCTGTTCTGTGAACCCGCCACTGTATTCCTGTTCAGTGAACCCGCCACTGCCGTCACTACACAAACAGCTGTTTGCGGTGCGTTACACAGTGAGTTTGGTGTGTCAGTGTGAAGCAGTACCTTAATTACACTACCTGATTGATGTATACACATGCAAGATGTTTTAAAGCACTTTAGGCCTGTCATTTAGCATTCAATGTGATTTCTGCCCTTAAAACGCTGCTTTGCGTCAAATCCAGATTTTTCCCGGGGACTTTTGGCGTGTATCCCACTCCGCCATGCCCCCCTCCAGGTGTTAGACCCCTTGAAACATCTTTTCCATCACTTTTGTGGCCAGCATAATTATTTTTTTTTTTCAAAGTTCGCATCCCCATTGAAGTCTATTGCGGTTCGCGAACTTTAACGCGAACCGAACGTTCCGCGAAAGTTCGCGAACCCGGTTCGTGAACCTAAAATCAGAGGTTCGGCCCAACTCTAGGAAGGAGGTGAGTCCATTCATGAACTATACGAACTATATGCAACCTATACGTCGAATATAGCCTTGACGCCTGGCATTTACAAGTGTAACCTACATTGGAAGATTGATTTCATACCAAGTCCAGGGGAGCCAACCTTCCGCGAAACTTTATTGTGATTTACATTGGGATATATCAGCAATTCTTTCCCCTGGAGGGAGTCCATTCTACAAACATTGAAACACCATTTTTAGGTACCTGCATGATATATATATATATATTTTTTAATCCTATTTTTATTTTTCTCATTTTTTGCAATTACATATCCCTAGGGTCTATTCTACATTCACATTTTTCATTTACCTACTCTTTGGCAATCTATGCACATTGGAGGGTCTGTGGATGATTGTTAGTCTGAATGAGACAGTTGTATATTATTATTTGTTCAAAATGACAACAAGCAATGGGCAGCGCTCACAGGCTGCAAGTGAAGTGAAAGCTCCAGAGATATGCCCAGCCCCTTGGGGCTAAATACACACCTTGAATACAAATCAGATGCAAATTATGTGCTAACACTAATCTAAATTCTAAAATTTGAATGCAAGCTGACACCCCTGGAGGCAGCTAGCCTGAAGTATACTTAAGTTTTGTACAGCAGAAGGAAATGGCAGCGCTTCCAAACAGACGCTGCACCTGAATTGACTACCTGCACAAGTATGCAGAGCTCGACTAACGGGCAGGTTACACACCTTGCATTCAAAACAGGTACAGTAAAGGGGGCGTTAGCTTCAGCATAAGTTGTGCACAAATTATCCCTAATAGACTCTCCTACGGTGGTGACGTGCCCCAACAGGAGAGAATCTAACCACTAATCTAGCAGTGAAACATATCAAAAAGTGAAGCATGTTCAAACAATGAAAATTGTCCAAAAAAGAAAAACAGGGTTAAAACCTCAAACTAATGTAACAGTGAAGCATATTATATATTATTATTGCTTGACCTGCATGTAATGTAATATAATGTAACGCATTTTATTGTATTAATAAATCCTCAGATACTTTACTGAATAACGGTTTGAAAATATATAATATTGGGTGAATGATACAGGACACCAGCTAGACCCAGCGCAACTAGTATTTGTTTAGCCAAATATAACTATTTTGTATGAGGTGAGTGGGTCCCCATACCTAACTAGTTAGCAGCGGGCAGAACAGTTAAACTTACCTACCTAAGCGCCCTCCACCTTTTTAGAGAAAGTGTCACTTGTATACCTGATTTTAAACCCTTTCAGGCAGAGGAAGAAAAAAAAAAGGAACACAGCCTAGTTATTTGTGTGCTAGGCACGGTACACACAAATGTCCATCTCATCATGTCTCATGTCACCTTGGTTGTCCTTTATGTGCCACATGGACCGAAAAACCAAAAGTGTGAGGTCCCCTTTAAGAACATGGAGAGGAGGATGTGGATTGAAGATGGGAGGAGTGACACCACTTCCAAGTAGATCTGAACCCACTCGGACCGTCTGTGGTACTGTACGAGGCCAATTTTCAGCCCCTCATCACCCCTCAATCTTACTCCAGTGTCTTTCGGGGTGGACCGCATAGAGGCTCCATGTAGCGTGCAAGAGATAGAGGGTAGCGCTCATACACATGGAACACAAGGAAGAACTGCAGACTGACCTGTGGGAAATGACATCACGGTCAGAGGTGTCCCAGCAGGAAGTGATTGCGGCGGGTACACACAGCCGCTGATCCATGCTGTTAATACCTCCACTTCACACAGAGTCACTGGCTGAACCTATACTGGAAGATGCCGATGCATACCGGTAAGTGCTAGTTACAGAACTTTGTCTTTTCCAACATGGACTTAACAGCATCACGGATGTGTGCATAATAACCCATATGAGGCACAGTGTGAACTATTACACTATTTACAGGATTAGTACAGGAAACAGGATATGTTGACCTGGATTAGTTTGTTCACAGTAGCTTAAACATACAAGTAGCTTCTATACTATTGTTTTTAGATTTTTTTATAATTTTTTTGGACTTCTTTTCTACTTTTTTTAACGTACTGGTATGTTTTTTTAAATGGGACACCAGTAAGCTCCATTAGATGTGAATGTTTATAGTACGACCAGGGCCGGATTTAGGCCAAGGCCGCCTAGGGCACCACAGGAGCAAGGGCACCAAAGCAGCAGGCTGAATTTATGCAGCATTTGCAAGCTTGCCAATGCTGCAATGCAGGGAGATCAAACTGCGGTACTCTGCTGCTAGCTGCCTGTGCAGCAGCCAGCCACCTTGCTCTCCATGCACGTTTGCATTGTGGCCGGCAGCTATGGACTTCGGGGAGCATTGGAGACGGAAAGGAAGAGGAAGCTTCTGCACTGGAGATGAGCTGAGAAATCAGTGACACTGATGGCTGCTGCAGTGTGAAGGTGAGCTAACTACCTATACTGAAAGGTGGGGGAGGGGTCAACTGGCTACCTATACTGGAGAGGGGGGCGGGGGAGTTATCAGGTTATCTATACTAGTGGGAAGGGGGGAGGGGTCATCTGGCTTCCTATACTGAAGGGGGAGGCTGGTGACTGTGGCCTTGGGCGGTAAAAAGTACAAATCCGGCCCTGAGTATAACTGTCACCGAGGCATGCCTATTTTAAGAATATAATCAATAAACAAAACATTTTACATTCATGCTCTAGTTCCAGTGCTCCTTGTTTTAACCACTTGCCGACCGCCCACAGCCGATGGGCAGCGGCAAAGTGGACGCCGAAAGGACCGCAATACGCCCAAGGGCGTTGCGTCCTTTCGGCATGCCGGGGGAGCGATCGCGTCATTCATGACGCGCGCTTCCCCCGGCAACTGGCTCCGCCCACCCGCGACGACAACCCGCCGGCTGTTCGGAAGCGCCGGCGGGTTGTTAACCCCGCGATCACCGCTACAAAGTGTATAATACACTTTGTAATGTATGCAAAGTGTATTATAAAGGCTGCCTTCTGCCCTGGTGGTCCCAGTGTCCGAGGGACCACCAGGGTAGGCTGCAGCCACCCTAGTCTGCACCCAAGCACACTGATTCCCCCCCCCCTGCCCCCTGATCGCCCACAGCACCCCTCAGACCCCCCCCCCTGCCCACCCCCCAGACCACTGTTTGCACCTAATCACCCCCCTAATAACCCATCAATCACTCCCTGTCACTATCTGTCAACGCTATTTTTTAAAAAAATTCCCTAAACTGCCCCCTGGGGGACTCCTGATCACCCCCCCACCCCTCAGATTCTCCCCAGACCCCCCCCCTGTGTACTGTATACATCTATCTCCCCTGATCACCTGTCAATCACCTGTCAATCACCCGTCAATCACCCATCAATCACCCATCAATCACCCCCTGTCACTGCCACCCATCAATCAGCCCCTAACCTGCCCCTTGCAGGCAATCTTGACAAGTAGATGTACAGAGGCACCAAAAGGATAAAATATGCTAAAATGTTTAAAATATTCGTGTGGCGGCGGTGGACCGGCTACTCAGAAATAGACTCGATGCTGTTTTAAGATAAAGACAATTTATTCACATACTCCATGAACAGAACCGCAACGCGTTTCACGGGTATATTCCCTCTTCCTCAGGCAATAAACAGATAGGAGTACACTGTAAAGACAGAGACAGATAGCGTGTCCTTAGACCAATGTATATGTGTGCTGATGATTTTTGGTGCATAGTTATGTTAACGTGAATAATGGGTAAACAATGCTGTGGTTAGAGGTATATTGGGAGAGGGGGTGAGGGGCTGTGCGGAGATTGTTATAAGAGTTAAAAATCGTAGTGAAAAAACGGAGGGGGGGGGGAGGGGGCACAGAAGGGGGGGGAAGGGGGGGCTATTAGGGGAGGGGGGGGTTGGGAAAAATTAAGGGTGGAAAAACACAATGCAATCAGATGTAGTAAGATGTAGTAAAATGCAGAAAACCAGACTCACCAGTACAGTCTCAAGGTCACGAATAGAGCCTCTGTACCGGTGAGTCTGGAGATCAAGGTTTATATACCTAAGAGTATATGGGTGGACCAATTGCATGGTTAATAAGGGGTGGGGGCTGTGTGATAGGCAGGTAATGTGTTTCTATGGGTGGGGAGGAGACAAGCTTGGGGGCGTGTTTGTGGGCCAATAGGAGCAGGGGACAAGTTATGTAACCTATGTTGGGCCAATAGGAGCAGGGGACAGGTTACGTAACCTAAGTTGGGCCAATAGCAAGAGGGGATGTGGTTGTGTAACTTCGGGGAACAGAAAATAAACAAATGTGTACAAAGTGTATCTATTCAGAGGCTGAATAGAGTACTGGTTAAGGGCACAGCCTCTGGCACAGGAGACCAGAGTTTGAATCCCGGCCAGGGTCTGCACCTATTTTGTAAGGAGTTTAAGGCAAGACTGCCTAACAAATGTGTACAAAGTGTATCTATTCTGAATAGAGTACTAGTTAAGGGCACAGCCTCTGGCACAGGAGACCAGGGTTCGAATCCTGGCTAGGGTCAGCACCTATTTTGTAAGGAGTTTAAGGCAAGACTGCCTAATATTGCTGGGTGGCCTCCTGAGCACGTCCCAGTGGCTGCAGCTCCTGGGCGTCTTAAATCTAACAGGAGAAAAGCGTTGTACAAATGTTTGGATTATTAGATGTACAAGATGCATGTTGCTACCCCCAAGTGGTTATTTTTTAGACTGTTTGAGGGAAAAAGGAATAGATAACAAATAACATTCATTCTAACAGACATAAAGTGCATATTGGTGCATCTTTGCGCCCTAAAAGACTGTAGACATAAAGGACATAATTAATCATTGACATACAAAGACATAATAAAAGTCTACATATAAAAAAATAAATATAAATAAATAAATACATCCATCAGAACAAGGCATAAAGGAAATTAAAATTCATCCGGTTCCTGATTAACTGCATAGAATAATAAAAATAATGATGATAATAACAACAATAATAATAACAGTAATAATAACAACAATAATAATAATAATAATAATAGTAATAACAACAAGAATAAGTAACAGATAAAAAGAGAGGACGGGATTAAAAAGAGAAACTGATCGCTGTTAATGGGATGAACTAGTAAATTTTCTCCAGTACTTCATTGAGACCATCTGGAGTTAAAGTTTTGAGAATTTGGATTCAATACATTTCACGTTTCTTGAGGGAGTCAAAAGAATCTGAACGATTGTGCGGAATTGATTCGATGAATGTGATGCGGAATAATTCAGGATTACTGTCGTGGCAAGTGGAGAAATGGCGCGAAACACTGTGTGGGGGAAATTTGTTTAATATATTTATTTTATGCTGTCCTACTCTACTTCTAGCTAATTGGGTGGTTCTGCCCACATACTGCAGCTGGCACGGGCACGAGATTATATAGATAATATATTTTGATTTGCAGTTGATGACGTCCTTTATTTGATATTTAATGTTAGTGACCAGGGAGGAAAATGATGAGGTATTGAGAACAAATTGACAAGCTAGGCACCTTTTGTGGTTGCATGGTGCACTTCCTGGTATCTGGGTGGTGGGTGGATGCATGGTATTGGTCTGACTCTGGCGTAGTCTACTGGGGGCCAAAAAGCTGCGGAGGTTAGGGGCGTGTTTGTAAGTAATGGCGGGTTTAGTGGGTATGATTGGTCGTAGGTGGGGGTCCTGGAGGAGGATCTCCCATCTCTTGTTTAAAATACTACGAATGGACTGGTGTTGGTGACTGAATTTAGTGATGAACCGGGGCATGTCTGAAGTCTGATTGTCAGCTGGTGGTGGTGATGGACCGTGGGTTTTGGCTTTGAGATATGCGTCTTTTAGAATTTTTTGGGGGTATTGACGATCGGTGAATTTGGTTGTTAAGACTTTGGATTGACTATTATATTGTTGAACATCTGTACAGTTCCGGTATATTCTTTTATACTGACTGTATGGGGTATTTTTGGTCCAGGGGCGGTGGTGAAAACTATGGTAGTGAATGTAGTTATTGGCATCGACCGGTTTGAAAAATGTTTTGGTTTTGATATGGTGTTGTTCAGTATATAGGACTAGGTCTAAAAATTCTATTGATACTGCGTCATGGTGAGAAGTGAACTGTAAGCCTGCGGGGTTGGTGTTAAGGTAGTCAAGGAATGAAGGGATAAGATCGGGGGTACCTTTCCATATGAACACTAGATCATCTATAGTTCTTTTGTAGAAGATGATATTGTTGGAGAACGGGTTGTCGTGGTATATTTTGATATGTTCAAGAAGTCCCATGGCCAGATTAGCATAAGAAGGGGAGAATGAGCTTCCCATGGAAACTCCACTGACTTGGTGGTAGGTATGGTCTTGGAATGTAAAAATATTATTGTTAAGAATGAATTCCGTGCACTGTATTAGAAATGATTGTTGCATTTGTGGCATGGATATATTCGATTTTAGATAGTACTGTAAGGCAGTGAGTCCAAAGGTATGTGGTATATTGGTGTACAATGAAGTGACATCACAGGTTAGCCAGATATAGTCTTCTTGCCAGGATGTGGATTGTAAGAATTGAATCAGGTGCTGAGAGTCTTTTAGAAATGAGGGTAGGGCTTGGACATGAGGCTGTAAATGTGTGTCTATGAAACGAGATAGGTTGCTGGTGACGGAATCAATACCAGAGATGATCGGTCTGCCAGGTGGTTTGTGAATGTTTTTGTGGATTTTGGGCAGGTAGTAGAAAAAGGGAGTTTTGGGGTGGTGGTTAATAATGAAGTTCCTCTCATTCTTGGTAATGATGTTGTTGTGTAGGGCGTCATTGATGAAGTTTTTAAGGGTTTTGTTAATTTCAGGGGTGGGGTCTGCATGTAGTCGTGTGTAATGTTTGGGGTTGTTTAATAATCGAAGGGATTCGTCCAGGTAATCAGCTCTATCTAGGATGACAATCCCTCCCCCTTTGTCCGCTGGTTTTATGACTATATCGAGATTGTTTTGCAGAGTTTTAAAGGGGTTAATCTTTCGGGTAATGAGAGGTTGGAGGTAGGGAGGGCGTCAGGGATGGTGAGACCTTGTAAGTCTTTTAAAACAAGGGAGTAAAAGGTGTTGATGAAATTCCCTTTGGAAGCGGTGGGATAAAATCGTGAGCGGCCTTTAAGTTTGGTATTGATGAATTTCTCTGTCTCAATTTCTGCTGTGGAAATGGAGACGATAGGAAGTGTGTCGTTGTTAGTAATGATGAGCTCAGTGGGGTCCGTAAATGTTAAGGTATTATGTTTTTTTATGGCAAAATGTCTTTTGAGGGTAAGTTTGCGGATGTAGGTGTTAAGATCACTGAATAATTCCAACAATTCCGATTGGTTGGTGGGACAGTATGAAAGGCCTTTTTCTAGCAGGCCAGTTTCATGTTCTGTGAGGATATGGCTGGATTGTAACGATTGTGGGATCGTCTCCGTGGTCAGCGCACCAGACGTGCGCTGACGCGGCGGATTTCCTCCACAAGCGTATTATTGCGGACACCCAGGCTAGGTGCTATGCACCCGCAGAGGGCAATTCCCACCGGCAGATGGCGCTGTGGAGTGCAGGTGAACACAGCCGCTGCACAGCCACAGATGCCAAATGGGAATTGTACAGATCCGGGACAAGGTACAATCAGTCAGGGCTGGATAGCCCACAGGGAACAGAGCAAAGGGACAGAACCAATGTGTGCCCACCAAATTAGTCGCCACCCAGCGACGGCGAACACACAACGGCAGAAACGAAGTAGGAAACGCAATCGCAAGAATGGCGATTGCCAATAGCGACACAAGACTGAGCAGGACAGAGCACAAGGGTAGCAAAGGCACAGCAAATAATACAATAAGGAGATACGGAAAATAACAAACGCTAGCTAACCGCAAACACCGCACTCATTCGCAACAGTGCATGCGGTTATGCGTGGTCTCCACGTGATAAGCACAATAGAGACAAGCACGCCTAACTAACCATTAACAGACAAACATGAAACAGAGGACGCAAGCGCTTGCTTAACGGTTACCTCACCGAGCCTCCAGCAAGCGTAGCAGACAAGACAGACACACGAAAACAGGGACAAGCGAGAGATAGGATCCACAGCAATAGGGAAAAGTGGCTAGCGTGATCCAGGTACAGAGTAGCAGAACAGAAGGATCCCCAGCGCTAGCGAAAAGTGGCTAGCGCGATCCCAGAAGACAGAACAGAAGGATCCCCAGCGCTAGCGAAAAGTAGCTAGCGCGATCCCAGGAGACAGAACAGAAGGATCTCCAGCGCTAGCGAAAAGTGGCTAGCGTGATCCCAGGAGACAGAACAGAAGGATCCACAGCACTAGCGCAAAGAGACTAGTGCGATCCAGAGAAGATAATAACAGAACAGAAGGGCCTACCAGTAGCAACCGCTGCTCTGGTTAGCACCCCACAGACAGACAGAACAGGAAATACGAATAATACAATCCTAACTAGACTAGGGAATCTGCCTAGCGCAGTCCCACGAATAACTCTAAACTAATCTTCAACGAGAAGTAGTATGGCTGACACTCACTAGGAGTGTATACTACAAACCCTGAAGGAATGACCAGCAAAGGACTGTGGGTAATCCCAACCTTTATACTGCCAGTCATCACAGGAGGCAGGTAGGGGATTTGCATAACGAATGTATGCAAATTACTCAGCAGCAAGCTGCAGAACTGACAAAAGGTCTCTCTTAAAGAGACCTGCAGAATGCAGACGTGAACAGTGGTCAAAACGCTGCCTGTCTGAACAGGCAGCTGAGCAGATTCTCACAGTACCCCCCTTTCTAGGGTCGAATTCCAGACGACCCTCAAAACTGATATCTCCAAACCAGTGCTGGGCGTAATGGAAAAAGCTACGCTTACGGATCATTACGCGTAATTTTACGCTATTACGCATTACGGAATTACGCTTACGGCGTAGACATTCAATTACGGTACATGTCTGTAATTACGCATAGACCTTACGCAATTACACGTAAGAATACCGTAATTCAGGTTGTTACGTTATAGGCTTACGCGTAAAATCCTACTAGCAATTAATGCGTAAGGTCATGCTGCCAAGCGGAAAAGTTGACGCATGGATCAATGTTAGGTAGCCGCCGACTTTAAGTGTTAATAGCAAAGCCCCCTTAATTGCTAAGAGCCTCAAATTTGGAGAATATATTAAGGAGATCAGAAGGAATAAGAGGAAAAATGTTTTTTCAAAAAGACCTTATAGTTTTTGAGAAAATCGATGTTAAAGTTTCAAAGGAAAAATATATACATTTAAAAACCCGCCGACTTTAAAGGTTAATAGCAAAGCCTGCTTAAAATTTAGGAACACCAAATTCACAGGATATATTAAGGGGATCAGTGGGAATAAGAGGAAAAATTTGTTTTTCAAAAAGACCTTATAGTTTTTGAGAAAATCGATTTTTAAGTTTCAAGGGCAAAAATGTCTTTTAAATGCGGAAAATGTCAGTTTTTTTTGCACAGGTAACAATAGTGTTTTATTTTCATAGATTCCCCCAAGTGGGAAGAGTTTTACTTACTTCGTTCTGAGTGTGGGAAATATTAAAAAAAAACGACGTGGGGTCCCCCCTCCCAGACCTCTTTAACCCCTTGTCCCCCATGCAGACTGGGATAGCCAGAATGCGGAGCACCGGCCGCGTGGGGCTCTGCACCCTGACTATACCAGCCCGCATGGTCCATGGATTGGGGGGTCTCGGAAGGGGAGGGGCAGCCAAGCTTTCCCCTCCCCCTCCGAGCCCTTGTCCAATCCAAGGACAAGGGGCTCTTCTCCACCTCCGATGGGCGGTGGAGGTGGAGGCCGCGATTTCCTGGGGGGGGGTTCATGGTGGCATCTGGGAGTCCCCTTTAAAAAGGGGTCCCCCAGATGCCCACCCCCCCTCCCAGGAGAAATGAGTATAGAGGTACTTGTACCCCTTACCCATTTCCTTTAAGAGTTAAAAGTAAATAAACACACAAACACATAGAAAAAGTATTTTAATTGAACAAAAAACATAACCACGAAAAAAGTCCTTTAATATTCTTAATTAACCATTAATACTTACCTGTCCCTTTAAAAGCCAGTTCCCACGCAATATCCTCGGAAATATACTAATCCGTTACAATGTAACAAAGTTGTTACAATGTAACAACTTTGTTACTTTGTAACACCACCGCACCCAACGTCACTCGCTGCTCACCCGCCGGCCGCCGCATACACTCTAAGTCCCCGCCGGCTCCCGCCGTCCACTCCGCCCACACCTGTCACCCATATACATGCTGGCACCCATGGGTGCCAGCAAGTATATAGGTGACATGTGGGAGAGGCGGGGAGGGCAGCGAAGCCGGCGAGGACTTAGCGTCCTAAACCCGACAGAGCTCTGAGCTATATAGCTCAGAGCTCTCGAAAGCATCTTTGTATTTGGGCTCCAAGGAGCCCCATTGGTCCTTAGCAGACCAATGGGGTTCCTTCTGATTTGAAGGAACCCCATTGGTCTGCTAAGGACCAATGGGGCTCCTTGGAGCCCAAATTCAAAGATGCTTAGAGAGCTCTGAGCTATATAGCTCAGAGCTCTGTCGGGTCTGTGCAGCGCAGACGCGTATGCGGCGGCTGAGCGGCGAGTGACGTCGGGTGCGGCGTAGTTACAATGTAACAAAGTTGTTACATTGTAATAACTTTGTTACATTGTAACTGATAGAACATTTCCGAGGCTATTTCGAGGGATCATTTTTCTAAAGGGACAGGTAAGTATTAATGGTTAATTAAGAATAATATTTGAGGCTCTTAGCACTTAAGGGGGCTTTGCTATTAACCCTTAAAGTCTGCGGCTTTTTTATATTATACGGGAGCGTAATATTACGCGATTACGGCAGACTGTGTAATTTCAATGGGAGTTTACTGTCTTACGCGTAATTTGTTACGCGTAATAACGTAACCTACGGTCTACGCGTAATTAATTACGCGTAATACCGTAACCTTACACGTAACGCTTACGGTGCATTTGTAGTGAATTACGATGCGTAATTACGCTAATGCGTAATTTCGGCCCAGCACTGCTCCAAACCACTCAAACAGAAGACTCATGAAGGTCGGGGCAGCCCGACAAGGTCCAATTCCAGAGTCAGTCCACCCGAAACCGACCTCATTGGAAACAGAAGCCACCGAAACATGCCCATCAGTACTACCAGTCTCAGTATAACACCCATCAGGACTGTGAACGCCAGAGAAGAAGCCATCGACACCCTCCAGACAATTCCCACCACCATCCAAGGAGCGTCCGAAAATACCAAACCTGCCACAATACCTGTTCGAAGTGTCCCTTACAACACAAAAGCCACCGTTGATCTTATTCAGGGTACCAAGCAAAATTTCTCCCGGAATCTCCCAGAACCTTTTGAAGCTCCACAGAGATCCCAAGAGGGCAGAACAATCACCAGGCTCACATGGAGAATTACCAAGAACCCCCATGGAACCAATGACAATTCCGGATTCAGAATTACGAGGACACCCATCAAGATCAAGACTTTCAGGGACCACTTCTGGGCATGCAAGCAGGCAGGCCATATCAGAGCATGTCTCCACTGAGGAAGCATCTGAGTACGCTGGTAACCGAGGCACACTTGGGCTTTCTGGGTCACAGAGCACACTGGGGTACACCAGCACAGGAGAAACCTCAGGACATGTTGGGGAACTGCCAACCTCAGAGTCCGGCACGACAAGATCAAAACCAGTACCGGGCAGAGAATCATCATGAGTGGAAGTCACAGGCACTGGACTTTCAAAAGAAGCCTCGGATACAAATTCAGAAATTTCTGTGACAATAATATCATCATTGACTACATATGAGAGAAGCTCCATCAGAGCTGAAAAGGTAGCCAGCAAGGCAGCAATGCCTACGGAAGAGGGTAACACCTCAGAAGGACTTGGGGGGCAGGAGACATCTCCTACAAGTTCTGCACCCTTTGGGAGGAACTCAGAGACCTCCAGAACATCGAACAAGACCTCAGGAACATCATTTTTCAAGTTTTCTAGGAAGGATTCTGAACTATCCATGTTACAGGGCAAAACTGGAACTTTATCTTGTGGACAGGGCAGATGTCCCAAGGAAGGTTCCACCATAAACTGAGATTGAATTTCATAATCATGAGGGGAATGTACAGGCATATTCACTGGACCACACACTGACTCCCTAACTTTAATCTCACTGCACCCAGAATTCTGCGTAGCAGTCAAACTAGCTTGCAATTCCAAAACTGCAGAAAAACAGGTGAAAATAGCAGCAATACCTAGACGAGCCTCTAGGGACACTGCAGGAGATATTGTACAAGGCAATATTGACTCATCCAGAGTACAGGGTGGAGAGTCAATACTTTCTTCAGAATCAGACTCGCAAATGTCAATGCGAGTGGACATAATGTCTTTATTCATGATACAGGGCAGGCTCAGAGACATCTTCTCTGGACAGAGCAAAGGTGCTTCAGTATCAGGTTCGCAAACCCAAGGCGCTGTCTCACTCTTGGACTCGGCTAACAATGTCGAATCCGAGGAGTCAGAACGCGAAATTTGCGAATCCAAGATCGCAGTCGATTGCGAAAGTGGACATTTTCGAAGACAGGGATTCAGAGATCTCCAGGCTGAATTGCTGGATCTCAGAAACGCCAGCTGACAATGTGCTTTTACAAACATCAACTGAATGAAGTACACGTTGTTCATTCAGAATCATTTTCCACATACAAATCAGCGGACTCACAAAGTCTAATTCACACCCCTTTCCTTTTCTTAAGGCAGAAGCAGAACTTATACATGCTTTCAAGACAGACTCACTTCTGGCAATGTAGTACTCACAAAATGCCTTTGAATTGTTCTCCAATTCGTACACCAGCGATTCGAGCTGCTTCTTCTGGAACGGGGGCTCCCATTCACACCTGACTAGGTCTGAGCATACATACTGAACAATATTAGAAGAAGGAGTTGTGACAACAACATGAGAACCTTTATTAATCACATTACCCTTACTCTTGAAACTGCATAGTTTGGGATTTTTCCCCATAGCAAGATCATAGATGGAGGATCTTAAAGTAGTACTGGGAGAAGAAGATCTGTTTTTACAAGACAAGGGATCCCACATATCATTGACAAAACTGACACACTCACGCCGATCACAATCGGCAGGAACATCTGAGAAACAGGCATCAGATCGCACAGATTCAACCTCCAAACAAACAGAAGAAACTTCATCAGAATTCACACAGGTGTCCACAAACGAGGCACACCCATTCATTTCAGGTTGCACAGTGTCCAAACTCACTTGCTTTACCCCAGAAAGACAGGAATAATCATGTGACAATGGTGTCTCTTTATTTGAAATAATTGGTTGGTGTGTGTGCAATTCGTCCAAAATAGTCTGCCACACATAAATCACCAGATCCACATCACACTCATCACATTCATCAGAATCGATCAAAAGGTACATTGAGTCGAGACAATCATTCAGGTCATCCGCGCTATTTGCGATATAAAAATCGCAAAAGGCTTTCCAATCGAAATCAAACTCTTCCAACAAGGCCCCAATCTCCCATGAGGCAAATGGCGGTTCAAACAACCCAGTATCTAGATAATCTCCATATGGGTTGGGGTCAGGAACGAGGACAGACTTTTTAACTGCTTTAATGTAGTGTGCGATCCTACCTATAATAGGATCCACATATGCCTTTGCCTCAGGCAATGACATCTGAAACAAACCGAAGGTTCCCTCTGCCCTGGGAATTTTGGTTGGGCTGGACATTCTGTAACGATTGTGGAATCGTCTCCGTGGTCAGCGCACCAGACGTGCGCTGACGCGGCGGATTTCCTCCACAAGCGTATTATTGCGGACACCCAGGCTAGGTGCTATGCACCCGCAGAGGGCAATTCCCACCGGCAGATGGCGCTGTGGAGTGCAGGTGAACACAGCCGCTGCACAGCCACAGATGCCAAATGGGAATTGTACAGATCCGGGACAAGGTACAATCAGTCAGGGCTGGATAGCCCACAGGGAACAGAGCAAAGGGACAGAACCAATGTGTGCCCACCAAATTAGTAGCCACCCAGCGACGGCGAACACACAACGGCAGAAACGAAGTAGGAAACGCAATCGCAAGAATGGCGATTGCCAATAGCGACACAAGACTGAGCAGGACAGAGCACAAGGGTAGCAAAGGCACAGCAAATAATACAATAAGGAGATACGGAAAATAACAAATGCTAGCTAACCGCGAACACCGCACTCATTCGCAACAGTGCACGCGGTTATGCGTGGTCTCCACGTGATAAGCACAATAGAGAAAAACACGCCTAACTAACCATTAACAGACAAACATGAAACAGAGGACGCAAGCGCTTGCTTAACGGTTACCTCACCGAGCCTCCAGCAAGCGTAGCAGACAAGACAGACACACGAAAACAGGGACAAGCGAGAGAAAGGATCCACAGCACTAGCGAAAAGTGGCTAGCGCGATCCAGGTACAGAGTAGCAGAACAGAAGGATCCCCAGCGCTAGCGAAAAGTGGCTAGCGCGATCCCAGAAGACAGAACAGAAGGATCCCCAGCGCTAGCGAAAAGTAGCTAGCGCGATCACAGGAGACAGAACAGAAGGATCCCCAGTGCTAGCGAAAAGTGGCTAGCGCGATCCCAGGAGACAGAACAGAAGGATCCACAGCACTAGCGCAAAGAGACTAGTGCGATCCAGAGAAGATAATAACAGAACAGAAGGGCCTACCAGTAGCAACCGCTGCTCTGGTTAGCACCCCACAGACAGACAGAACAGGCAATACGAATAATACAATCCTAACTAGACTAGGGAATCTGCCTAGCGCAGTCCCACGAATAACTCTATACTAATCTTCAACGAGAAGTAGTATGGCTGACACTCACTAGGAGTGTATACTACAAACCCTGAAGGAATGACCAGCAAAGGACTGTGGGTAATCCCAACCTTTATACTGCCAGTCATCACAGGAGGCAGGTAGGGGATTTGCATAACGAATGTATGCAAATTCCTCAGCAGCAAGCTGCAGGACTGACAAAAGGTCTCTCTTAAAGAGACCTGCAGAATGCAGACGTTTAACAGTGGTCAAAACGCTGCCTGTCTGCACAGGCAGCTGAGCAGATTCTCACATGGATAAATTGAATATACTTCTTTTGGTTTCTGTGGTGGGGGTGGGATTGGTTGCCTTGGGGGGAAATTTATCATTTGTTTCTTTTTTCTTTTACCTCTAGATCCTCGCTTTCTGAATCGGATAGTGGGTGTTTCGTCTTTTTTAGTGGTTGTGGAAGGGAGCGGGTTGAAATGGGGCTGGGTAATTGGGTGACTAAAATGTTTTGTGATAGGGAGGCCGGTAATTCTAAAAAAGAGGATGACAAGGTTTGGTTCTGTGATTCACAGTTATCAATATGTTGGGTGATTCTGGGCATTAGAAATTTGCAGATAGTGGTTTGTTGAGGTATAACCGAGGTGAAGTTTGGTGGAGGGGTCAATGGGTCTGTGGTAGTAGGGGAGTTGGGGCCTGAGGTGTAAGTGCTGATCTGGGATAGTCTGAGGAGATTGTCCGAGTTATTGTCAGCCGGAGCGTGGTTGGGGGAGGGACTGTCATCCTTTGGGGGTCCCGTAATGTCCGTTTTTATTGTGAGACTCTCTGGAGGGTCTCACAATTATCTATATAATCTTGTGCCCGTGCCAGCTGCAGTATGTGGGCAGAACCACCCAACTAGCTAGAAGTAGAGTAGGACAGCATAAAAGAAATATATTAAACAAATTTCCCCTACACAGTGTTTCACGCCATTTCTCCACTTACCACGACAGTAATCCTGAATTATTCCGCATCACATTCATCGAATCAATTCCGCACAATCGTTCAGATTCTTTTGACTCCCTCAAGAAACGTGAAATGTATTGGATCCAAATTCTCAAAACTTTAACTCCAGATGGTCTCAATGAAGTACTGGAGAAAATTTACTAGTTCATCCCATTAACAGCGATCAGTTTCTCTTTTTAATCCCGTCCTCTCTTTTTATCTGTTACTTATTCTTGTTGTTATTACTATTATTATTATTATTATTGTTGTTATTATTACTGTTATTATTATTGTTGTTATTATCATCATTATTTTCATTATTCTATGCAGTTAATCAGGAACCGGATGAATTTTAATTTCCTTTATGCCTTGTTCTGATGGATGTATTTATTTATTTATATATTTTTTTTTATATGTAGACTTTTATTATGTCTTTGTATGTCAATGATTAATTATGTCCTTTATGTCTACAGTCTTTTAGGGCGCAAAGATGCACCAATATGCACTTTATATCTGTTAGAATGAATGTTATTTGTTATCTATACCTTTTTTCCTCAAACAGTCTAAAAAATAACCACTTGGGGGTAGCAACATGCATCTTGTACATCTAATAATCCAAACATTTGTACAACGCTTTTCTCCTGTTAGATTTAAAACGCCCCAGGAGCTGCAGCCACTGGGACGTGCTCAGGAGGCCACCCAGCAATATTAGGCAGTCTTGCCTTAAACTCCTTACAACATAGGTGCTGACCCTAGCCGGGATTCGAACTCTGGTCTCCTGTGCCAGAGGCTGTGCCCTTAACTAGTACTCTATTCAGCCTCTGAATAGATACACTTTGTACACATTTGTTAGGCAGTCTTGCCTTAAACTCCTTACAAAATAGGTGCAAACCCTGGCCGGGATTCAAACTCTGGTCTCCTGTGCCAGAGGCTGTGCCCTTAACTAGTACTCTATTCAGCCTCTGAATAGATACACTTTGTACACATTTGTTTATTTTCTGTTCCCCGAAGTTACACAACCACATCCCCTCTTGCTATTGGCCCAACTTAGGTTACGTAACCTGTCCCCTGCTCCTATTGGCCCAACATAGGTTACATAACTTGTCCCCTGCTCCTATTGGCCCACAAACACGCCCCCAAGCTTGTCTCCTCCCCACCCATAGAAACACATTACCTGCCTATCACACAACCTTGATCTCCAGACTCACCGGTACAGAGGCGCTATTCGTGACCTTGAGACTGTACTGGTGAGTCTGGTTTTCTGCATTTTACTACATCTTACTACATCTGATTGCATTGTGTTTTGCCACCCTTAATTTTTCCCAAACCTCCCCTCCCCTAATAGCCCCCCCCCTTTTGCCCCCCCCCCTTCTGTGCCCCCTCCTCCCCCCCCCCCCCCCCGTTTTTTCACTATGATTTTTAACTCTTATAACAATCTCCGCACAGCCCCTCACCCCCTCTCCCAATATACCTCTAACCACAGCATTGTTTACCCATTATTCACGTTGACATTACTATGCACCAAAAATCATCAGCACACATATACATTGGTCTAAGGACACGCTATCTGTCTCTGTCTTTACAGTGTACTCCTATCTGTTTATTGCCTGAGGAAGCGGGAATATACCCGTGAAACGTGTTGCGGTTCTGTTCATGGAGTATGTGAATAAATTGTCTTTATCTTAAGTGACAGCATCGAGTCTATTTCTGAGTGGCCGGTCCACCGCCGCCACCCGAATATTTTAAACATTTTAGCATATTTTATCCTTTTGGTGCCTCTGTACATCTACTTGTCAAGATATCCACCCTTGGTGGTTGGAAGGGTGACAAACCCTCCTTTCCTTCTTCAGAGAGCAACATCTTAATCCTGAGTGGGGACAGGTCTAATCTCCCCACCTGCCTATATAGTGGTTACCTAAACGGTAACCCATGTTTGTAAGTATAATACTTACTCCACACTAATTCTCCCTGATCCAATACATACTACACTATATTGGGCTCTCGGTTTCTCTGTTTTATCTTGGGGGCAATCTGATCACCCACCCACACCATTAGATCGCCCGCAAACCCTTCTCTAAACATCCACTAATTACCCAAAAATCACCCCCTATCACCCCCTATCATCACCTGTCACTGTTACCTATCAGATCAGACCCTAATCTGCCCCTTGTGGGCACCCAATCACCCGCCCACACGCTCAGATTGCCCTCAGACCCCCCCCCTTATCAATTTGCCAGTGCATTAATTACATCTGTTCTTCCCTGTAATAACCCACTGATCACCTATCACCCATCAATCACCCTCTGTCACTGCCACCCATCAATCATCCCCTAACCTGCCCCTTGCGGGCAATCTGATCACCCACCCACACCATTAGATCGCCCGCAAACCCGCCGTCAAATCACCTCCCAAGTGTATTGTTTACATCTCTTCTCTTCTCTAAACACTTATCAATCACCCATCAATAACCCCCTATCACCCCCTATCACCACCTGTCACTGTTACCTATCAGATCAGACCCTAATCTGCCCCTTGCGGGCACCCAATCACCCGCCCACACGCTCAGATTGCCCTCAGACCCCCCTTATCAATTCGCCAGTGCATTATTTACATCTGTTCTTCCCTGTAATAATCCACTGATCACCTGTCAATCACCCATCAATAACCCCCTGTCACTGCCACCCATCAATCACCCCCTGTCACTGCCACCCATCAATCAGCCCCTAACCTGCCCTTTGCGGGCAATCTGATCACCCACCCACACCAATAGATCGCCCGCTGATCCGACATCAGATCACCTCCCAAGTGCATTTCATCTGTTCTCTCCTCTAAACACCCACTAATTACCAATCAATCACCCCCTGTCACCACCTGTCACTGCTACCCATCAGATTAGACCCCTATGTGCCCCTAGGGCAACCAATCACCCGCCCACACCCTCAGACCCCAGCCCTGATCACCTCGCCAGTGCATTGCTTGCATCTATTCCCCCCACTAATCACACATTGAGACACCCATCAATCACCTCCTGTCACCACCTGTCACCCCCTAGCACACCTACCCATCAGATCAGGCCCTAATTTTCCCCATGTGGGCTCCTGATCACTAGGCCAAACCCTCAGACCCTCTTCCGATCACCTCCCCAGTGCATTGATTGCATCTATTTTCCCCTCTAACCACCCCCTGAGACACCCATCAATCACCTCGTGTCACCCCCCCCCCTAGCACTCCTATCCATCAGATCAGGCCCAATACAACCTGTCATCTAAAAGGCCACCCTGCTTATGACTGGTTCCACAAAATTTGCCCCCTCATAGACCACCTGTCATCAGAATTTGCAGATGCTTATACCCCTGAACAGTCATTTTGAGACATTTGGTTTCCAGACTACTCACGGTTTTGGGCCCGTAAAATGCCAGGGCAGTATAGGAACCCCACAAGTGACCCCTTTTTAGAAAAGAGACACCCCAAGGTATTCTGTTAGATGTATGACGAGTTCATAGAAGATTTTATTTTTTGTCATAAGTTAGCGGAAATTGATTTTTATAGTTTTTTCACAAAGTGTCATTTTTCACTAACTTGTGACAAAATAAAATCTTCTATGAACTCACCATACTCCTAACGGAATACCTTGCAGTGTCTTCTTTCTAAAATGGGGTCACTTGTGGGGTTCCTATACTGCCCTGGCATTTTAGGGGTCCTAAACCGTGAGGAGTAGTCTAGAAAACAAATGCCTCAAAATGACCTGTGAATAGGACGTTGGGCCCCTTAGCGCACCTAGGCTGCAAAAAAGTGTCACACATGTGGTATCGCCGTACTCAGGAGAAGTAGTATAATGTGTTTTGGGGTGTATTTTTACACATACCAATGCTGGATGGGAGAAATCTCTCTGTAAATGGACAATTGTGTGTAAAAAAAATCAAAAATTGTCATTTACAGAGATATTTCTCCCACCCAGCATGGGTATGTGTAAAAATACACCACAAAACACATTATACTACTCCTGAGTACAGCGGTACCACATGTGTGGCACTTTTTTGCGCCCTAAGTGCGCTAAGGGGCCCAAAGTCCAATGAGTGCCTTTAGGATTTCACAGGTCATTTTGCAACATTTGGTTTCAAGACTACTCCTCACGGTTTAGGGCCCCTAAAATGCCAGGGCAGTATAGGAACCCCACAAATGACCCCATTTTAGAAAGAAGACACCCAAAGGTATTCTGTTAGGAGTATGGTGAGTTCATAGAAGATTTTATTTTTTGTCACAAGTTAGCGGAAAATGACACTTTGTGAAAAAAAGACATTTAAAATCAATTTCCGCTTACTTGTGACAAAAAATAAAATCTTCTATGAACTCACCATACTCCTAACGGAATACCTTGGGGTGTCTTCTTTCTAAAATGGGGTCATTTGTGGGGTTCCTATACTGCCCTGGCATTTTAGGGGCCCTAAACCGTGAGGAGTTGAAACCAAATGTCGCAAAATGACCTGTTAAATTCTAAAGGTACTCATTGGACTTTGGGCCCCTTAGTGCACTTAGGGTGCAACAAAGTGCCACACATGTGGTACCGCTGTACTCAGGAGAAGTAGTATAATGTGTTTTGGGGTGTATTTTTACACATACCCATGCTGGGTGGGAGAAATATCTCTGTAGATGACAATTTTTTTATTTTTTTTACACACAATTGTCCATTTACAGAGAGATTTCTCCCACCCAGCATGGGTATGTGTAAAAATACACCCCAAAACACATTATACTACTTCTCCTGAGTACGGCAATACCACATGTGTGGCACTTTTTTGCAGCCTAACTGCACTAAGGGGCCCAAAGTCCAATGAGCACCTTTAGGCTTTACAGGGGTGCTTACAATTTAGCACCCCCCAAAATGCCAGAACAGTAAACACATCCCACAAATGACCCCATTTTGGAAAGTAGACCCTTCAAGGTATTCAGAGAGGAGCATAGTGAGTCCGTGGCAGATTTCATTTCATTCATTTTTGTCGCAAGTTAGAAGAGATGGAAACTTTTTTCCATTTTTTTTTGTCACAAAGTGTCATTTTCCGCTAACTTGTGACAAAAAATAAAATCTTCTATGAACTCACCATGCCTCTCAGTGAATACTTTGGGATGTCCTCTTTCCAAAATGGGGTCATTTGGGGGTATTTATACTATCCTGGAATTTTAGCACCTCATGAAACATGACAGGTGCTCAGAAAAGTCAGTGATGCTCCAAAATGGGAAAATTCACTTTTGGCACCATAGTTTGTAAACACTATAACATTTACCCAATCCAATAAATATACACTGAATGTTTTTTTTTTTTTATCAAAGACATGTAGCAGGATAACTTTTGCACTCATATGTATTGGAAATTTTACTTTATTTGAAAAATGTCAGCACAGAAAGTTAAAGTCATTTTTTTTTGACAAAATTCATGTCTTTTTTGATGAATATAATAAAAACTAAAACTCACAGCAGCAATCAAATAGCACCAAAAGAAAGCTGTATTCGTGACAAGAAAAGGAGGTAAAATTCATTTAGGTGGTAGGTTGTATGACCGAGCAATAAACCGTGAAAGCTGCAGTGGTCTGAATGGAAAAAAGGCTCTGGTCCTTAAGGGGTAGAAAGACTGTGGTCCTCAAGTGGTTAATGTCACATTTATAAAAGTAACAATAAGCTTGCAATAATGGCATGGAGGTAGGAAGGGATGTTGGGTACTTCAAGGCTGATTGGCACATTTACAAAGAATCACACAGTCCTGTAGACCACTTAATTGGAGTCCATGGCATTCAACACTATCATAGTGGTGAGGGCATCAGGGAATAGTGGTGAGCAATGGTGTTTGTATCTTAGACCCGATTTGTATGTTTTTGGGAACTTCTCAATGTATAGCATGCAGCTACAAAACATGGGTACTGTTCATCACTATTTAAACAAGGGTACATGAAAACAATTTACAGTCCCGACTCCCGATATGTGCTGTATATTTCTTCTTTTCACCAGTTTTCGAGTCTGGTTCGCTAGTGAGTAATGCCTCTTCCCAGGGGCGTTGCTAGCCCCAAAAATCAGTGCCACGTGCCACGGATCTATTCTGGGGCGCCACGGATGTACCCCAGGCAGAGTCAGGCAGCAGGTGGCAGGACTCATCTCTGGCTGCTTGGTCTCCAGATTCTCCAGACATCTCTTCCGGGCTTCTTCCCCTAGTGACTGAGAATTAATCAGATACTAGAGCTTCTAGCATCTGATTCTCAGATGTGAGGGGGAGAATCGCCAGATACAGAGGATATCTCCAGACTTGCAGAGCAGATTGAGGAGATGAGTAGTTCGTCCCGCTGTGCTTTTTGTATTAATGAAGAAGGGGGCTTCATCCAACATTTTGCTGGGCAGGCCTACTTAGACTGCTGTTAAATGGGAACTGAAGTAAGAGGTATACGGAGGCTGCCATTTTTATTTACTTTTAATCAACACCAGTTGCCTGGCAGCCCTGCTGGTCTATTTCTCTGTAGTAGTATCTGAATAACACCAGAAACAAGCATGCAGCTAGTCTTGTCAGATCTGACTTTAAAGTCTAAAACACCTGATCTGCTGCATGTTTGTTCAGGGTCTATGGCTAATAGTATTAGAGGCAGAGGATCAGCAGGGCTGCCAGGCAACTGGTATTGCTTAAAAGGAAATAAACATGGCAGCCTCCATATACCTCTCTCTTCAGTTCCCCTTTAAGTTCATGAAAATTTGGCTCCACCCACGTCCACACCCACATTGTAGTGTGTGGTCACATTCATTTTTCATCCAGAGTGCCCAAAAGTGCCCAGAATCTCTTATTATCCTAGCAATGCCCCTGCCTCTTCCCTCTTTTATAATTGCACCATTAAACAAAAACTTGCAAAGGGACAAGAACAAAAATTGTGATTCCTCCACTGAATCTACTGTACAAATAAGTCCTATCATGACTACACATTTTCATGTAAAGTGGAACTTTGGTTTGTGAGCATAATTTGTTCCGGAAGCATGCTTGTAATCCAAAGCAATCATATCAAAGCAAACTTCTCCGTAAGGATTAATGGAAACTCAGATGATTCGTTGCACAATCCAAAAATCTATCTATTACATTTGTTTCTGTGATAAAACTTGCATGTTTTCACACATACAGACAACATGGTGTTCAGAACACTCACTCTGTCCACCTCTGATGGAGCAGAACTGGCTCTGCAGACTCCTCCAGCATCACTACAGTAAAGAGCACTTGGGGAGGGGTAGAGAGGCTGCACACTGAATAGGGACTGTCTACAAATCTTTGTCTGCAAAACTTTGTATGATTTCTTATCCGTGGCTGAGCAAATGCAGCCATTAGAACAATTTTGCAGAGAGCAGAAAGTTTTTTCTCTCCTATCCCCTTAGTTGTCAGTCTCTCAGGATGGGGCCCCCTGCAGCTTCTTGGCCCCCCTGCAGTTGCATTCCTTACAGGGTCTATTGTTATGCACCTGTGCACAGATAAAGTGCAGTGCCACTGCCCTGATCCATTATGTTCCTACTATCAAAGGGAACGTGATGTAATGTTAGCTGTATATGTGGCCTTAACTGTAAAAATATATGGTAAATTTAGCAGCATGTTTAGATGTCTCTGAGTGTAGCGGGGGGAGAAAAATCGCATTGCTGTGCAATTCGCAATGTGATTTTTGGTGCATTTAAAATTCACTCAACAAGTTCTTTCTTTGTGCATGCATTATGTGAATCGCATGTTATTCACATTCAGTGCTTTCCTAGGTGAAATCAAGAACACATAAGATTTGCATGCGTTTTTGACGCATGTCTTTTTTTAGCAAAAAAATGGAGGAAACTATTTCAAAATGATTTTTTTCACTTGGCCAATTCAGTAAAAATGCACAGAACAGAAATGCACTAAAAGAAAACCGCACATAAAATGCACCTGAAAAACCGTAGAAATACACTTGTCAGATGCTTTTCTGCATTGACAAGTGATCTCCCTGCCTTGGTGTCTGTTGGAAATACCGTATTTGGTTTTAAGTGAAGAAGTGAAAAGAGTATTTTTGTGTTTGGTTGGTATACTCTGAGCATGTATTGATAGGTTGGTATGGCAGAACTGTTGCCCAGGAGAACAAAGCAACTGTTAAACTATCTAAAACAAAAAAGTATACAAGAAAAACTGTATAAAATGCAAGTTATACTATTATGTTTTAGATGGTTTAACAGTTCCTTTGTGGCAAAGGAGTATCCTATGTATATAACCCCAATTATTGTTAATTTTGGGCCCTATATGTTTATGTGATACAGAACTAAGAATTATAATGTTAACCTTTGGTTAGAGTGCCATTACGTAATATGTATGTTTTTTTTATTGTAGGCACTTGTATTGACCTGAGGAAGCGGGCCAACACTCGTGAAACGCGTTGTACATTGTGCATGAATAAACATTACTTTTATCCATTAAATAATGGTTTGTCCTTCTGAGAAGGTAAGAAATTATGCTTCTTATATATACAACTAGTTGTATCATATCATCAAGGGAACCTCCACCAGTGTTTTTTAGTACAGTCCATAGGGGTTGTTTAGTCATGTGCTCACAATGGTTATTTTCCTGCAGGCTCAGGCGGTGATTGCAAGTTTTTCAACCCACCTTTTCGTCACTTTGTCTAACGATACTGCGTCATTGGGCTCCTGGTCTCTCTCATTCACAGAGACTTGGAGGTTACAGGTAACCATCGAGGATTGAAACTTTTTGTAACGATATGTGTCAGCAAGAACAGAGTTCTGATTATTAGGTGATCTGCAGTATCACCTATAATGCAGATATATACCTGATTATATGGTGATCTGCAGAATCATCAATAATACAGATATACCAGCTGATGTGATAGCTAATAGCAAGTATAGTGATTGGTGCAACAGTAGTACTGATAGGTTTAGCTATACCTCACCAGAGGAGCTGGTGGGTACTAACAGTACAGCGTCCCTCACCAGAGTCAAGGGCCCTCTGGTGAGAGTAGAGTGGTCAGACTAATCGAGTTGGCAACAGACAGACAGATGCAGTACAAAATCGGAAGGCAGAGACAGGAAGGTATAAACAGGCAGAGTTGGCAGCAAGATCAGATGGGCAGAGGTACAAAATCACTGAGCGGAAGAGTAGTCAGAACGAGCCAGAGTCATACACAGATAATAACACAGTAATGAAGTATCTTAATAGCTATCAAACAATTCCTATCTAGTGTGAAATCCACGGTTTCCTCCCGGATCAAAGCACACCAGAACTATCTAAGGTCTGAGCGCTAACACCAAGTTTTCGCAACAGCAGACAAGTTGCGAGTGATTCAGCTAGGCTTATGAAGCAGAGGAGTCCCCTCTGGCACGCCCCCTCCTATCAGCCAATGAGGAGCGGCAAGCGTCTCCTCTGATGTCAGCCAACCGGCCGGTCAGCTGGCGCGCCTTCTCCCCGCATAAAGGTCCTGTCTGTGCGCGTGCGCACTCGACAATGCAACCTTATGTGCGGCTGTCAGACCCGTCCTCGGCGTGCTAGACACCCGAGGCACGGATAGATTGCTAGGCAGGGAGCTGGAGGCAGCTGCGATGGTAGCGCTGTTCACCGCAGCTGCCTCTCCATCGTTTGTTACACTTTTTGACATTGTATAGATCAGTGTTCCCCAACCCTGTCCTCAAGGCCCACAATGGCCCAAACCAGTACATGTTTTGCAGAAAACCACAAACATGCACAAGTGAGGTAATAATTTGTGTCTTAGCAGAGTTGATTAACAACCTGTGTGGATTTCCACAAGACATGCACTGTTGGAGGGCCTTGAGGACAGGGTTGGGGAACACTGGACTATAGATCCTTTCCAGGGAGTTCTTTCGTAAAGAATAAAAGTCATCTTAAAAATGGATTAGTCCAAAAGTCAGATCTGTCAGCATTTTGCTATCTACTGAAAGTGACAGCAATATAGGAAGAAGGTCATTTTATAGTGCATTTTATTTGTATGTATTTTACATTTTGGAATTTTTCACGATAGCTGTCCTTTAATTAATGGTGAACATGTGTTTCTGTTGTCCTTCACAATTAATCGGCTCCTTCCTAAAATTCCAGTGCAAGACAGAAACCGATTATTTATTGCAAATGGCAATTTGTACTAAGGTGGCCTCTAACGGTCCAATTTCCTGCAAAAAAAGTTAGAGCGATCATTTAATTCTGATGGGATGTGATCAGATTGGTTGTAAATAATCTCTATTGATTGGCACAATTAAGAACAATTATAAAAACAGTTGTCCGATCGAATTTTTGTTGAACCAAAATTTGGATTTTCTTGTCATTTGTGATAGATAGGAGAAGCAAAGATTGGTTCGTTGATGGTGTAGTGAATGATGTATTACGATATTTCCCTTCCGATCAGAATTAACTGACGATTTTTTGCTAAAAATTGGATCGTTAGTGGCCACCTTTATGGATAATGTCCTATTAGCAAAGATAGGACAGTAACATGTTTATTTGATTCTTGAGGATGATCTCTTGTGGATGAAGAGCATAAGACCCAAATGCTACAGTCATGTCCCAAGCATCAATCATACCAATGTTCAGTCCACTGAATATTTTCTTCACCAAGAGATACTGAATATACCCATGAAAGTCACTGAATCGCTCTGGATTCACATTTTTCTCTACAGTGTTTTCAGTTTTTACGATGATTTTTGTATCAGGGCTTCGTAGAAGCATGTTCTGTATGGCCTTCCGGATGGAGAGAAGTCTTCTGATAAACACAGAAATAGGAAAGGGTCGGAAATGAAATCCCACTGTGAAAACGATGACCGTGTCTGCATCACCACCAATCTGGTTGATTTGGTGAGCGACATCTGCATAGTCCCTGACATTAACAAACTCCAGAACTAGAAATGGGTGTCCATGCTTCTTCCACCGAATGAAGATGTTGCTGGTCATGTCAAGAGCAGAATGTGTCTCATGCCAAACATTGTGTTGTGAATGAAAGACCTGCAGAGCTTCCGCAATGAAAATAAAACAAACATAAATAACCACAATTTTTAATATGTTTTGTAGAGATTTTACATTTCTCTTCACTGTCAGAAACAAAAAAATATAAAACTCGAGATTAGTTATACGATATATATCACATGAATTCCTCCACCATGCCAGTACAGAGAGGAACATAGAGACAGGGCCAGCGCGACCATAGGGGAAACCTGGGCAATTGCTGCCCCCCCCCCTGGTCTCCCCAAACTTGTTTTTCCTGAAGGCCCTGTACATTTTTTGGTAGCATAGCAACTCACCTGTCCCTGCTGGTTTGCTCTTCCCTTAGCCTTTGCTTCCCACCTTCATCCGCTGGCCACATCTTCTTAGTGATATGGTGCAAGTCATTTTGTAATAAAATGTGTCGGGTCACTGCGAGGAGGAAAACGGGTCTACACGGATAAATGGAGCAGTGCACCAGCAGGGACAAGTGAGTTGCTATGCTGCCAAAAACTTTGCAGCAGAGCCCAAGTTGCTGGGAGACCTGGTGGGGCAGCATTCAGCATCTGGCTTGGGGGCCCTTGGGGGTGAGTTACCTGCCAGGGGGTCAGAGGACACCCTAAGCTACTTTTGCCAGGACCCTTTGTAACAAGGACCAAACCTGCATAGAGAATCATTTACATTTAACTTAAAAACTCAATCATTTCTTAGGTCTATGCTTTGCTTTCTCTCTTGTGTCCATTGCATAATATCTGTGCATACTTAAAGGATACATGAGGCAAATCAAATAATAGCAGATCTACTTACCTGGGGTTTCCTCCAGCCCCTAGAAACCTATGTGTCCCTTGCCGCAGCTCCGCTCTCCGCTGGAATCTCCTCCGTAATGGCAAAGTCCACATGCGCAAAAGCCGGTGACCCGGTCTGGTCTGCTGCTGCTATAGTGGTGACCCCAGGAGACCTGCGTCAAGGGACACATAAGATTCTAGGTGCTGAAGGAGACAGATAAGCAAATCTGCTATTTTTTGATTCACTTCATCTATCCTTTCAGCCAACGTCTGCACTGAGGGAAAGCTACACTTCTTGTAGGGATAAATACCGCTAGTCGCTAGATGATTGTGCCATAGACAGATAATGGCAAGTACTTATTAAACCCCTAGGAACCATGCATACTAAGGTCTGTGCCAGGCTTGTGGCTGCTTACCCCTGAAGTGGTGTCGATCTAACTACATTGGCTATGGAGCTTTTAATGCGATTACATGCACCAACTGCTACTAAACTCACCTGTCTAATGACAGCTGCATTCCATAGACCACTCTGGAGCCAATTTAATTGATCCGTGAAACTGTGATCACTTTGAGCCAATCACATTGATCACAGATGGAAAAAAAACCCTCTCGAACTTAAAGGGAACCTGAAGTGAGTAAAATTATTAAAAATAAACATAGGACGGAGCTGCAAATGAATATTACATATTTACCTCACCGTCAGTTCCTCTCAGAAGCTCACCATTTTCTTCTTACAGTGATCCCTTCCAGTTCTGACAATATTTTGTCAGAACTGATATATACCAGTTGCTGTCAGTTATATATCCGCAGCTGTCAGTTACAACTGAATGTGCAAGACAATGTCCATGTTTCCCTATGGCTCTAGTGGGTGATATTACAGTTTAACAGTGTGCTGACCAGGAAGCTTTTATGGGGTAATGCCCATTTTCAAAATGGAGGACGGAGAATTCCATTGACCACAATGGACAAATGGGACGCAGGAGAGGAGAAAGAGATTGAGGAATAGACTACACAGGAGGTAAGTATGACCTGTGTATGGTTATTTTGACTTTTCATTTTCAGTTCAGGTTCTCTTTAAGAGGTTAGAGCTGTGTAGCCTTTAAGGAGTTAAAGGGAAAAGTGTCTGTGCCTGTTTTAGGAGGAAATGGCTGTACTTATTGTAAGGTGCAGGTCACATAGTTGGGTTGAAAAAATATGTCCAATAATGCTTAACCATAAAATATGGTATAACACCACCCTGCACCCTTACATATCTCAGTGGAGCCAGAGCAAGGTGAAAAAACCCTTACAAGGCTGGGACCAATTAGCCCTACAAGGAATACAAATAAAACTTCTCGACTCCAGATAGCAATCAGATGAATTGCCTAGTAATTATAGCCATAAATGTCCTTCAATGGTAGGAAAGCAAGCCTCCCTCTTAAACAAAGATGTTTTTCATAATTACTTCCTGTGGTTATACATTCCACATTTTAATCACTCTTACTGTAAAGAACCCTCTCATAAATACAGCAGAGTCCCCGTTATCTGGAATTTAGGCAACTGTAAGTCTTAACTAACCGGCATGCCTGAGGGATAACAGTGACTATAGTGTTGCGGGTTTTGGGGGGGGGGGGGGGGTTGGAGGCATGTTAAATACTAACTAAACCTCCAGCAATGTCTGGCAATCTCCTCGTACCTCCTCGCCAGGGCCGGGCCGAGGCAGAGGCTGGAGAGGCTCCAGCCTCAGGGCACAGTGCAGGAGGGGGTGCACAATTCATTCAGCTGTCATTCCCAATTGTGTTTGAAGCAGAAAGAAATAAGAAAAGGGGATACATGACAGTGACTGCACTCCAGATAACTACAGATTAAGGTGTTGGGGAGGTTGGGGGCCCTGGTGCACCTATTAGTCTAATAGCAATCAGTGTGTGAAGGCCGGGGTAGCAGGGATGGAGGGGCGCACTTTGCTGTCTCAGCCTTGGGTGCTGAAGGACCTTGTCCCGGCTCTGCTCCTCGCAGGCTCCTAGCAGCTTCCCCATGCGGTGCACGGAAGCTGGTGTCACCTGACCCAATGTGGGTCATGTGACTCGCTGACTTGTGTGCACAGAGGACGCCAGAAAGTTGTCAGGAGCCCGCGAGGAGGTATGGGGAGACTGCCAGACATCGCTAAAGGCTCTGTTAAGGCCCATACACACGTCGGATTTCCGCGAACGACGGGTCGTTTGAACGTCCCGTCGTTCCGTCGTTCGACGGGACGTTCAAACGACCCGTCGTTCGCAGAAATCCGACGTGTGTATGGGCCTTTAGTGTTTGCAGTTGGAGGTTTGTGCTTTTTTAGCCAGATGCTCGAGCAACCAGCAAGTACATGTAACCGGCATTGGGCGGGTCTGTGATGGTGTCAGATACCAGGGACTATGCTGTAGATGGCAAAACCCCCAGACTGCTATGGCCTGACAAACAGCCTGACAAACAGCAGACCATAGCATTTGTATGTTAACTTTTACACAAGCATGATTGTAAAAGAAATGCAGCATACACTGTATTTGTAGTAGATAAAGGGCAACATTGTAGAGGTAAAAAAAAATATTCTGCATTTACATTACAAATAGGAAACGCATAAACAGAATGATTTGCATGACATCTGCACTCATGAATTCAAATCATATTTACTGAATTATGAACAGGATCTTAGATATATTTATTGGCAGGAAGACACAAGGCTGTTAGACTTGTAAAAACTTTATTAGGCTCTTAAAGTGGACCCGAGCTCTTGCAAAGAACAGACTGAAAACTGTTCATTCCACATAGAAATGCTGTAGAAATCAGCTGCGCTGAGCTGTGATTGTTTATTTAGTTACAGTTGAGTGTAATAAGTGTGTAATCAGTAGGCATGACTCACAGCCCCTCCGCTTAAGGGGCCCATACACTAACACGATTTCCCACTGATTTACAGCACGTTTCATCACTGTGATCGAATCTGCTGTGAAATTGTTGTGCAAACGGTCACCGAATGATCGATTTCCATCCGAAATCGATCGTTCCCGTCGATCTGTCCGTGCGGAAGATTTCACTCAATCGCCGGCGGGTTGGGAGTGCGTCAATAGCGGCATTTGAATGTCTGACGACCGACGCTAGCGGCAATACATTACCTGTTCTGCCGGCGCGTGTCCCTGCTATCCCCGCTGTCCCTTCTGCGCTCTGGGCTCCGGCTGGCTTCACTTCTTCCGGTCCCGACAGGAAGTTTAAACAGTAGAGCACCCTCTATTGTTTAAACTTCCCCGACAGGAAGTAAAGTGAAGCTGGAGCCCAGAGCGGAGAAGAGACAGCGAGGACCGGGGGACTCGCACTGGCCAGATCAGGTAATGTATGCTGGGGGGGGGGGGGGGGGAGGGCGGTAGCTCCACAGATTGTGAGTCGGTTTCATAGTAAAAATTGATTCAAAATCTGCTTGCAGTGTAGGCAGCCAATAGATCCCTCTTTGATCAGATTCTTTGATTCAGATCTGCTGGTGGATCTGGTGGTAATCGACTAGTGTATGGCAGCCTTTAGCTGTACAGGAAAGACAGATGCTTTAACTCTTTCTTTGCGCCCTGAAAGTTTATCCAGTACATTTTGAAGGCTTTTTTTTGGGGGGGGGGGGGGGGGTCTGTGCATTGTAACAAATAATTTTTTCCCTGATTGTTTTCATGCTGTGCCTATTCTTTTAAAGCAGAGAGGAAGTTCTGAGCTCAGATCCACTTTAAACAGGGAGCTTTGTGTGTCTGAGCCCAGTTCATTAAACATTCAGTGCTAACTGTATGGTGATATATGAACGCCAATCCTGGAATTGAGCTATAACGAAATAAAGCTAAATCACCAAGCTACTGTATTGCAATACTCACAATTCAACAATTTTGGGAAGTAGCGCATCCAATAATGAAGTGTTGAATCTCCCATAATATATATAAATTTTCCAGAAAGGCAAGTATTAATTTTTGCCAAGCGTTCATATGATGACACGTCACAGTGCAGCGGATGCCAAAGATTGTTCAAGAAGTATCCACTAGGGAACGTCAGTGGCACACCAGTCTTGCATCTAGGTGCAGCTTTCACTGGTTGATCTGCAAAATAAGTACAGCACATTTAAGGTGTACCCGAGGCGGCATGTGACGTGATGAGATAAACATATGTAATTACAGCAAGCCCCCCAAGTCTCCCGGATCCTGTGGGGCTGTCCCGATTTGGGGGAGTGCTCCCACTATCCCGCATCAAAAATGATCGAGGTGCCAGCCACGCCAATGTGGGATGTGGGATGCAGGGCCTGCATCACATTCCTCCCTCCCTCTGAATGTGCCCCCCTGCTTGCAGAGTAAGTGTGCGCAGCGGAGCGGGCTTTCCTCTTACCATTGATCCATGCTTACCGGCAGCCGCCTCTTCTCTGCTTCCTGTGATGTCATAGGAAATAGGAAGCAGAGAAGAGCAGACTGCCAGTACGCGTGGATGAATGGTAAGATGACAGCCCTCTCTGCTGCACACACTTACTCTGCAAGCAGGGGGGGGGGCACATTAAGAGGGTGGGGGGAATGATACTGGCTCCGCATCTCGCATTGGCACAGCTGGTGCCTCAATCTTTTTTTTTTTTTTTTTCACCTCTTCTCCAGTGGCACCCTCCTCCCCACCCATGGGCTCCTTCCTCCCCACCCATGGCCACCCTCCTCCCCACCCACAGGCACGGTATACTGGTTATTTTTTAAAAGTTTATATGAAGCAATACTGTATTAACCAGGATAGAAACGACCAGTGCGGTTTTAATTTAAAAAAAAAAAAAAAATTCGTATAAAATCTTTATGATATGCGTGACTAGGGGTGTTTCAGGGATGTGGCTAGGGGTGTGACAGGGGTGTGGCCTAAGTGTCCCGCTTTCTGATTTCGAAATGTTGGGAGATATGAATACAGTGCAAAACATATTCATAACCAGGCTGTCTTACTATTTTTGCTACCTTGTCTGTACCTTGTCACAGTAAACATCACTGATAAGAAGGTTACAGCCATAAAGGTTTTCTGGCAGGGCAGAATATAACTTCTAAGGGCAGAGGGAGATAAAATACATGAACTATTGACCTTTTTCTAACTCTGGGGCACTTACTAGGCTGCCACTGAGCAGAGGCAACAAAACATCCTACCTAGTTTGTAAATGTTTAAATATAAATGTAACGATCGGTGTCAGCACACAGAGAGAATCTGATTATTGGTGATCTGCAGTATCACCAAGAATACAGATTTATACCTGATTATTGATGATCTGCAGAATCACCAATAATACATGTATAACTAACCTCTGGACACCTGATAAGTGTAAGTGTTTGGTGCAACAGTATATGAGTCTGGACCACCTGAGGAGCAGGTGACCCTAGACCGTATAATGAGTATCTCCTGATAGGCTTGGAGTACACAGAGAGTCAATGTTTGCCTGAACAGCTGGGAATCAGACTCTACTGCAGTCAAAGGACTCCTGTGAGATTAAGTCCCTGACTGGATTGCAGAGAGGTCCCTCTGAGAGACAGGGAGTCCCTGCAGCTACTGGACACCCCACTGGGGGGTGTCACAGGTAGAAGGGTTGGTCAGGCCGGGTCGGCAACACATGAGCAGATAAAGTACAGAGACAGAAGGCTGATTCGGTAACCAGGGACAAGCAGGGTTGGCAACAGGTAATCAGAGGTACCGAATCAGAGAGCAGGAGCAGAGTCAAGGGAGCAATAGGTCATAACAGATATCAAGCAGAGGCCTAGCCTAGAGTGTGAGGTCCATGGTCTCAACACTCAGGGACTGATCTAAAGCACAACACAGCAATGACACAGTATCCCTAGTCTTGGGTGTGAGGTTGTGGTCTCGACACCCTGGAACTGGTCTAAGGTATAACACAGTAACAACACAGTTTCCCTAGTCTTGGGTGTGAGGTCCGTGGTCTCGACACCCTGGGACTGGTCTAAAGTATAACACAGTAATACACAGTAATCTGGCTAAGTGTGAATTCCCAGGTCCACCTGGTTCTAACACACTGACGGATCTGACTATGGTCTGAGTGCTAACACATAAGCATTCGCAACGGCAGACAACCAGCCACTGACAGCCGAGAAGTATATATAGCAGAGCGCTTCTCAGCGCTACCCAGTCCCATTCAACCAATCACCTTCTGCGCTGGGATCAGCTGTTTGTCCTGATCAGCTGATCCCTCTCCTATTGGCATAAAGGGCCTGCCTGTTAGCGCGCGCGCGCGTAGTGTGGAAAGAATTTTATAATTAAATCTGTTAATCTTTATGTATACCCTGTATATCATGTATATCCTGTGTAATCTATGTGACTATACAGACCATATGCACAAGATTAGATTATTGTGTTAGAATGACACTTTAAGTTAACCAAGGAGTTATCACAATAACACTGAATATGTGTTTTGAACCATTCACTGTGCTTTCTATATTCCTTCACAGTAAGCCAGAACGACCTTCAGATCTCCCAGTGTCACTCTGTACCAAGCACGGGGCAGTGAGTTGAAAAGAACAGCCTAAAACCAGTTCTCTGAAAGTATGGGTGATTTTGAAGGACATAAGACAAGGAACTGATGTCAGAGGATTTCTTCTTCCTGTTGACTTTCATTTATTCATGAGGGACACAGAGGAAGAACGACCCCACCTAAAAGGAGGAACTGGACATGATGATTGGACTTTTAACAGAAAGAACTGCCCAAAGGGAGGAATATTTTATTATATTCATTAGGTTTAAAAGCCTCTGCGCACAGGAAGAGTTTGCTTTTTCTTGCTATGCAGGACCTGTGTAGTCATAGTGTCCATACTCATGCTGGTTGAGAAAACGCCCTTGTACAAGTAAATAAAGATTTCTATGGTTTTGGCAAATGAATGAAGAGTGTCTCATGAGTAAGTAATTTCCTTTAACAGTAGCTCTCCATCTGTGTGCACTACTAGGCTCAGACAAACCAGACGCATGTCGCTGCGGAGAAACCGCCGGTCTGAACGCGGATTCGCCCGCCCCACTGTCAGTCCATGCGGCGGTGTCTCCGCAATCCATTACAATAAAATAAAACCCTGGGATACCTAAAAAAAGTAGGAGTAGTAAGAGTAGGAGCATAAATACAATTGTTTACCTCATCAGCTTATTTTCACCTCTGGTTCACTTTTAACTACTTCAGATAAACAAAAACATGCAACGGGCAAAATCTGGTCTGTATTATAGCTCAGGACCTTTGTATTTGTGTGCCTGCTTATTGTCTATGAGCTTTGTCAAACACTCCAGCAATAATGTGTAATCTTTTGTGTGTTGGATATTGGTGGTTATGTCTTTTTTTGTCCACTCTATTCATTGCCCATTGTATTATCTCTCTGTAGGTTTCTTGGTATTAACATTTGTGCTGTTTTTACTAATGCTGGGATTACACCATACAATTTTCTGTTAGATTCTTCTGTTAGATTTTTCTGTTAGATTTTCTGTTAGAATGCATAATTAGATTATTTTGTGTAGAGAATGGTCATCATCTCTGGTGCATTGTCTTCTGGTCATCTCCTGCTGAGTAGAACAATGCCTAATTGCTCTGCAGATAGATGGTAAGATAGATACATTTCCAACATGTTAAATTTAGAGAATCTAACAGAAAAATCTAACAAAAAATTGTATGGTGTAATCCCAGCATAAGAGCTTTCTAGAGTATGTTACCTATTTCATTTTGTTTTGCCCTTGACATACTAATCCAATAGCTAATTACTTTTTAAGGTGACCACCTGTTTCTAAACTCTTATGCTGGGCATACACGGCACGTTTATGCGCCGGAATCGAGCCAGCGGTTTGATGCTGGCACGTCACCGCTCGTCCGCGCGTGCGAGCGGATCGATTCCCACTTGTCCCCGCGGGAGCTTCCTTCTCAGCACTTATCAGCGCTTTGTTTTTGCCTATTGTCCGCCCACGGGGATCGAGCCATGAATCGATCCCCCGCGTGATCGGACATGTCGGAAATTATCAATCGAGCCATCAGCGGCTCGATTGATAAGAAGAATCTGGGCTGTGGATGCCCACCACAAGGCCTTAATTCACAAAAGCATTGTACCTCTACCATGCACAGACGGTTTGGGTTAAAACTAGCACGTGCGCTACGCGCTGTGCTGGCAGGTAGCGTGCACTCTTAAAGCGGACCCAAACCAAACATTTTTTTAATTCAAAATATTTAGATGAACCACTCTGACACATACAAAGATAAATAAACACTCCTTCAAGCCTATGAGCATTTCAGTGCATGCTTTCCACCCTTCTCTTTTCATAACTAGGGTTATACTTGGGGCAGCCATTAGAAATTCCTCCTTTGCTGGACACCATCTACTCCACCAGTTTGCCGGATTCTGTCCCGGCAATATGAAAGGAAGGGAGGGGTTTCTCCAATAAATGTAAAATATTTTATATTTGTCATCATGCAGCTGAAAAAAGGCTGCTATTTATGATTATAATTTAGAAAATAGATTTTATTTCTAAAATCTTGTATTTTTAATTTGGGTCCACTTTAACTTCTGCCCCCGATCCTCCTAACTTCCATGTTGCGTTTGTAGCAACACCACAATATCCCACTAGTGCGACCACTACTATGTTAATAAAAGTAGTAGCAGCTGAGCTGGTGGAGTAGTGTGATCGCACTACGTGCACATCGAGTGGCAGTTAGGAGGATCAGGCGGTAGTTAAGAAAGCATGCTACCTGCCAGGACCGCGTGTAGTATCCGCCCGCTAATTTTAACACGCGCTGTCGGTGCGCGGTAGAGTTACTGTGCTTTTGTGAATGAAGGCGTTAGTGTATTATCCTTGCTCGTTAGCCATTGTTTTTCTGCATGTAGTCTAACAGCTGGATTCACATTGGTCAGTTGCACAAAGCATGCGTTAAAATGTGTGTGAACTGCTATGGAAACTCGACATAGACTTTAATATAAGGCCTGCATGCAGGGAGTTAGAATCAGGGTTATCAGTTACAACTTAGTACTGTGTGAACAGGCCCATAGAATTGCATGGCCAGTGAGTTGACATGCAGAATTATTCTGTAATGCAACTGAGCACTGTCAACTAGCCCTTAAAGGGACTCCGAGCAGTGCAGAAACTATGGAAAGATGCATATCATTTTAAAGCGCTCTTTCTCCTCTTTCCAATGATATATAAACCACCACCCTACGTCTTTTAGTTTTCGCTATTTTCGCGATTGAAATTGCCGCGGCCGCAATTTCGATCGCGAAAATAGAGAAAACTAAAAGGCGTAGGGCAACGATTTAGGTGTCGTCAGAAAGAGGAGAAAGAGAGCTTTAAAATGATATCCATCAAGCCATAGTTATATTGTATTACACAGGACGACACTTTCCCCAGTGTCAGCAGCTCCATTTTGTTGAATGCAGCTGCTGACTTTGACAAAAAGTCGCCCTGTGTAATACAATATAACTATGGCTTGATGGATATCATTTTAAAGCTCTCTTTCTCCTCTTTCTGACGACACCTAAATCGTTGCCCTACGCCTTTTAGTTTTCTCTATTTTTGCGATCGAAATCGCGGCCGCGGCAATTTCAATCGCGAAAATAGCGAAAACTAAAAGGCGTAGGGTGGCGGTTTATATATCATTGGAAAGAGGAGAAAGAGAGCTTTAAAATAATGTGCATCTTTCCATAGTTTCTGCACTGCTCGGAGTCCCTTTAAAGGGAACTTGAAGCGAGAAGTATATGGAGGCTGCCATATTTGTTTCCTTTTAAAAAATACCAGTTGCCTGGCAGCCCTATAGATCTCTTTGGTGTCAGAAGTGTCTAAATCACATCAGAAACAAGCGTGCAACTAATCTTGTCAGATCTGACAAAAATGGCAGAAACACCGGATCTGCTGCATGCTTGTTCAGGGTCTATGGCTACAAGAGGCAGAGGATCAGTAGGGTAGCCAGACAATTAGTATTGCATAAAAGGAAATAAAAACAGCAGCCTCCATATAAATCACACTTTAGGTTCCCTTTAAAACGATTGCAAAAAATATATAGGGAGCCACCGATACTAAAGTGCAAAACTTTAATATTACTCTTATTGTATCGAAAAGCCACACACAGCCTAAAAACGACACCTAAAAACATACTATTGGTAGTTTGCAAATAGCTTCTGATAATTAGGTAATGTCCCTTTAAGGAGTGCACTCCAATTCCAAGAGTACTGGTACAGTTCATTTCTTTGGGCACATAAAGTGCTGCTAACATATAGTCAGGTGTGCATGAACCGCACATACAACCAGTATAGATAGCTAGTCCACCGTGTGCATATACTGATGCACGCCTCTTAGTAAATCACTAATACGCTCTCATTACAACAATCCCAAGACCGAGCTTGTTGATACACTTTGCAACACAACTCATGTGTCCCCCGTCACTTCAGGGTTAGTAGATGTAAGAGAGCTCCGTGCCTGATACACATCCTAGGCGGGTGCTTTAACACTCATGGATCAAAGCAAGCAAGCCTTCAGCCTGCAAAGATGTGTGTAGCGGCATGCTACCACGCTAAGAGCATCGCTGAGAGAGGAGGAGAGAGGAGGAGAGAGGAGGCATGGTGGGCGGAGTTGCACGTGCTGCCTAGTCACGTGACGAGTTTCGTCATAGACTTCCTCAGACGTGTGTCTAAGGTGGCTGAAGACCGCCCATATACCCAGGATCAACGATCTTCAGTAACACCTCTTTTAAAATGAACCCCTTGGTTAAAAGAACAGGCCGTTTGCAAAAACAAAAACTGCCACTTACCTGGGGCTTCTATCAGCCCCCTGCAGCTGGAATGTCCCACGCAGTCCTCTTTCAATGCGCCGTTCCCCGTCACCGGCGTAATCATTCGTCAAACTAGACGAATAGAAGTGTGGCTGCGTGGAAGCTTACTGCGCAGGCACAGTACGAAGTTTTCCTGTAGTGCGCCTGTGCAGTAAGCTACCGCGAAGAGCTAGCATTCAGCCACACTTCTATTTGTCTAGTTAGACGAATAACTACACCGGTGCCGGCGGCGGGGAACGACGCATCGGAAGAGGACGGCGCAGGACATTCCAGCTGCAGGGGGCAGATAGAAGCCCCAGGTAAGTGGCAGTTTTTGTTTTTTAAAAGGGCAACAGAATAAAGTTCAATCACTGACAATGGTAGATAGCTCTAGCAAAATATCAAATAGACCAATCACTCAAAGGAAAGCCTTGATACTCATATATCTATGGAGTCCATTTGGGTACATACATCCACAATTGTAAATCCAGTCCACATGGATTCCTTTTTCAAAAGTTCTTTATCAAAGTCCCGGCGACGTGGGCTAATGTTAAAGAGACTCTGTAACAAATTGTTTATCTTTATTTCTTCTATGCTATAAGTTCCTATGCCTTTTCTAATGTGGTCTGGCTTACTGCAGCTTTTCCTAATTGCACAGTAGCTGTGTTATCTCTGTTATATGATCTAATCTTCTCTCTATAGTCGGCACAGTCAGGCTGAGGCAGTCAGACTGGAATGTGCAGGGCTGCTTGTGATTAGCTAGAAGCTGTACACACCCCCTGCAGGCTCTGTGTGACTAACACACTCTGCTTAGCTGAGCCTATTAGAAGCTGGTTAGTTTGTTTGTAAACACTGCCTAAAACTGGCAATTACAAGCCAGGTTTGCAGCAGAGAATGGCAGAAACAGCACAGAGGGGACCAGGAGCACATAATGAATAGAATGGTATGCTTTTTATTGTAAGAATTTCAGAGTACAGATTCTCTTTAAGCTTATAAATGCCCATACATTATAACCCTTTTATTTCTGTGTTATGAACGCTTTTTATATGCATTGCAAACGGATTTATCTTTTTCTTTTCAATATTGGGATTCGTAATAACATTTAGATGATCCCTTATTCTTACTTTCAAAGGTCTATGTGTTTTTCCTATTTATATTAAATTGCAAGGACAAATTATTTGATAGATAACCCTTTCAGTAGCACAAGGTCTTAGTACCATCAACATTTCAAAAAAAGATTTTGCCTTTTTTCACCAGGTGACATATGTCACGGTCGCCACATCCATGCATACCCATTCCGGCAATCTTTTTCTTAGTCTTATTGCTCCAAGCAAATTCCCTGCTAACGAGCAAAACGCTAAGATTGGGGCTGCGTCACGCATCCACATGAGGAAATTCCCCTACAATCCTTGTGATTAATGGATCCCATAAAAGAATATACCAATGCCTCTGTAGGATATCTTTCATATCACGAAATTGGGCACCATAGGTTGTGACAATCCGAGACACATCCAGTTCCTAGCCCTTATCAGGCAGCTGACACCGACCTTGAGGTTTTTCTTTAGGAACTAAAAGTTCTCTTCTGTCCCTTGCCATAGCTCTATGATAGGCAGTAATTATAATATTATTAGGGTAGCTCTCAGCTCCCCAGCCTCTCTTCGAAAATCCTCCATATTATTTCAAAAATGGCAGCCACCATATAAATCTCACTTCAGATTCCATTTAAAACAAACCTGAACTGAAAATGTGCATACATAGATAGAAAATTGGTTAAACTCCTTGGCGGTAATCTCGAGCTATGGTCGTGGCGGAAAACCGCAGCTCAGAGCGGTCATCCCGATCTGTGCTTTAGCTAGCCGCCTGAGGCTGTATGCAGAGTAATGCGCGCAGCAGGCGTTTCAACATAACTCCCGGGGGATCCTGACGTCGGCTGCCATTCTTCTTCCACTCTTCCGAGGCTCTGCTTCCCCCTGGTGAGATCGCAATGTTACTTTAGGGTTGCACTGCCACCCAGAGGATGGAGGGAACACTGCAGCTCTGGAGCCAGGGAGGTGAGTGATTGCTGGAACTGCTGCAGATCTCCCTGGCAACATGATTTTTTGCAGGTTTTAGGGTCTGAAAGGGTGCAAAAAAACTGCACCGCGTTTAGACCCTAAAAGCTGGAAAGAATCATACTGCTAGGGGGGTTAAAGGACAGAAGGCAACAAGTGGTAGTAAGTGGCTCATACACAGAATTTAGCAATGTGGTACCTCAACAGTGAGTATTTATTCTAATCCTCTTTAATGTATGTATGTATTGATGACTTGGATGAAATGGAATGGTGGGATTATAAAGAATTGCTATGCAAGACAGCAACATAATACAACAGGATTTTGACAGCATGGCTATATGAACATGCATTTGCCTGATTACATTTAATGTAATAAATGCAAGGTACCTTGGATATGTCAATGAATACTGGTTGATAGCAAGTTAAGAATGTCAATGCCAAGCAGCAGCAGCTAAAGCAAATAAAGTTCTGGTATGCATAAAATGGGAAATAAAATAACAAGATCCTGGTATACCACTATAAATACTTACCTTGAATTAATATCCCCTTCCCAATATCATTCAGACCTTTGATTTAAGAACCCACCGACCCAATGCAAAACCTTCACCACTGCACATGGGGATAGGGGAAGACGCATATAAATATGGGGGGACGCCGACCGGGGGTCCTTCGGTCATCAGGATATGGAATGTTGTTACTGCCATGCACCTGTTTAAGCCTTTGCAACCAAGATTTTCCAGCATTCCTGAGCCATCCTTTCCACCAATTTTGAATGGAAGTCGATCACCAGTTCAATCAGGTTGCCATGTTGCAGTATCAATTCTCCTATGTTCTAATAAAATTATCAGATGGAAAGGTTGATCACCCCTGAAAATCGAGTGATATATGGGCACCCTCGCTCTTGGGTATGAAACAGTTTAAAGGGAATATGAACTGAAATATGGTGGCTACCAGAAGGGAGTCAGAACACCCAAGCTACATTCTAGGTCAATTAATCAGAAGAAATGAAAGCAAGAAGTAATCAAAGCAACTGCGAAAGCAATGTTTCATAGGCAGTAGTCAGCAATGGCACCTTCTATATCTCTCTCACTTTAAGGCAAGTTACTCTTAACCATACATTATTAGCTAGCTCTATATATGTGGAAGGTACTAGAAGTGCAAAATAAAACATTGTTTCATGAAGGAAAAATATACTTCAAACATACTTTTGCATTTCACAACTTCAATGTGGTCAACCCTTTTTGGAATTTCAATAGCAAAGTTGGATCTACAAATCAAGCAATCAGAAACAGTTAGAAAACTAATTGCCAACACTGACCCAAAGACAGTAACGTAGCCTATGTCCCATGTTAGTCCTAAACACCCTATGCCTTTCAGTTAACAATCAGCTAAGCATGTATCCCAATTCAAGATAAACTAGCTGGGCAAAAATTTGAATTCAGTTTCCTACTCAGCATGCAGCTTAGAAAGATGAAGTATACTTACCCTTAGAGTCCTCTCCTGTGAGGGGAATGAGTAACATATTTGCACTTTAAGAAAAAAAGATAAAAATAATAACAACAATAATAATTTACTTCTTAACATACATATGCTCTATTACCGTATATACTTAGCTATAAGTCGAGAAATTTAGGACTTACTCACTGTATAAAAGTGTGTGGGGGGGGGGGGGGGTCGCCTTATACACGAGTAGTCCTAAAGTTCTCCACTTATAGCTGGTATGGGGGGTGTTTCTCACTCTTCCTCCTTGCTGTGGTGCAATAGCGAGTGTGCTAAAATTTCCCCCTCCCTCCCACCCACCATTACCCAAAGAGAGCCTCTGCATGTATTTCCCCCCTCGCGCTGTGTAATCCTATGCAGAGTGATTAGCGCAGCAGAAGCTGTCACTCACCATCAGCGGGCGTACTGTCTCTTCTCCCTTCATCCGCGCTGATCTCCATGCGTAGCCCCGCCTCCCGATGTCAGAAGATGGAGCTACGCTAAAGCATGTAGATCAGCGCGAGTGAAGGGAGGACGGTGCGCCCGCTGATGGTGAGTAACAACTTCTGCTGCGCTAATCACTCTGCATAGGATTACACAGCGCGAGGGGGAAAATACAAGCAAACGGCTCCCATGGGTGTGGGTGGTTGCATGGAAATGCAGGCATATGGCTCCCATGGGTTGTGGTGGGTGGGGGGGGAAATACAGGCAGATGGCTCCCATGGGTGATGGTGGGTGGGAGGGAGTTACAAGCAGATGGCTAATGGCTGCATGTCTGTCCTGGAGGAGTTATTTGCTGTACTTGGTGGGCCCGGAGGGGTTATTGACTACAATACTTTATGCAGTGCAGTCATTAACCCATCCTGATCCCCAAGTACAGGCATTAACTTTGCTGGGTAGACTTATACATAAATAATTGGAAAATTCCAGCTTTTGAGGGTCAAATATTGGGGTCGACTTATATACGGGGTCGACTTGTATCCGAGTATATATGGTTATTCAATTGTTAAGAAATGGTTTATACATTAAGGCTGGTTTAACAGCTGCACCGTACCACCAAAAACAGCCTTCGGTGATTACCACGTTAGTACACGGTAATCCCCATTTGGCAGTCAGCCGAGGAGGAAGTGATGCTCACTTCCTGTGGCCAAAGCAATCACGTGTGCAGAAGCGTATTGCTAAAATTCACTGCAGAGCATGCGTGACATGAAAAACTGCGTGGGCATTTTAAAAAAAACTGCACCGCCATATACTTACATGACTTTTGGTCCACTGCACATCGCTGCAGAACTGCAAAGCAACGTAGATTTGCCCTTGTATCAGGGATGTGGGGAAAAGTCACTTACGTTGCATCGCACCGCACCGTGTTGGTATGAAAGTCCACATGGACTTTCATTGGGCTGCAATGTGGTGTGGTCCTCCTTAGCGGTAAGTTCAGCTCGGGATTGAGCTGTCAGGAGGTCTATGCAGAGCAATGTGCGCAGCGTTTTTGCTCACCACCCGGAGGATTCCTCTGATGCTTTACTAACCCCTGGTGAGATCACCGTTTGTCGTCATAATGACAGATAGCAATCTCACTATAGGGTTACAGCGCCACCCGGAAGACAGAGGGAAAACTGCAGCACTGGATCCCAGGGAGTTGAGTGAGTGTTGGCTGCTGCAGAACTCCCTAGCAGTATGATTTTTCCCAGGTTTTAGGATCTAAAAGCATGCAAAAAAAAATATGCACTGCTTTTCGACCCTAAAATCCAGAATGAATCATAACACCAAGGGAGTTAATAATAATTCAACACTCTCCAATTGATAGAGTACTGAAAAATAGGTGAAAAAGTATAGACAAAATTATTTTGATAGTTCTTGCTTGCTGGTGGCTTAAAGAGAGTCTGAAGCGAGATTAAAACTCGCTAATCACCTTATAGTCAGCTAAAGTCTGCTAAAACGCCGCTATCCAGCGGCAGAACGCGGTTTCTATACCCCCAAATCCCCTCCGTTGTTCCCGGGGATCGCTTTCTGCTTGAGGCAGGGCTAATGGCCATAGCCCTGCCTCCATGTGTGTCTATCAGCGCGTATCTTCGCCTCCGCCCGCCCCTCTCAGTCTTCCTTCGCGGGGAGAGGCGGAGATCCGCCGCTGATAGACGCGCATGGAGGCAGGGCTGCAGCCGAAAGCTCTCCCTCCATGAGCAGCAAAATCTACGACCAAGTTGGTCGTGGATTTTGCAGGGGGGAATTTGGGGGGTAAAGACCCCTCGTTCAGCCGTGGGATAGCAGCGTTTTAGCAGGGGCAAGCATGCTCCTGCTGACTATAAGGTGATTAGTAAGTTTTAATCTCACTTCAGAGTCTCTTTAAAAGTCATTTCATTGATAAAATGTGAAAATATCACATAGGAGAAAATTTTGGAGAAAAAGTGAATTGCATATGGCCCATTGCATTTTGTGAGTGTTATTCCACTTCCTCAGGTCAGTATAACCAGTTGATTGCAGTATATGAGCAGCTGATTGCAGTGCGAGCACCTCTGTTATCTTCAGAGATACCAGTAGGCCTGCTCTTTCCATCCAAATTTAAACTGATTTTAAATGAATTTAGTTTACGTTGGGTGCCTCCTAATAACCTTACAAAGATCAATGTTGATAAATATACAAAACATAGAGACTGTAGTTAAGTCCTATTAAAATTTACACTTGTCTATCTTGGTTTACAACAACTAAAAGCATTATTTAATTCAGGCTAGTGATTCAGAAACTGTTAAAGTGTACCTGATATGATAAAAAAAAATATACATACTTGAGGCTTCCTCCAGCCCCCTTCAGGCTGATCGGTCCCTCGTCGTCCTCTGCCACCTGAATCTTCCCCTATGGGTCCCAGTAATTTACCCAGTCGGCACAGGCATAGTCAAACCGTGCGTTCTCACTTGGCAGGGAGCATTCAGCGTCTGTGCAGTAGTACTAAGCATGCGCAGAACATTCCTAGTGACAGAGGCGCATGCAGCCGGGCATGGACACCGATTCCAACTGGCTGAATTATTGGGACCCATAGCAAAAGATCCCTGTGGTGGAGGAGGACAATGAGGGACCAATTTGCCTGTAGGGGGCTGGAGGAAGCCCCAGGTATGTATACACTTTTCTTTTTTGTGATCTCAAGTTAACTTTAAAGGCAGAGGACTAAGATGATATCAAGGAAACTGCCATCTTATTTAACTTACCGTAGTCCTCTAACCATAGATTTACTAGTAGTTTCATAATTTCTCCCATTTGCTGAGACAACGGAATTAGCAGCTATCACCAAAGCATACATCCACCTTTATTTAGAACATGGCCAAGTGACGGGAGGGAAAAAACAGGACACCGAGAGGCAAATATAGCGTAGTAAATCTTAACAAATGATAAATGTTTGGAGTAAATGTGGTATACTCACAAAGCAGGGTCACCACAAAGGTAACCACTGTAACAGCAAGTGGGGAGATTAACCATTTTAGCCTTTTGGGCGTTACTGTTACGTCCAAAAGGCTACTGCCGCTCTACCGCGTGCTCCCACGGCCGATTGTGCAAACCCACACGCTCCAGTGCTGCCGCCCGTTAGCCTGGAGATCAATGAATGGGAACGTAGTTTCCATTCAATGATCTCAGTCCTTGTTAGAAAGACCAACAGCTTCTATGAGAAGCTGCTGTCTTTCTGAACAAAACCAAACAAAAAAAAATCATGTCCTCCCTATACTTCCTGTAAGCGAGAGTGCTTGCTTACATGATGGAAATAAAAAAAAAATTAATGTGGCTAATCATGTGATTAAATAGTAAAAATACATGTACATACATTTACATACATTTTTTTCACACAAACACAAAAAATTACATTTAAAATTAACTGTTTTCCTTCCACACCTAAAAAATACCAAAATACAAATTTTAAACTAAAAAAAAAATATTAAAAAATTACAATAACAAAAACAACATAAATAGTTACCTAGGGGTCTAAACTTTTTTTATATGCATGTCAAGAGGGTATATCACTAATATTTTTTAATTATAAGCTTGTAAATAGTGATATATGCAAAACCGAAAAATGCACATTTATTTCCAAATAAAATATTGGCGCCACACATTGTGATAGGGACATCATTTAAATGGTGTAATAACCGGGACAAATGACAAATAAAATATGTGGGTTTTAATTATGGTAGCATTATTTTAAAGCTATAATGGCCGAAAACTGAGGAATAATGATTTTGTTTGCATTTTTTTCTTAATATTCCTGTTAAATGCATTTAGAAAAAAAATAATTCTTAGCAAAATGTACCATCCAAAGAAATTCTAGTTGGTGGTGGCCAAAATAAGATATAGATCAATTCATTTTGATAATTAGTGATAAAGTTACTGGCGAATGAATGGGAGTTGAAAATTGCTCGGATGCATAAGATGAAAAACAGGAAGAAAAGAAAGCGCCGGCACTGCTGTCATACACTTTATTTTGACGTTGGTAAAATCAATGCAGGGAAATTCATCCAGACAAATTGAAAAGACACATACCGTGGGTGGATGTAGCAGGTGCAGTGGGTGCGGTGGGTGCAGAGCCTGACGGCCGTTTCGCGTGATATGCGCTTCTACGGAGGCTATATGGGGTGGTCTCGTTGCAGGCTGGCTAATAAACCCTTCCAGATGAAAAACGACTGAAGGCTGAAGTAGTTAAAACTGTTCCCACTCAGGATTAAGAAGTCACTCTCTGTAGATCAGTAAAGAAAGGGATAACACCCCTCCACCAAGGGTGGACTCAGATATTGTATAAAGGGAACATAGGCGCCAAAATAATAAAATCCACACACACACAAAAAAAAAGAGGAGGTAGTGGTGGACTAACCTCCTCTAGCAGACAAACAAATTGTAGATTTCAACACTCCAATAATATACACTCCAAGAAATTGTGCAACGCGCTTCACAGGCATAACCCTGCCTCATCAGGCAGTAAAAAACGAAGTATACAACAGCTGCAGATCAGTGTAACACTAAAGCACCTCTGTCACAGATGAGTAACTAACTCATGGCGTATTGCACGTTTTCAAAACTTTGTTTCTTCCTAAAGAAACTTAAAGTCTTTAAAGCTTGCAATAAACCATGTACAGTTAGTCATTAGAGGTACTACCGGAATCAACACTTGATGTCTGCATTTCTTTGCAGTTTGGTAAAAAGATTCAACAAATCCCTTGCCAGTACACTAAAACTGTCTCCATACTGCTATAAAAAGTGGATGACAGCATACTTACAGAGCACCTCCCGTCACTTGGCCATGTTCTAAATAAAGGTGGATGTATGCCTTGGTGATAGCTGCTAATTCCGTTGTCTCAGCAAAGAGAGAGAAATGATGGGAGAAATGATGAAACTTAAAGTAAATCTATGGTTAGAGGACTACTGCAAGTTACATTAGATGGTAGTTTCCTTACTTTCATCTTAGTCTTCTGTCTTTAAAGTAAACCTGAGATCACAAAAAAGAAAAACTTTATACGTACCTGGGATTTCCTCCAGCCCCCTTCAGGCAAATTGGTCCCTCCCATCCTCCTCCGCCACCAGGATCTTCCGCTATGGGTACCAATAATTCAGCCAGTCGGGACTTAGTGTCCATACCTAACTGTACATGGTTTATTGCAAGCTTCAAAATCTTTTAGTTTCTTTAGGAAGAAACAAAGTTTCTTAAACTTGCAATAAGTACAGTTAGTCATTAAAGATACTACCGGAATAAACATTTGTTGGTTTCATGTCTGCATTTCTGCTCTTTGACTAACACCAGACCATACTTCACTTGTCAAACCACAACGAGTGGTCCAGAATCAGTGGGCAGTAGTTTGGAAATTAATTTTGAATATGTATCCATGGCAGATTGTTCAGCTGAACCATTCTAGGTCAAGCGGGCCACAGACCACTGCCTTTGACCACAAAACAACAAAGTATTCTAGTTTTTAGTGATAGAGAAATGTACGTAGGCATATGTCAGCAAAATACAGTTGACAGGTTAATAAAAGCTAAGCTTCTCACAGCCATTCTTGAGTCTATAACTAGTTCACAACATACAGTAGGTGAATTCATAACTCTATATGTAAAACATTTGAAAAATATAGCCTACCCTGTAAAAAGCTGCTGCTCCATGCTGGTCAAATAATTTTGAGGGTCATACTCAGTATTCAGTGATACGAATGCCTCACAAGGGACCCCAGGAAGCTTCATACAATAGAAGTAGTCTCCTGATTGGTCATCCCCATATTTACACCTTTGTCCCTGAGAGTCCAACTGAAATCCACATTCTGTATGAACTTCTTGGCTTTGATTAAGGAATTTACCTTTGAATTTAAAATGTCTATTCCCTTGGTTCCTTTCTTTCCATAAAGCGGAGACTCCTTCACTTGGATGCATTAGAAGAAGTGATATATTTACAAGACCTTCCCAAAATAACGTGAAGTAGACATTATAGGTTCCATTGTTAAAGTCTTCTACTCTCCCAGATGCTCCAGCTCCAAGATTTGGAGAAAAGATCCGGGGTCGTAAAAAGTCTCCTCCATAGGTCTTTCCTTCTCCCAAATAATTAAACATATGAACTTGCGCAATTATTGTGTCTCCAATACAGTACCTTGGCTTATAGTTTAAAATCATTGCTATACTTTTGGCACTATTGCTTGTTTCACTTAGGTTAGCAAAGACTACATTTGGAATTGAAGAGTTTACAAAATTGAAGATATGTTGTACTTCCTCTTCTAGGACATTGTGCCCAGTGGCAGCAGAGCTTATAAATGTGTGAATTACAGAGATGCCCGTTTGCAGAGACTGAAAATGTGGTAATTTCTGAAAAAAAAATGTAAACATTAAAAATACAAATCATATACGCATAATGTCCCTTACACAGGAGGACAACATACATAGAATTACACAGGTTCATCTAAATTACTCTTAATCATGCTTTTCTCAGAGGAAGAAAAACAACCCTTATAGAATATCTAAATGTAGCAAACCATTGTTCACATAGCAGTCTATTCAGCGCCCATATTACCAGCCAGTCGCCAGTGCCAAAATGATCTGCTTCACATGAGTGGTAACACCCCTCCACCTGGGGTGGACTTAATATAGTGTAGTATGGATACAGAGGCGCCAAAAGGATAAAATAATCTAAAAAGTTTAAAACATGAGAAGGCAGTGGTGGACTTACCTCCTCCAAGCAGACACAAAAATTAATTACGTTTATTTACATACTCCGGGGGACAATGCAATGCATTTCACAGGTTTGATCCAACTTCATCAGGCAATAACAACGGAGCAATAGCATATGTGGTCAGTAGAAGAGCCAGGCACCTCTGGCAGAAACGCGTTGCATTGTCCCTCAGAGTATGTAAATAAACTTGTTGTGTTCGATAAGCGCATTGACAATTTTTGTGTCTGCTCGGAGGAGGTAAGTCCACCACTGCCTTCTCATGTTTTAAACTTTTCAGATTGTTTACCGGTAATCTTTTATTCTTTTATCCTTTTGGCGCCTCTGTATCCATACTACGCTATTTCTGAAGTGTGATATCATCTTTTTACATTGTGATAATAAAATTAGTAGTGAACAATGGAGGCTTCTACTTTTATCTATTTAAGTATTTATATAGCGCCAACATATTACTAAGCGCAGTACAGAGTATATTGTCTTGTCACTAACTGTCTCTCAGAGGGGCTCACAATCTAGTCCCTACCATAGTCATATGTCTATATTGTGTAGTGCATGTCTCATAGTCTAGGGCAAATTTTAGGGGGAAGCCAATTAACTTATCTGTATGTTTTTGGGATGTGGGAGGAAAGCAGAGTGCACAGAGGAAATCCATGCCGGCACTGGAAGAACATACAAACTCCTTGCAGATGTTGACCTGGCTGGGATTCAAACCAGAGACCCATCGCTGCAAGGCAAGAGCACTAACCACACCGCCACCGTGCTGCCTAACTACTTTTCTTGTTAAATCCCGTTTTCACAGCTTCTGCTATCCAAATCAAAAGTATTACTAGAGATGAGCGTAATGACTTAATTACGATTTCGCGAAATTTCGCGTAATTAGTGTAATTACGATTATGGCCGCAAGTACATAATCGTAATGAAGAAGGATTTAGTGAAATTCCGCGTAAGCGTAATTTTCGCATAATTTTTGCATTACAGTGGGTATCGCGAAATTACGTTTGCCTTGCATGCAACCGTTTGTAAGCGGTTACATAACGTAATTTCGCGATAGTTCATATTACTGTAAGCGTTAGTTTTCGCATCGTTTTCGCGTTACGGAATGCTATTTCGCATATAAAATTCGCCATGTAGTGATATTTCGCATCAAAATTCGCCATGCAGACGAAAATGGCTTTGGCGAAAATTCGCGAGCAACCCTGCTAACAAGTAATTACGAAATTCGCGAAATTACGAAGAAATGCGAAATGACGTTATGGTTTAACGCGAAATTACTTTATGGTTTAACGCGAAATTACTTTATGGTTTAACGCGAAATTACGTTATGAACGAAACGCGATATTACGCGTTGAAAATTACGCTTACGGTATTTTCAATTACGATTTTAATGGCAATTACGCTACCATAATTTCGCATCGTAATAGCAAATTTCGCATGCGTAATTATAGTAACGCGAAATTTCGAAAATTTCGGCTCAACACTAAGTATTACCTGTCTTATTCTGTGATGGAAAATTAAGGAAACCCCAACAACAGAGAGAAATACACCGATCCGAAAGATTTGCTTTGTAGATGGTCTTCCTGCACTGAAAGACAATAGAATTAAGGTAAATACTATATAGAAGAACATAAAAAGAAACAAAATGAACAAAACAAAAAAAAAAAAAAGAAGGAAAATAAAAACTTTAATTAGAAGAGAGCATAAATAGAGGGAAAGAAAACAAAATAGAACTGATTACAGTGCTGTCAAAATGACTCAACACAAGCTATGGAAATTTCTTTTTTCCCATTCTACTGCCTTCTTTACAACAAACAGAGGAATCCTCCAGGCATGAAAAACTCTTCATAACGTCTTTATGAGATCTAAACCTAGGGTTGTTACTTGACCTCATCTCCAAAAGTATTGCCAGGATCCATTCCATATTCATCGGGATCTTCGCTATCTAAACTTCACTCCATCCCTCAGGCCAATACCCCTCTGCAAATCAACAATGGAGGGAGAATTGAATTGCAAGCTGTCTGAACCGCCACAATTCTCCACTTCTTTTCCCAGAAGGAATAAGAGCAAGTGATAGTCATCGCTACAATCTCTTTTAGAGGTAAGCTTCCAGGGGGAGGGGGAGGAGGGTAGTTAGTGCTCACCCTTGCTGCTGCCTCTGGCCATTGTGTTCTACATCAGGCCTCACCTTACTTCAAAGCTTCCTTCTTCTGGATTTGAAAAAGGAAGGAGGAAATATTGAAATAATGGACTGTAATGTGAAACACAGTGGCTCGAGGTGGTGACATGGGTGAGTTACCCCCCATTCCTGCCATAGCCAGGGTCGGATTTAGGCCTAGGCCATGGCCTAAGGCACCACAGGAGGAAGGGCACCAAAGCAGCAGGCTAAACTGGTGCAAGCTTGAAAATGCTGCAATGCAGGGAGATCAGGCCTGACCATGGTACTCTGCTGCTAGCCGCCTGTGCAGCAGCCACCATTCTCTCTGTGCATGTTTGCATTGTGGCCGGCAGCTATGGACTTGGACAGCATTGGAGACAGAAAGGAAGAGGAAGCTTCTGCACTGGAGATGGGCTGAGAGATGAGTAACACAAATGGCTGATGCAGTGTGAAGGCGAGCTGGCTATCTATACTGAAAAGGGGTGGGAAAAGGAGGGATTAAGGAAGTCATCTGGCTACGTATACTAGAGGGAAAGGGGGAGGAGTAATCTGGCTACCTATACTGGAGAGAAAGGGGAAGAGTCATCTGGCTACCTATACTGGAGGGAAAGGGGAGGAGTCATCTGGCTACCTATACTGGAGGGAAAGGGGGAGGAGTCCTCTGACTACCTATACTAGAGCAAAGGGGGAGGGATCATCTAGCTACCTATACTGAAGGGGGGCGGCTGGTGACAGTGGCCTAGGGCGGTAAAGAGTACAAATCCGGCCCTGGCCATAGCCCACAGCTTTAAAATGTTCCTTTCATGCAAAACTCAGATTGAGCACTTAGAAGCTCATCCCTAATCTCTTTTCATAGCAGACAGAGAAATGGCTAGTGATAGTCAGGACATGAAAAATAAGGGGCCCTGTCTCACTTAGGTTAGGAAATTGTAAAAATCGACTTTATTGAACCATGAACAAGCAATATACAATAACACACAATCTACAGCAATAAAATCACTTAAAATCAAGGCTTGGAGATCCCCACATACAGCAAACACCACATCCCCACACAATCTCAATCACACACCACCCAGTACATACAACGCCAGCTATGTCCGAATGGGGGAGACAGTGGTTCAACGTTGGGACAGTGTCCTTGTCAAAAACAACTGCTTCAACAGAGCAACTCACGGGACCGAATAGCAGAAGAGGAGGAGACAGGAAAAGGCTTGTTTTGCAAAAAAAATGTTTTTGGGTATACACCCTACAAGCAATGGCTCCTCTGGGACTAAATAATGAGTTGGACTTCTCACCATAAAAATTTTGCGTGGGATGTTCGGTTGGATTGAAATGCAAAATTTTGATCACCCCATGTTGATGTTTGCTTACAGCTGAAGTTGATGCTAAAATGGTGTGGCATAAAGGTATACTGAAATGGCTTTTTATGTTTATGCCTGCCTTGAAGGGTGAAGTTGGACTATGCATAATCATCGGGTTGGTTGCTATGGTGCACTCTGTATGTTTACAGGGAAGGCTGTCTCTAGGAGGCAAGTAGATGTAAAGTGCAGATATTATGCATAGCAGGCCGAAGTACTTACGCGTGAAACGCAGCATTGCGTCTACTAAAATGGAAGTGTTTCCTGAAATTACACATGGCATGCAGAAGAAATACGTGTGGAACGCAACATCCTGTCTGCTGAAACGGAAGTGTTCTCTGTGGTTGTGAGAACTTCCGGGTCACTGAAGATGCAGATGAAGATGAAGTGGTTAAAGAGACACTGAAGCGATAAAAAAATTATGATATTATGATTTGTATGTGTAGTACAGCTAAGAAATAAAACATTAAGATCAGATACATCAGTCTAATTGTTTCCAGTACAGGAAGAGTTGAGAAACTCCAGTTGTTATATCTATGCAAAAAAGCTATTAAGCTCTCCGACTAACTTAGTCGTGGAGAGGGCTGTTATCTAACTTTTATTAACTCAACTGTAATTGAACTGTTTACTTTTCCTCTGCTAGAGGAGAGTTCATTACTTCGCAGACTGCTCTGAAAGACTCATTTTGAATGCTGAGTGTTGTGTAATCTGCACATATTATAGAATGATGCAATGTTAGAAAAAACACTATATACCTGAAAACAAAAATATGAGAATATTTTCTTTGCTGCTAATCTTCTAGTAATTATTCATAGTACACAACCAATTCATTATATCATATATATTTTTTTCGCTTCAGTGTCTCGTTAAGGAGCAATGAAAGAGTACTGTTTAGTTCATTCACAATCACAACTGCAGGATGCTGACTGTGTACATAGTGTGTACATAGTGTCGTCTCTCCAAGTACATTAAAAAAAGGGCGCTCTGGAATTTTTAAGCCCATGAGAGCTGATAGTAGAAGCTGCCAGCTATACAATCTCAAAAAAACAAACAAACACGTATATAAGTAGATAAGTACTTGCTCTACGTACATAGGACATGTATTGTACTGTCCACGTTTTGATTTCAGTGAATTTTATATAGTAAATAAAGAAAATTCTGTTGCAGGCATTTGCCATCTTAATTGCCTCTGACTGAAACCAATACTGATTTATTTTCCTCCCTTAATCGTTGTACCTATGAGTCTAGACTCAACAGGTATGGTGTCAAAGTACACTTCAATCTTTGTACCCATGAGTCTATTTTCCTCCCTTACTCTGGGAGGAGGGCAGCCAATGCAAACACAGACAGTCTTCGGACACTCCCACCCAGCTCTGTAATAGAAAGTGCATTGTCATTGTGTGACACTATAGCTTGAGAAGCATGAGAAATATTGGCCAATCAGAGAGGAACAGAGGTGTGGGAGGGGAAAACAGGAGGAAAAGAGTCTTCAGCCAATCAGGCTGCATTAGTTAAGTCTGAGGGGATAGTAAAGAAGCAAAAAAAGACAACCCAGTATGCCCTGCAACTTTCTTTGTGCGGCAATGTACCAAATAAGATTCAGATAAATTGGGGAATGATCCTTTATGAACAACAAAAGTAATAGTGATTTTAACTTTTGGATTGCCTGGTTAGCATCCTTATTATTTGTTTACCAGATAAAAATAAAGAATTGATTTGTGATTTTAAGCCTGACAGTTACTCTTTAACCACTTAAGGACCAGGGGATTTCTGTGTCATCTGTGCTGCGTGGGCTCTCCAGCCCGCAGCACAGATCGTGATTATGGCAGGGCGATCAGACAGGATGTCCTGCTGGGGGGGGGGGTCTGATCGCCGCCGCTCTGTGTGGCCGAGCGGGGGGGGGGGGGGGCGATATTCCTCCCTCCCTCTCCTTCCCTCCCTCTCGCTCTGGATCTGGGTGGCACAGCACGGCGATCCGTCCTGTACCGCCTCCAATAGGCTTTAGCCTATCAGACGGCGGCAATCCCCGGCCAATCAGAGGCCGGGGATCGCCGATCTGCGTGGCCGTTTCCATGGAAACACCACTTCGACCTGCCGACGCCTATCGACGTTAGGCGGTTGTTAAGTGGTTAAGTGGTTAATTATAAAGCCCCCATACATGCTATCGTCAACAAATTTCCTAGGTATGTTAAGGGGAATAGTGGGAATATGATTTTATAAAAACACAGCCAATTTAGAGAAAACAGATTTAAAAAAATGCAAAGGAAAAATATTTTTTAAACAGTTTAAAAAAAACATTTTCTTTTTAATTTTTAAAATTGAATTTCTCAAAAACTACAGTCTTTTTGAAAATTATTTTTTTGACTTGACGATAGCATCTATGGAGGCTTTGCCATTAACTACAAAAGTCGGCAGGACATATGCAAAAATGATGCAAAATTGTGAAGTTACGATTCCTGATTACGTTTACAAGCAAAATTAATTATGATTTTTCCAGATTTTCACATTATGATTTTGCATCATACTTTTGAATTATGGTGCAAAATTACCATTATGCGAAATCTTTGCTCCCAACACAAGTGATAAATAAAAGGATGATAGTAAAATATGATTAAGAAATACAGATATTTTACTGAAGCAAAACATAACCCTATTCTCATAATGAACCCTCCCTCCACTGATGCCTAACCTTAAACCTTAAGCACCCCCTCCCCAGGCTAACCTTAATGATCCCCGTCGCCAATCTGCCCCATAAACAAAATATGCAGATTTTCCGGCACCGCCATAGGCGTCATCCAAATATCAGCTTTGATGAGAAATTTAGGTACTTGAGAAATATCCACCGTGGTGTCCAAATTTCCTGTTTCCATCTCTCCTCCTCCTTGATGCAGAATAGTGCACACTTTTGAGGTATAGCGGAACATTGCAGCGTGTCTGTGTACCACGGGGGTATTGTGAGGTTACTGAAAAGTTCATAAATCAATAGTTATGTGTCCACAGTAGTAGGCAGACACACAAAGTGAATCTGTATTTATTAAATACAGAACAACCTGAATGTATCCACTTCCGAACCATAAAACACCGCCTCCCAACAAATTTCCGCACATACCCGCTGCACTCACTGGTCACGACGATGTCCTGTCACCGTAGGCTCCTCTCTCTGCCGTCTCTATGACGGCAGAGCGCTGTCAGACGGTCAGGAGCCGCTTTCATTGGCTCCTGGCGCTGTCTATCAATGTGAGCCAATGTGATTGGCTCTCCGTGATCACCGGTTCACAGAGCTATGCCGTCTTATAGACTGCAGAGAGAGAAAATTGCGGCAAGTACAGAGTGGCGGTAAAGGTGGTATCGCGGAGTACCAAAGCAGTAGAATCTACGTCCAGTCAGAGCCACAGCACCAACTGCAGGATGTAGATTCGTACTGCTTCGGTCCGGAAGCAGTTAATAAAACACTTCCAGACTATGATCAGATGCAGAATTAGTCTAGTAAACAAAAAGCAATGAGATCCGGGAATGGAAAGGATATTAAAACTCATTAATGCCTTGAGAGAAACAAATTCATGAACATTAATTTCCTTAACAATATTTCCTAAACAACTATTGTATTGAATAGAATAAGAAAACAAATTGTAAGAACTAAGACATCCTACCAGCAAACGTCTATGACTGAAAATGTACAAATATCACAATGCTTTAGAGGATGGTCAGACTGCCCTTCCCGTCCTAATAAACTATAGGTTGTACTGCAATAGGAATGCTCATTCGGATTGGATTTCGAAATTGGATTTCTGCAGAAATACTACAATACTGACACTTGGTAATTTTAGCTCAACCACAGAACTTGGAAGCATTGGACCCATCAGAGAATGCAGAGTAAACTCAGCAGCATTTGGCAAATCAGAGAATGCGAAAAATGACCAAAAAAAGACTCCTCGGAAATCAGAAATCGTAAAACAGAAATCCATATTGAACTTTTGCGGAATCGGAAGTTAGCATTTCCGACAACCCCTATTCTGGAATCTTGCTTTAATATAAAATTGCAACAGACCCAACACTAAAAATAAAAAAACCTTTAATTTAGGGGCATTTCTAACCTTTTTGTGACTCCAGACAAGCAGTCCTGTGTTACTCTCCCCTCCCCCCGGGGAAAAAAATCACCACACACTTGGGAATATAAACCATATGCCGTATAGGGTAGATGCAGAATACTGGGAGTCTCTGAGATATAAACAACCCGCAGATCCCGTCACATGTTGTTTCACACCCCCTTCCTTAGTGTGTAAATGCAGAGTATAGTGCAGCAGAAGCTAAGCGCTCACCTTGCTGTCGCCTGTCTGCTCACCACTCACCCTAGTGCCCAGCATCTGCTACCGCCTGTAACGTGATTTCACGCTACATCAGGAGAGCCAGCTCTAGAGGGAGCAGAAAACAGACAGGATGGTTGCACATGAACAGCACTGGACTGCAGAGGGGAGGTTAGAGCACAGCTTCTGCTGCACTATATTCTGCCTTTAAACACTGAACTGGGGGAGCGCAAGAGGAGGATGGGAACAGATAGTGGGACAAGGGTAGAGAGGGCGGCACAAAGAGGGACACACAGTGGGACAGAGGGTGGCACAGAGGGATGTACACAGAGCTGGATCATTCACCAGGCAACTTAGGCAGGTGCCTAGGGCCTGGAGAAAGTCTAGGGGCTAGTTTATGCTAACCCCCACCAATCTTGTCAAAAAAGCTAAGTGGCCATCAAGCGTAGGCCCAAAGTCATTGCTTGCCTAGGGCACCATTTCACTTTATTCTATATCTGGATGCACAAAGGGATTAAAGGAGGCACAAGGAGACAGAAGGAGGCACAAAAGGAGACAGAAAGAAGCACAAAGGGAGACAGAAGGAGGACAGAGGGCAGAGGTGGAACAAGGAGACAAAAAGAGATGCAAACGCTCATGGCCTCGTTTGGGGGCATGGCTTAGCTCAGGGTGGGTGGGGCTTAGTTCAGGGAGCAGGGCTTAATCAGGGGCATGGTGCCCCTCAGGACCCATGGCACTGCAGGCAGTGTCCTTTACTGCCTATGCCTAAAAATGACCCTGCTTTAATTGAGCTTAAAATGTTTGGCATTGTGCTCTTGCTTATCTCCCATCTACAGTTTCACAGTGCAGGCAGTGCTGCCTTACCCCTTTCTCCCTACTCAGGAACCTGATTTATCAAACACAAGGACTGCAATTTAATACAATATTACACAGCAATATTACTACCAGCAGCATGTGCCACGAGTTACGCTATTTGCAAGACCCACGGTACTCAAGTAGCGCGAGTCTTGTTACAGTAACGTGCATTTCTAATGAGTGTTACTGTTTGTATTGCTAGTTACTATTGCAATGCTCAAGTACTGCGGGTTGCACTAATAATGTAACTCACGGAGGTACACACTGTCGGCAGTAATGGAAATATTGCGGTAGCAGTCTGTAATATTTGGGTATTCAAATTCACTATGCCAAATTTGGCCACCAATTCTATTTACTATGTAACATAATGTTTATATTTATAATGTATGTAATTCAGATCTCTTCATTTAAAATAGTTGAATTTTTGAAGATTTTTTTTTTTATATTGCTGTTACTGAAATGGTTCACTGACTTGCTCATATCAGTGAAGGTAAAGACAAAATGATGCTGCACATTTGTTCAGGGATAAAATGAAAATGTAAGACGTAAAAGAAGTAAGAAGTAAAAACAAAACAAAAAAGTATTTTCTATGGTTTAAAAAAAACGTTTTATAAGAATGATCTGAATTAAGAAAGACACGTTTTTCAGTTTCTCTTTAGTTAATAATATATTTGCTTCAGCAAGAGAGATCTCTGCTGACGGGTGTATTTAGAAAAATGTAAAAAAATTGCTCTGCCTTCAGCACGTACCAAAATCATACAGTGCATCCGGAAAGTATTCACAGAGCATCACTTTTTTCACTTAAGTACTTACATCCTTTGCTCAATACTTTGAGGATGCACCTTTGGCAGCAATTGCCTCCTCAAGTCTTTTTGAATATGATGCCACAAGCTTGGTACACTTATCCTTGGCAAGTTTTCCCATTCCTCTTTGCAGCACCTCTCAAGCTCCATCAGGTTGGATGGAAAGCCTTGATGGTGCACAGCCATTTTAAGATCTCTCCAGATATGTTCATATGTTGGATTCAAGCGCTGCGTAATATGTTGGCGCTTTATAAGTACAATAAATAAATAAATAAATTCAAGTCTGGCTGGGCCACTCAAGAATATTCACAGAGTTGTTCTGAAGCCCTCCTTTGATATCTTGGCTGAGTGCTTATGGTCGTTGTCCTGCTTAAAGATGAACTTTTGTCCCAGTCTGAGTTCAAGAGCACTCTGGAGCAAGTCTTTATCCAGGCTTTATCTGTACATTGCTGCAGTCATCTTCAGTTCCTTCCGCTTAAAACATCCCCACAGCATAATGCTGCCACCACCATGCTTCACTGTAGGGATGGTATTGGCCTGGTGATTCCTCCAAACATAACGCCTGGCATTCACACCAAAGAGTTCAGTTTTGTCTTATCAGTCCAGAGAATCTTTTTTCTCATGGCCCGAAAGTCCTTCATGTGTCTTTTGGCAAGGTGTGGTTCAGTCTGACCACTCTATCATACAGACCTGATTGGTGGATTGCTGCAGAGATGGTTGTCCTTCTCCTCTCTCTATAGAGGACCTCTGCAACTGACAGAGTGACCATCAGGTTCTTGGTCACCTCCCTGATGCCCCCTAGCTCTCGGTTTAGATGGTCAGCCAGCTCTAGGAAGAGTCCTGGTGGTTTCAAACTTCTTACACTTACGGATAATGAAGGCCATTGTGCTCATTGGGATATTCTAAGCTGCAGAAATTTCTCTCTAACCTTCCCCAGATTTGTGCCTCGAGACAATCTTGTCCACAGATAATTCCTTTGACTTCATGCTTGGTTTGTGCTCTTACATGAACTGTCAACTGTGGGACCTTATATAGACAGGTTTGTGCCTTTCCAGATCATGTCCAATCAACTGAATTTACCACAGGTGGACTCCAATTAAGCTGCAGAAACATCTCAAGGATGATCAGGGGAACAGGATGCACCTGAGCTCAGTTTTAAGCTTCATGGCAAAGGCTGTAAATACGTATGTACATGTGCTTTCTCTGTTTATTTCATTCTTAATACATTTTCTAAAATCTCAAGTAAACTTCTTTCACATTGTCATCATGGGGTGATGTGTGCAGAATTCTGTGGGAAAATGAATTTCATAAATTTTGGAATAAGACTGCAAAATAACAAAAAGTGATGTGCTGTGAATACTTTCTGGCTGCACTATACTTGTTCCAAAGCTCTGATTCCTCCATTTAAGGTAATATGCAATTTGCACTTCTACGACATAGTCTTTTCATATGTGTATGACTAAACTGATAAAATGATTTTAGGTCATTCAAGACTCTTGCATCAGAAAACATTGCACAACTTTATCCTTATGTACTTATTATATAAGTTGTTAAACATTTTAAAAGCATCCCTTCTCTACTTGCCTCTCACTGCTTCAATTGCAACTTGATTTATTGTTGGCACCCATTCCCTCTCTTCACCCAAGCCCATTCTTCGCCTCCTTACCTCACCCTCCAGAAGCAGTTCTATTGCAGTGTAAGGCCCCTCCCACATGTCATAATTAATTAACTATTGATGATTGATGTTCGACTTATGTCAATGCAAAACATAAACACATACAGTAAGAGAATATAAACTTCTTACAGCATTCAAGATAAAATGGAAAATATTTAATGCAAAATAAATACAGCACACTTGTAAGTGATGGTCTATCACAAACACAAGCACAATACTCGCTGTCACTTTACACCATAGTTGAATTTGAACAAGCACGTTATTATAAATAAGATTTAACAATTCCATGAAGTAGTATGGAATATTTTAATTTATGGTGCCATAAAGTCTGCAAAAGAACTTGACCTTTTTTTTTATAGGAAGTTTACATGCATGGGCTAGCAATAATAATTTCCTCTCCCTGACTTACATATTAAAATGTATCAAATGGTGCCATTTTTACTACTGGCAGGTGATGTCAGTGGAAGGAGATGCTGCTTGCTTTTTTCGCAGTTGGAAACAGCTATTATTTCCCACAGTGCAAAAAGGCTCCCACAGTGTGATGGCAGCAGCCTGGTGCTCATCTGACACCGATTGGGGGGGTTTCACCAGAAGATCAGCCATACAGAGCCCCTTGATGATCCGTTTGAGAAAAGGAAAGGGTTTCTCATGGGAAAGGGGGTATCAGCTACTGATAGGGATAAAGTTTCATTCTTGGTTATGGTTTCTCTTTAAGTAGTCTATGTGGTGTGTTATCTACACATCTAAAACTTTTACTTCAACTCTGTTGCTGGGGAGCTAGAAGACTTGGATTGATCGCTCAGAATTGCTGAATTCAACAAAATTCTGAAATTTAGCATGCGATTCCAAAAAAGTTTTACATTTTGTGGACTCCAAGTTTGTTCTGCAAAATGGTGAGATTTTAATTTATTGCAAATATGCATTTACAATAACCACAGGATTAGGGTTAGAGATAATTTGCGTAAATAGGTTCACAATAAGTTAAATTCAGAATTTTCCCATTTGTGTCCTTTGAGCTATGTGCTATTCATACAAAAAAAGGTTTGTGCACTACAGAAATGTAATTTCATATAATGCATAGAATTAACCTGGAAACATATACTCGTTTGCAGCATGGGCGGGTACTAGCACTGGTCCATATACCAAAGAACAAAACACAACACACTACCAGTATATGCTGTTCAACTGCCACAGCGATTTTTTCTTACCAATTATTCGCATTACTTACAGTGACATACATATGGTAATTGAGGTTGGACTTTTATACAATACCAACCAAAGTGAGAAAATACCTCAATTTTGACACAGAGGGCTTGATTCACAAAGCGGTGCTTACCTACTTAGCACGTCTAAAGTCTTTAGACGCGCTAACCAGGGTGCTAAGTAGATTAGCATCGGATTTCTCAATCAGATCGCGTGCTAACTTTGCGCGCGCAAATTTTTACGCGCGCAAAGTTTTACGCGCCCTAAGTCCCATAGGCTTTAATGGGCACTTCGCACGGAGCGCCCTGCGCTCTGTGCAGTACGCACATAAAGTTTTATGCGCATAAAGTTTTGCGCGCGCAAAGTTTTATGCGTGAAAAGCTTGTTTAGACGTGCTAAGGGAGTTTTCACAGGCGTGCTAACAGTTAGCACCGCTTTGTGAATCAAGCCCAGAATGTTACATATGTTCACCAAAGGACCATTGGTCCTCTAAAAGGCCAATAAGCCTACAATTCAAATGATGTAATTCTAAATGAGGTTCCAGATCACATAGTCCTAATAAAGATGATCCGCTTAAGAAAAGATCCTCTCTAAATGTAAAAAGTCAACTGCGGTAAAAGGAGGGACTAAGATGTTTACATAACTTGTGCATCTAATCCATTTATCCACAAGGACATCCGCACTTTGATTGGCCCAATAGGCTGCCTGTCACTTGACAGGAAACTTGACAGGCAGCCTATTGGGTCAATCAAAGTGTGGGGATAATGTTCTTTAAAGTGATTGGACCCGCAGGGGCTCAGGGCAGGACGAGTGTATCTCTTGTCATTGCCAATTATCAGGCATAAGTTTGTAGCGCTCTCAATGTTACTCTGATAAGGAGTGTTAACTCTGATAAGGTGCATTAACTGTGATAAGGTATGCTATTTGTCTTAGTGAATCAAGCATCAAGTGTGTTACTTGCGCATGTCCATATGGAAAATTAAAGGGACTCCGAGCTCACCCAAAAAAAGAAAGTTGTACTCACCAGGGGCTTTCTCCAGCCCAGTGCTGGTCGGAAGGTCCCACGCCGGCGTCTTGGCTCCTCTCCTTCTCCCCGCTCCGGAATGGCAGACAGGCCGCAGCCCGGGCGACACTCGGCAGAGTGTCGGGGCTGCTCCTTCCGCGTATGACGCGGCTGACGTCACACGCCGGCCGCCTCGCGTCATCACGGCGGCCGGCGTGAAAGTACTGCGCATGCGCGATTAAAGCGCGCATGCGCAGTACTTTCACGCCGGCCGCCGTGATGACGCGAGGTGGCCGGCGTGTGACGTCAGCTGCGTCATACGCGGAAGGAGCAGCCCGACACTCTGCCGAGTGTCGCCCGGGCTGCGGCCTGTCAGCCATTCCGGAGCGGGGAGAAGGAGAGGAGCCAGGACGCCGGCGTGGGACCTCCCGACCAGCACTGGGCTGGAGAAAGCCCTTGGTGAGTACAACTGTCTTTTTTTGGGTGAGCTCGGAGTCCCTTTAAATGTCACTGTATCATCCCAAAATCACAGATTGTAGTAAAGAATAGAGGTGACAGTCTGCTCCCATGAGCCACGCATTAACTGCTGCGCATCCCTCCTTTATAGTTACCAACTCCTAAAGAACTGGGGACTTATGCCGTCCATGGATTTCCACTTAAGCCCAGCTAACCGCCAGTATTTTGTTACATGGCAGGACTACTCCGCTGCTTTGCAGAGACTTGGGGCCAGCCTTCTTTCAGTCAGTCTTCTACTCAGTCTTGCACTATGAGAGACAAGACCATGGAGGGGGGTTGCCATATGCTTCAGATCCTCTTTGAACATAAGGTCCCTGTCCATAGGGCCTACTGAATCCTTTGAATGCCTGGCGGACAAACTCTCAGCTGAAAAAAACATCAACACATTGCTCATATACCGCCCCCAGGGAAATATCTGAACTCTTATCCTGTCTTACAGTGGAACACCCTAGATGGATCATCCTGGGAGATTTTAATGCATGGGTGGATGATCAGGACTCACACCTCTGAAGTGATCTACTTCTCACAATGAGTGAACTGGGTTTCTCTCAGACTGTCAACCTCCCCACCCACAAGAAAGGGCATACGCTAGATCTTATATTCTATTCCGGACTTTAAATATCACACATAGAAATAAACCTAGTGGTATGGTCAGACCACCAGACCATCCACTTCTCTCTGACAGCAACAGCGATAAAACACAGGGAAAGAACTCATAAAATATCGCTCTTTGAATGCTGTCTCACCCCAGCACATTCAGAATATCCTCAATTTCGATGGAATGACCAATCATTGCACAGACCCTGACTCCATGGTCCTGATGTACAACCATGCTGTGTCATCTGCTTATGACATCTTTGCACCAGTATGCAATCAAACGGTCTACACCACTTATTATGCAGCAAATAGAGGCGCCCCACAAGGACACACAAGAAGTCCTCTTCCTTTTTCCTTAGAGCAACAACCTTTGCAGCCGTGTTAAGGGTAGGACCCTCTCTCCTCCACAGATACAATATCACATTCAACCACAGCGCCAGGGATTATGCTGTCAAACAGGAACTCCAATCCACCTCCAGAGGCCCCTCCTGTACTTTGGGTGCTCTGTTGTGTGCTCCAAGCAACCCAGTATAAGACAGACAAGGAGAAGGGTGCTTTCAGTGGATATTATTTCAGGCAAAATTTATTGGAAATAGTAAAAATGGATAAAACTGTATAATCACTCACATCATGAGGGTCCCACACCAGTTAGGACCCTCTCCGGCTAAATCGCTTCCCACCCCTGTGGTACTCAGCAACAGTTTTTTTCGATCAGAGATGCATAGCCCGCTCTCGTCCCGACTAGTTTCGGCCTCTCACTGTCATCAGGGATCACCATGCACGGTGGTTTTATAATTAAAGGACCTAAAGAAAGAAATGCGCAGACTAGAAAGAAAATGGTGCAAATCTCAGAATTCATGGATAAACACATCCTTGTCTCTCACCTGGGAAGCTACCAAAATGCAATCACCAAGAAAAAATCCTTCTACCTATCACAGGAGATCTCAAAGGCCGCCAACAGGCCAGCCCAATTATTCTGCACATTTGATAGCCTCTGTAACCCATCCTGTTTAAACCCTACTATAACTCCCTCAAAGGAGCTATGTGAGAAATGTGCTTGCTACTTTTCTGACAAAGTGTCTTCTATTTGGTCTCTCATTCAGTTCACAGTACCTAAGACTTATTCAACTTCTGTCAATAGTTGCAAGAACAACCTAACACCCTGGACTGACTTCAAAGGCATTAGTGAGGAAGAGATCTCAGACATCCTCCGTCACCTTCACCAGACAACCTGCGACCTGGACCCTGAACCAACTATATATACTAAAATACCCTGACCTGTTTAGTCCAGCATTTCACAAAATAGTAAATTGCTCTCTGTAAGCAGGGAGGTTCCCTACTTCTCTAAAATAAGGAATCATCAGGCTCCTTCTTAAAAAACCTTCCATGGATCCAGATGCAATGAGCAGCTACAGACCTGTCTCCAACCTCCCCTTCTTAGGTAAAGTTGGGCTGTCTATTTGCAACTTGAAGCCAGACTCTCAGCAAAAAACATCCTGGACCCTCTACAATCTGGCTTTAAGAAACATCTCAGCTGTGAAACAACCCTCATCCAAGTCCTGAGGTACCACTGTTCTGCCGATGACACATAGCTATACCTGTCCTTCAAACCTGGTTGAACAGATCCTATTCCAAAAATAAATTCTTGCTTAGCTGAGCTACAGGCCTAGATGAATAACAACTGGTTGAAACTGAATGCTGACAAAACTGAGGTCCCGACTGAACTACTGCGATGCCCTTTATGCAGGCCTCCCAAACAAGGACTTGCGTCGCCTGCAATTAGTGCAGAATGCTGCTGCCAGATTGCTAACAAACCAGCCACGCGACTGTCACATCACACCGATCCTTCGCTCACTGCACTGGCTACCAGTAGAATGGAGAATACTCTTCAAGACTGGACTGCTGACATTCAAATCACTGCACAATTTGGGCCCTGGATGCAAGAAGGACTTGCTGAAGCTGCACCACACCTCTCACAACCTCAGATAAGCAGGTTCCATAAACTTGGTCGCTTCCAGAGTGCACCTCAAAACATTTGGAGACAGAGCTTTCTGTCATGCTGCTCCTACTCTTTGTAACTCCCTACCAGAACCAGTAAAGACAGCCCCTTCCCTGGAGTTATTCATTTCCAGACTGAAAAGCCACCTGTTTAGCTTGGCATTTCCGGACTTATAGAATTTTTCCTCTGTACCACGATTTACCAATCAACCAATTATTGGTCTGAGCCGTGCTTATGCGCTTTGAGTCCAATGGGAGAAAAGCGCTTTACAAATGCTATTTGTTGTTGTTTGTTGTTCTTTCGGCTTTTGTTGCGGTCTCCATCTTTCCATTTGATCCACGCCAATCCAAGTGGACGCAGCTGCTGCAATGCAGTGGGAGGGCAGAGGGGGACACACTGAAAAAGCGTGATGCAGGCCTACATCTGGCCTACACCTGTGTCAAGAGCTGTTTTAGTCCTCCGCTCCCCTCTGCCCTCCCGCTTCATCGCAGCAGCCCCGTCCACGTGGATTGGCATGGATTGAATGGAAAGATGGAGACCACAACAAAAGCTGAAATACAAAATATATGCAGCAGCTTACTAATGTACACAGATATATGATGTGTATGCATTTTAAGGGCTATTGCCACTGTCTGACTCTGGAGAGTGCTGGGGACAGATATTTGATCACTGTGAAAAGTGACCTGGGACAAGTACAAGTTACAAGTAAGAAAACAATAACGACGATTGCAGTCAGATAGCTGCAATTTGTGGCTCTGGAATGCTCTGTCTCCGCGTGCCTGCTCTATTGCTTAATTAGCCTCGCCACTCTCTTGTGACAAGTGAAATGTTTCTTTTCCTCTTCCTCTTTTTTTCACTTTCCTCTCTAACACACCACCCCTCTTTTTCTCTACTCTCTCTCCCACCTTGTGTTCTATTTCCCATTTTTTTCCTATCCCCTCTTCCCTATTTTGTTTTATCTTCCCATCTCCATCCTGTGCTCCCTGTCTTTTTGCCTCCCCTCTCTCCCATCATGTGCTCCCTGTCTTTTTGCCTCCCCTCTCTCCCATCCTGTGCTCCCTGCGTTTTCCTCTCCCATCTCTCCCATCCTGCACTCCCTGCGTTTTCCTCTCCGCTCTCTCCCACCCTGTGCTCCCTGTATTTTCCCCTCCCCTCTCCCCCACCCTGTGCTCCCTGCATTTTCTTCTCCCCTCTCTCCCACCCTGTGTTCCCTGTATTTTCCTCTCCCCTCTCTCCCACCCTGTGCTTCCTGTGTTTTCCTCTCCCCTCTCTTCCATCCTGTGCTCCCTGCGTTTTCCTTTCCCCTCTCTCCTATCCTGTGCTCCCTTGTCTTTTCCTCTTCCCATCCTGTGCTCCCTACGTTTTCCTCTCAATTCTCTCCCATCCTGTGCTCCCTGTCTTTTCCTCTCCCCTCTCTCCCATCCTGTGCTCTCTGTGTTTTCTTCTCCATTCTCTCCCACCCTGTGCTCCCTGCATTTTCCTCTCCCCTCTCTCCCATCCTGTGCTCCCTGCGTTTTCCTCTCCCCTCTCTCCCATCCTGTGCTCCCTGCATTTTCCTCTCCCCTCTCTCCTATCCTGTGCTCCCTGCATGTTCCCCTCCCCTCTCTCCCATCCTGTGCTCCCTGCGTTTTCCTCTCCCCTCTCCCACCCTGTGCTCCCTGCGTTTTCCTCTCTTCTCTCTCCCACCCTGTGCTCCCTGCATGTTTCCCTCCCCTCTCTCACATCCTGTGCTCCCTGCGTTTTCCTCTCCCCTCTCTCCCATCCGGTGCTTCCTGCGTATTCCTCTCCCCTCTCTCACATCCTGTGCTCCCTTGTCTTTTCCTCTCTCCCATCCTGTGCTCCCTACGTTTTCCTCTCAATTCTCTCCCATCCTTTGCTCCCTGTCTTTTCCTCTCCCCTCTCTCCCATCCTGTGCTCCCTGCATTTTCCTCTCCCCTCTCTCCCTTCCTGTGCTCCCTGCATTTTTCTATCCAAATCCAAATCCAAAAAAGCTTTATTGGCAGGACCAAATACATTTAGCATTGCCAAAGCAAAACAAAACATTAACATGGGGAGGGGGGGGGGGGGGTTTGTGGGAATAAGGGAAGGATAAAGGGGTTGGGGTATATAGTCCATAGGTGTGTGGAGGATGTAAGGGACAGCATGGGGGACTGGGATATACAGTCCATAGGGGGGTATTGGGGGGAATACAGTCCATGTGGTATCATGTTCCTCTCAGTTGGTGGCAGGCTGTGACATATCGGGCAGCTGTGACATATCCCCTCTCTCCCATCCTGTGCTCCCTTCATTTTCCTCTCCCCTCTCTCCCATCCTGTGCTCCCTTGTCTTTTCCTCTCTCCCATCCTGTGCTCCCTGCATTTTCCTCCCCCCTCTCTCCCATCCTGTGCTCCCTGCATTTTCCTCTCCCCTCTCTCCCATCCTGTGCTCCCTGCATGTTCCCCTCCCCTCTCTCCCATCCTGTGCTCCCTGCATTTTCCTCTCCCCTCTCTCCCATCCTGTGCTCCCTGCATGTTCCCCTCCCCTCTCTCCCATCCTGTGCTCCCTGCATGTTCCCCTCCCCTCTCTCACACCCTGTGCTCCCTGCATTTTCCTCTCCCCTCTCTCCCATCCTGTGCTCCCTGCATGTTCCCCTCCCCTCTCTCCCATCCTGTGCTCCCTGCATGTTCCCCTCCCCTCTCCCCCACCCTGTGCCCCCTGCGGCTTCCTCTCCCCTCTCTCCCATCCTGTGCTCCCTACATTTTCCTCTCAATTCTCTCCCATCCTGTGCTCCCTACGTTTTCCTCTCAATTCTCTCCCATCCTGTGCTCCCTGTCTTTTCCTCTCCCCTCTCTCCCAACCTGTGCTCCCTTGACTTTCCTCTCTAGTGATGGGCAAACATCAAAATATTGCATTCACGAATTTACCACAAACCTTTGCGAGTTGACCGTTCACAGCAAGTTCCATAGACTTTTAATGGGCAGGTGAACCCATGTAATTTTTTTTATTTCCCCCACTCTGAACAAAAAAATTTGAATAAGCCCAAAAATAGGTCAATTTTTCAGGGATCCTTGTACAGCTATATTGCAGCTGTATAGCGATCCCTGGTCAAAGTGTTGCCTCATTTTCCACAGTGTTTCCAGGGGTCAGTTTTTTACATGCAATTCCGATTTCTGATTTTTAATCATTACTTCATGCTGCGTTTTCCCAACATTTTTCTGTTGATTGCATCCAGGGAAAATCTGAATCGCAAATCAGATTTGCAGTGTGCAGGGAGTCTAATGACGTTTTTTTACCCCCCACCCCAAAAAAAAAAAAAGTGAATCGCTAATCAGAAGTGCTGTACAGTTTTGCTATACAGCGCTTCCAAGCAGCGAGAATCAATATTGAAACCAACCTTCCTAGTGGATCCCTAGCCTAACAACAGGGGCGTAACAACAGTCACTGCAAGGGATACAGCCGCAGGGGGGCTCAAAAGCCATTTCTTTTCCCTGTCCTGAGAGACTGAAAACTAAGGGCATAGAAGAGAAAAAAAAAACTTTCTGCTCTCTGCACAATTGTTCTAATGACTGGGTCTGCTCAGCCACTAATAAGGAATCATACAAAGCTTTGCAGACAAAGGGCTTGATTCACAAAGCCGTGCAAACTGTTTAGCACGAGTGTGCTAAACAGTTAGCACGTGAAGTGCCGTTCGCTGACTTTTGCGCGCGCAAAGTGCCGCGATCCACGCGATCACGGACTTTTGCGCGCGCAATTTGCCGCAAATTGCACGCGTAAAAGTCCGCGGTCGGGCAAATTGCGGCCCTTTGTGCGCGCAAAAGTTCGGGAACGGCACTTCACTTGCTAACTGTTTAGCACACTTGTGCTAAACAGTTTGCACGGCTTTGTGAATCAAGCCCAAAGATTTGTAGGCAGTCCTTATTTAGTGTTCAGAAGGGTCTTGTGTATCATGTTGCTCTACCCCAGCCTCTCTACCGCTCCCCAAGTGCTCTGTACTGTAGTGATGCTGGAGAAGTCTGCAGAGCCAGTTCTGCTCCATCAGAGATGCCAGAGTGAGTGTAATAAGTTGAGGCTGGGAGCACACTCGTCTGTTGGTTTTCTGTGTGCGATTTCTGCACACCTTGTGTGTCTGTATGTGTGAAATGCACGTTTTATCACAGAAGTTAATGTAATTGATAGAGAAAATTCACCCAGTACTTCACTGCTGTCAGTTTTTATCTGCATGGGGAAAACACATTCAAGTTTGCACTAGCCACTTGAGTAACATCGGTTCTTAGTTTACCTGTGCAGAAGCAAGGGGGGGGGGGTGCATCCACAGTTTGGCATGGGGCCCTGTGAATTATAATTACGCTTTGCCAAACACACCTACACATTATGTTTTTACTTTGAACACTATAAGCAAAAAAGTCATACTACAGAATAAAATTACGTAGAATTTTAGTTTGCCCACATGATAAAATGTCAGGCGAAATATAATAAAACAAAAGAGTAAGTTACCTGAATACCATTTTCCAGATCTATTCATTAATATTCACTCTTCTTCAGTTTTCCCTTCACAACTGTTCTTAGTCTTCAGGTCTTTATTGCAGGTGATAAACTCCAGAATGAAAAGGAACGAGGTTGCCGATAGGTCCAAAGTAGCTTGAATCTGATCACCAACGTGTGTTCCACTCTTTCTTTTAATGTTTTTTCCCCTCAGAAACTATTATATTCATTCAAATGTTTTCCAGAAATTCATGTTGTATAAACCTAAAGGTTAGTTTTATAACTAACATCCTTGTAGAGTCCAATCGTTTTCCCCGGCTCGAAGACTAAAGAACTAAGTACATATCCTGAGAAATTTTATATACAGTACTGGAAGTGCCAAAGGGGTGTGAATACGAGTCTTACAACAAGCATTCTAAATGAGGCCTCTGCACTCTACTATTAAAATACACCTACATTTTATTTCCTCGTAGAGTTTTTATACTTAGTTTTTATACTTAGAGTGACCCTGAAACAAACGACAAAAAAGATTTATACATACCCGGGGCTTCCTCCAGCTCCCTCCTGCAGCGATCGCTCCCACGTCGTCTTCCTCTGCCTTTCCTTATCCTGTTACAAGCCCCATAAGTCTGGCCAGTGGGGCGCACTGTGCATGCACGGCCTGGCCAGGTGTGTGCGCTGTGTCGCGCTCCCGTAATTAGGAGCAATCTGCGCAGACACAGAACACTTCCAGCCAGGGGAGCAAGATGGGAGGTGCGTACAGCTGCACTGCACATGCCTCGACTGGCTCCAACTGGCCAAGCTTACGGGGCTTCTACCGGGAGAAGGAGGAGGTGGAGGAAGACAGCAAGATAGCTGCAGAGGGGAATGGAGGAAGCTCCAGGTATGTATAAATACATGTATACCTTCAAAGAATTATTACCCCCATTTCTTCATGGTACCGTATTCCCATTGAACATACAATACAAAATAATTTCCTTTCTTTATTTATCCAGTTCGGCCTATCTGGACGAGCTTCCTCGTCCAGATAGGCACTGCTGCTCCCGCCTTATGGTGCGCGCGATCGGGCCCGCTCCCACGCGCGCTCTCGCTGACCACCGCTAGCCTCCCGATCAGTGAATGGGAATATAATTCCCATTCACCGATCTAACTTCCCCGCAGAAATACCGACGCTTTATATCCAGAGAGTGCAGTATTTCTGCCCCCAGGAAACTTCTCCTCTGATTTTTAGTTCCTGGATGCGAGATCGTTCGCATCCAGGACTTTTTTCACTGTGGCCATCTTGTGGCCAAACAGTAAACTGCACCCACATACATTTTTAATTAAACAATAATATTATTTTACATTTAAAATAAGCAGTTTCCCTCCCACACAAAAAATTACCCACATACATTTTTTATTAAGAAAAAAAAATAAAAAAATACAATTAAAAAAAAAATAAAAACAACATAAATAGTTACCCAAGGGTCTGAACTTTTTAAATATGCATGTCAAGAGAGTATGTTATTATATTATTTACAATTATAAGCTTATAAATAGTGATAGACGCAAATTGACAAAATGCACCTTTATTTCTAAATGAAATATCGGCACCACAAATTGTGATAGGGACATTGTTTCAACGGTGTAATAATTGGGACGGATAGGCAAAAAAAATACATGAGTTTTAATTACGGTAGCATATATTAATTTCAAACTATAATGGCCAAAAACTGAGAAATAATGAATTTTTTTCATTTCTTTCTTAATCTTCCTGTTAAAATGGATTTAGAAAAAAATAATTCTTAGAAAAATGTACTACCCAAAGAAAGCCTAATTAGTGGCAGAAAAAACAAGATATAGATCAATTCATTGTGATAAGTAGCAATAAAGTTATAGGCGACTGAATGGGAGGTGAACGTTGCTCGGCTGCATGGGATTTTCGGCACTGCGGTGCTGAACCAGTTAAGGAATGGTAGGATGTTCGAAAAGTAATCTTTCCATTTATATGGCTCTCTATTAGATATACTGGGGTCAAAATCCTACTTAGATGCTATTCATCTGCATAGTAATGTGCATAGTAATACTATTAAATTTCTTAGTAATGGTCTCGATACCAAGATAAATAGCTCTGTGAAGAGAAGGGGGTCCATATGCAATTCACTTTTTCACCTGAAATTTCTCCTGGGTGAAATGTTCACACCTTATCATAGAATTGCCTTTTAACCCCCCTGGCGGTATTCCCCAGCTGAGTTTGGGCTAGGTAGCAGGAGCTGGTAGCGGTAAGCCAAAGCTCAGCGCGGGCTGGCTAAAACTGCCACTCCCGTCTGTTGCCTGGGTCCCGCGCGATCAGTGCTGGCCAGCGGGATCCAGGCTTCTCACCCCCCCCCCGGCCACCGGGATCCCCTTTACCTTCAATCTTCTACTGGGATCCCGGTGGGCAATCAGCGGCGACACGTCGTATGCATACAGAGGTACGTGGGGGGGGGGTTATATAATTTTAAAGTGGACCTGAACTTTTGCACAGGGCAGAAGGGGAACAGAGAGAAATGCGCCCTGTATGTACATCGAGAGTTTAGCCTGTCTGATCCCCCCATCTGGACCCCTCGATCTGCTGCACTGTACAGAAGGTAAACATAGAGAAATGCAGCCTGTATATTCTGTATGTAGAGAGTTTAGCATGCCTGATCCCCCATCTGGACCATATCTTTTTCACAGAAGGTAAACATGGAGAAATTCAGCCTGTATTTATATGTAGAGAGTTTAGCCTGTCTAATTTATCATTTGTCTCTAATCACAAGTTGTAATTTGATCTCTCCCCTGCATCACCTGACTGCCATGGCAGATAAGCTCATTTGAAAGCACAGGATGTTAACCTCCCCAGGACTGCCTCACGCGCCATTGGGCATGGCCACGGTGGCAGCCCCAGGACCGCCTAACACCAACAAGTGTCAAGCCCTGGGGCTGCAGTTTGCAGGAGATCGCGCGCAGGATGCGCACGCATCTTCTGCTTGGGGGGCGGAGCTCCGCCCCGCCTTCAGTCTCCGAGCGGCGATATCCGTGTGATGCGGCTGTCCCCTCCTGAGGCTGGGGAGTGATCAGCTGTCATAGGCTGAAGCCTATGGGTGCGGGGAGCCGGCCGCCGAGCTGGAGGGGTAGCTGGCAGGACGGGGGTATTGGGCCTAGCGGCGGGGAAGGGGGGTCGGACTTCCCCCTCCCTCGCCTGGGTCCCCCGATCTGCGCTCCCCTCCAGCCTTAAATAGGAGCAGCCGCTACTCGTAAGAGGCACGGGCGGGGAGGACTCACCTCTTCCTCGTTCCAGCGTGCGCTCCACTGACGTCACTTCCTGCAACGCTGCAGTAAGTGACGTCAGTGGAGTGCACGCTGGGAAGAGGTGAGTCATCCCTGCCCGTGCCTCTTACAAATAGCGGCTGCTTCTATTTAAGGCTGGAGGGGAGCGCAGATCGGGGGACCCAGGCGAGGGAGGGGGGGTCCGACCCCCCTCTCCACCGCTAGGCCCAATACCCCCATCCTGCCGGCAGCCCCCCAGAGCGGCCCAAAAAATTTAGTCTAGGGCCGGCCCTGTGTTCTTATTCTTTCCCGGATCAAAGAGTTCACTTCCTGACTTGCATCAGGGAGTGAATTTAAAAAACGCTCGGGAAAATCGCTCAGAAGAGCGATTTTAACTAAAACGCCTCGACCACCCAAGTGCTGGGAATCGCAAAAAAAAACCCGCCAATGTGAACAGCCACGCGAATGGAGCGCAATGTGAACGAGGCCTTACTTTTACTGATTTTTGCCTGGATTTTTACTACTCTCTGCCTGCACCGACCTCTTCCTAGATTTTGACTACTCTCTGCCTGCTGCCTGTACCGACTTCTGTCTGGATTTTGACTATTCTCTGCCTACTGCCTGCTCCGACCTCTGTATGGGTTTTGACTACTCTCTGCCGGCCACCTGCACCGACCTCTGTCTGGATTTTGACGATTCTCTGTCTGCCACCTAAGACTGATAGCAAAGGGAATACAGTCTGAAAGGATGTGTCTACTGCCCCGATTGTGATGTCACCCTCTGTGCCATTACTTGTTTCAAAAAAAGACCACGCGGGAAGTGTATTAGGTATATATATGTACATACTATATAGTCTGGTGCCTTATTTGTACAGTTTCACTATTTTTTAAGCTTATTCATAAATGTAATTATTTCAACAATTTTGTGTTCCAGTCTTTTATTTATATGCAGAATGTCTACCAGGCTTTTATTCTGATGTATTTTGGTGACTTCAGAATTGGAGGCCTAAAATTCTTGAAAAAAAATGTGCCTCTTTTAGATCCATAAATCCAGACAGAAATGCACCGCCAGGGAGGTTAACCACCAGCAAGCAAGAAATGACTCAAAATAATTTTCATAGTACTTTTTCACCAACTTTTGGATAATTTTTCAATTGTAAAATGCTTAAAAGTTATTTTAAAGAGAATAAGAAAATTATCCCCTAGGTGATAACTCAGGAGAAAAAGTTAATTGCATATGGGCCCGGATGTCTAAAGCCTTGTGCACATGATAGACTATGTCTACTGAGGCAGCCAGTCCGGGCCATCTCGGCTGAGGATCTAACATTGCTTAATGGTCCAACATGCCAGATCTTTAAGCGACATTTGGCGTCCAAATCCACTGCCCCACTTCTTATGCCTCACAATAAAATCCTCTCTGTTGTGTGCCAAGGGTTATCCTTCCTCCCCATGGCAACAGATACATTGCTCCGTCATTTTTGGCCAACACAACTGTTGCTCAATGGATATTTTTCCCTTTGTCGGATCCTACTCTCTAAACACTAGAGATGGCTGTTAAAAGAGAATCCCAGTCGATTAGCAGTTTCCAGACCAGCCCTTCTGGCATCAACAACCGTGTCATGTTCAAAGTCAATTGAATCCTTTTTCTAAGCTGTTCCTATACTCTGTTTGAACTTCAGCATCTTGTTTTCACCATGTGTAGATACTTAAATGCACTGGGCTTCTACCATGTAATTGACTTAACTAGTTATTTGTGTTAACATTCCATAGAACTGGTACATTTAATAAAGTGGCCAATGAGTAATGTATCACTTCGCTAACTACAGTTCGGATGTAGTTCATAACTACAGTTCAGATGTAGTTCATAACTACAGTTCAGAACTTCAGATGTAGTTCATACCATGCAAGAGAAAGAATACAAATTTAGGGGAAAAAAATAAAAACATTTTATTAGCCACTTTTCTTTAGCGGTTGAATCGTGGCATACATTTTCTGCCTTATGAAAATCTCTAAGCCAATAGGGGTTCTTCAGTATTGTGAGCTTCCCTTCAGTCCTGGTAGATAACTGAAATGGAAAACTTTGTGTGTAACGTCATTTTCATCATTTTAATTTTCTAAATTCATTTTAAACAATCTCCTTAGTGCCGTGGTGTAGAAAGTAATTTTTTTTTTATATTTTGCCTTTTTGCCAGCTTATCCTTTTTAATTATGTGTAGGTCTCTTTATTAAAATAAATGGATGTAGGTATAATTTTTGCCAGCTTATCCTCTTTAATCTGAAAATGTTAAGAGCAGCCTACAATGTCTCTATTGCCTATTCATCATATACGGCTCATTATTTGGGTATTTATGGGAGAGTGTGGGAGGTAAGGGATTCATTTTAAACTATGTGTAGGTCTCTTTACTAAAATAAATGCATGTAGGTGTAATTTTACTATTTGGCCACAAGTCATTAGCTTCCTGCGCATGCTTTTAGTACGCAAACAGGAAGTAATGCGTGTAAGTGTAACTTACAGTGTTTACAAAATGACCGCAGGCATTCATTGTCATTGATGCCGCGATCATTGGCACTGGGACTTAGAACAGTGAATGGGAACTGTATTCCCAATCACTGATCTCTGGGCTAACATGCAGCGGTGAGCAGCGATCATGGCAGAGTATGAATATTTACTCCCCTGAGGCTTAGATGACGTTTTTAGGGGAGTAGATATACTGTACTATAAAGATTAAGTGGTTAACTTAAAGCACCACTATCGCGAAAATCGTAAAATTTACAATATGTTTAAACACATACAAATAAGTAAATTTTTTTCAAGTAAAATAAGCCATAAAATTACCTTTATCCTATGTTGCTGTCACTTACAGTAGGTTGTAGAAATCTGACAGAACTGACAGGTTTTGGACAAGCCCATCTTAGGGTTTTTGTTCATTTTCAAAAGCACTTTATGAATGGCAATTGCTCTGTCCAACTGCCAAAAAGTGTGCAGTGAGTAAGGAAGCTGGCCAGCATCACTGTTTAAATCCAGTTCAGGCAATATCTTTATAAAGAATAAAAGCATTGCTGAGAATCCCCATAAAGAGATGGACTAGTCCAAAACCTGTCACTTATGTCAAAATTCTACTACCTACTAGTGTTGGGCGAACAGTGTTCGCCACTGTTCGGGTTCTGCAGAACATCACCCTGTTCGGGTGATGTTCGAGTTCGGCCGAACACCATCAGGTGTTCGGCCAAACCGTTCGGCCGCATGGCCGAACTAAGAGCGCATGGCCGAACGTTCCCCGAACGTTCGGCTAGCGCTGTGATTGGCCGAACGGGTCACGTGGTTCGGACCCGAACGCGCTCTGATTGGCCGAACGGTCACGTGGTTCGGGTAAATAAATACCCGAACCACGTCATATCTCCGCCATTTGTCTGTAGGTTTAGCTTTGGGCAGGCAGGCAGGGTAGTTCGCTCTCCAGCCACGCTAGCCAGGGTCCCCCCCAGTCATTGTGTGTCGCTGCTGGGAACAGTAGTACACCGCTCGCTCAGCCACACTATATATAGCATTGTTTACTGCCACTGTGTACCTCGCTCAGCCACACTATATATAGCATTGTGTTTACTGCCACTCTGTGTACACGGCTCAGCCAGACTATATAGCATTGTGTGTACTGCCACTGTGTACCTCGCTAAGCCACGCTATATATAGCATTGTGTTTACTGCCACTCTGTGTACACCGCTCAGCCAGACTGTATAGCATTGTGTGTACTGCCACTCTGTGTACACGGCTCAGCCAGACTATATAGCATTGTGTGTACTGCCACTCTGTGTACACCGCTCAGCCAGACTATATAGCATTGTGTGTACTGCCACTCTGTGTACACGGCTCAGCCAGACTATATAGCATTGTTTACTGCCACTCTGTGTACACGGCTCAGCCAGACTATATAGCATTGTGTGTACTGCCACTCTGTGTACACCGCTCAGCCAGACTATATAGCATTGTGTGTACTGCCACTCTGTGTACACCGCTCAGCCAGACTATATAGCATTGTTTACTGCCACTCTGTGTACACGGCTCAGCCAGACTATATAGCATTGTTTACTGCCACTCTGTGTACACCGCTCAGCCAGACTATATAGCATTGTGTGTACTGCCACTCTGTGTACACCGCTCAGCCAGACTATATAGCATTGCGTACTCTGCCAGTCAGTGTGTATATTGCTGGAATCAGTAATACTCCACTCACCGCCAACCACTATATGAGCTCACCATGAGTTCCTCAGAGACCTCCGCTGTGAGCAGCACTCCCAACAACAGCAACAGCCAACGCCCCACGCAAGCTATAACATCCACCCCAGCAGCCAGTGGTCAGCAGCAGCCCTCCCCGGAGGAGAACGTTGTGTCCATCGGTCCGTCGCCAGAGCGATTAATGAGGGCTGCCATTGAGGAGATGATGGGGCCTGATGTGGAGGAGGAGGTCTGGCTCAGGCCAGCATCCCAAGTTAATGTTGAGGACGATGAGGGGTCTGTGTCTGGGGATGTTGGGGTGGCAGAGGTGGTGGGTGGGTCAGACTCAGTAGAAGAGTTGTATGATAAGGATGATGATCGGGACCATCTGTATGTGCCTCAGAGTCCGACCCCGGAAAACATGTTGTATCGTGTGTTTAGGTACTAAAATCTGCGTTCCCACTTCCCAGTACTGCCCGCAGTGCCCGGGTCCACGGATCCATATAATGTTTTGGGCAGCACTATCAAACTGTGGTACTATGAGTGAGTTGCCATGGTCCTTCTGTGCTGCCTGTCACACTCACCGTCTGTCTGCAGATGGATTGTTCAACACAGCTACGCCATCTGACATGTAGTCCTGGACCTTGACCATCTTCTCCAGGCGATTGGTGTTGGAGGACGTGGAACTGCCCGATTGCTGTTCTGTGGGCTGCTGCATGGGTGTCAGAAAATGTTCCCACTCCAAGGACACTGCCAATACCATTCCCTTTTCGGCACTAGCAGCAGCTTGTGTTCTTTGCTGCCCTCCTGGTCCTCAGACCCAGCAGCAGCAGCAGCACACGTGAGGGAACAGGAGGAGCCGCAGGAGGAGAAGGCCACGCTTTTTGAGACACAACATCCCAGGCCTTGCATGAGGACAAATAGCGTGCGGATATAGCAATGCTTTTTGCCGCCATGTAGTCATAAATGTAATAAAGATGAGAGGTTCAATAAACAGGGACCGGAAACGCTAACCCAGCAGCAGCAGCAGCACACGTGAGGGAACAGGAGGAGCCGCAGGAGGAGAAGGTCACGCTTTTTGAGACACAACATCCCAGGCCTTGCATGAGGACAAATAGCGTGCGGATATAGCAATGCTTTTTGCCGCCATGCAGTCATAAATGTAATTAAGATGAGAGGTTCAATAAACAGGGACCGGAAACGCTAACCCATCACAGATGGTCATTGTTCATGTTACTTGGTTGGGGTCCAGGAGTGTTGCGTAGTCGTTTCCAATCCAGGATTGATTCATTTTAATTTGAGTCAGACGGTCTGCATTTTCTGTGGAGAGGCGGATACGCCGATCTGTGACGATGCCTCCGGCAGCACTGAAACAGCGTTCCGACATAACGCTGGCTGCCGGGCAAGCCAGCACCTCTATTGCGTACATTGCCAGTTCGTGCCAGGTGTCTAGCTTCGATACCCAATAGTTGAAGGGTGCAGATGGATTGTTCAACACAGCTACGCCATCTGACATGTAGTCCTTGACCATCTTCTCCAGGCGATCGGTGTTGGAGGTGGATCTGCACGCTTGCTGTTCTGTGGGCTGCTGCTGCATGGGTGTCATAAAATTTTCCCACTCCAAGGACACTGCCAATACCATTCCCTTTTCGGCACTAGCAGCAGCTTGTGTTCTTTGCTGCCCTCCTGGTCCTCCTGGGTTTGCTGAAGTCAGTCTGTCGGCGTACAACTGGCTAGAGAAGGAGGAGGATGTCAATCTCCTCTCTAAAGTCTCCATCCTCAAGGGCCTGCTGGAATTGTTCCATTTTTGACCTGTCTGACACTTTCTTCAATCAGTTTTTTAACATTGTGTTTGTATAAACTGGGTATAAACCCAGTAATTGGTGATGTCCAGATTCCAGAATAATGAATAATAATGAATAGTGAATAATGCGCGGGCCGCGTTCAATGCAGTCTAGCATGAATTGAGCCATGTGTGCCTTGAGAGTCCTGCCAGACTCCTCTGTCTTCATGTTCTTGTGAGCGTTGTGATTGTTGTGATGCACCATATTCGTCACCAGCATCACTTTCTTCCTCTTCTGCTGTCCATTCCCGCTAAATTGTGGAAGTCCAACGTGCACCGCTCTGTCCCTCGGCAGTGGGGGCATCCAATTCCTGCTCCAACTCCAGCTGTTCCTCGTCCTGTTCTTTGTCATAGCTGGGACCAGCGTTTCCTGAGGCAGGTTGCCTGATGTTGGTATCATCACGCTGATCGTTTTCATCTTCAGAATCCCCCACTTGCATCATGCCAGCGGTTTCCATCTTCAACATTTATTTCTTCAGTAAACACAGCAGTGGTATTGTAATGCTGCTGACTGTAGAGTTGTCACTGCTCAGTCACGCAACGTGGATTGCTCAAAGTTTTGAAGGACTTGGCAGAGATCCAACATGGTGGCCCAATCAGATCCACAGAAGCTTGGTAGCTAGCTGCTGGAATGCGCCTCGACACTGCGCAGAAGCGTGCTAGCATGTGCAGCGTAGAATTCCAGCGCGTAGGGAGGGACATCACCCAGCGAGCGATGGTGCGCTAGATTAAAGCGCTCCTGCATCTCTTGGTGAGTCCTTCAGAAGCGGTACTGGACTTTTAACAATGTTTTTTTTTTTCCTTCAACAGAAGATCTGCCACGTTGGAGTAAGGAGGACGCCGCCGACCCCGACACCAAGCTGAACCCCGGCGAATTCCAAGCAGAGGATCTTCAGGAACCCTCAAGGCTTTGAGCAAGCTGAGGAGGATCAGCAGTCCCGACGAGACCTCTCCTCATATGCGACTGAGTGCAGTGGAGCTCCCCAGAACAACCTCTCAGTTGTCACTTTGTCACTGGTCACTTTGTCACTTTGTCATTTTGTCACTTGTCACTTTGTCACTTGTCACTTGTCACTTTGTCACTTGTCACTTTGTCAGTTTGTCACTTTGTCACTTGTCACTTTGTCACTTGTCACTTGTCACTTTGTCACTTGTCACTTTGTCATTTTGTCACTTTGTCATTTTGTCACTTTGTCACTTTGTCACTGGTCACTTTGTCACTTTTCACTTGGTCACTTGTCACTTGGTCACTTGGTCACTTGTCCAGATGATCTCGGTACACCTCCTGCGATTCAAATTCCTGCACACATTGCTCTGGGATTTGGGTGTGATGAATGATGCATCTAGCTGGCCACCGGGGGCAATTAAGGCCTTCAAAACATTGAAAGCAGCTTTCTGTTCCGCCCCCATTTTGCGTCATGTTGAGTTGTTGACGTCATGTTCATCCTCGGCCTCGCCTTGCATTTCAGTGCGAGGTGCATTTTCCACAGAAAAAGGTTGTGAATCCGGGCACAACATTTGTGGCTGTTCCATTGACCTTTCACAGGTAGAAGATTGTGGGGGTGGGAATAGCTCCTCCGAATAGCCCATTGTGTCCTGAAAACTACTCATTGCATTGCTTTGCGCACACATTTTTTTGTCCTCATGCAAGGCCTGAGTTGCACCTGAAAGCGTGGCCTTCTCCTCCTGCGCCTCCTCCTGTTCCATCACGTCTGCTGCTGCTGGGTTAGCGTTGACGCCCGGTCCCTGTTTATTGAACCTCTTATCTTTATTACATTTATGACTGCATGGCGGTAAAAAGCATGCTATCCGCACGCTTCTTGTCCTCATGCAAGGCCTGGGTTGTTGTGTCTCAAAAAGCATGGCCTTCTCCTCCTGCGCCTGCTCCTGTTCCATCACGTGTGCTGCTGCTGCTGGGTTAGCGTTACCGGTCCCTTTTCCTGGAACCTCTTCTCTGTATTACATTTATGACTGCATGGCGACAAAAAGCATGTTACCTGTGCAAAGAAACATGACATTTTCCACATTTAAAAGACAGTTTTTCCTTTGAAACTTTACAATCTATTTTCTCAAAAACTATAAGCTCTTTTTCAAATATTTTTTTTCCTCTTGTACCCACTCCCAAGGTGCACATACCCTGCTAATTTGGGGTATGTAGCATGTAAGGAAGCTTTACAAAGCACGAAAGTTCGGGTCCCCATTGACTTCCATTATGTTTGGAGTTCGGCGCGAACACCTGAACATCGCGGCGATGTTCGGCGAACGTTCGCGAACCCGAACATCTAGGTGTTCGCCCAACACTACTACCTACTGAAAGTGACATCAACACAGGAGAAAAGTAATTTATGGCTCATTTTACTCTGGAAGAAACATACTTCTTATTTGTATGTGTTTACACATTTTAAATGTTAAAATTTTTTGTGAATAGTGGTCCTTTAAATTTTTATAACAAATTTATCGGTATAATTTATTAAAATAACCCATTGTTTAACAAATAATAATTACTAAAACTGTATAATTGTTTCTAAAACGGTTCCCTATGCTTTCTCAGAAAAAGATTGCACAGTACATTTCAACTTTGTGCACCATAATGAACAGCTTCTGTGATTCTCACCTATGTTACAAATTATCGTTTTTACATTTGACGCCTCAATTTTTTTTATTCTATGTTAAATAAAACCATAAACAATCATATACTAATTTATATCACACAAAACAAAACAGGGTATTAGGTGCCCTCCAGGGGGGTTTAAGGTTAGGCACCCTCCAGGGGGTATTATCCACTTAAGGACCGTAGGCTTACACCCCCCTAGTGACCAGGCTATTTTTTACAAATTAGGCTACTGCAGTTTTAAGGCTAAGCTGCAGGGCCGCACAACTCAGCACACAAGTGATTCTCCCCCCCCCCCCTTTTCTGCCCACCAACAGAGATTTCTGTTGGTGGGCTCTGATTGCTGCCGGCATGTTTATTTATTTATTTTTAATTTTTAAAAAAAAAAATTTCAATACATTTTCCTATTTATTTTTTTTCCCTAACCTCCCTCCCCTGCCAGCCTATGCCAGTCGGTCGCTCCTGTGCCTCCCAGGGGGACAGCCGTGTCACACAACAGGGGAGGGTTCTGTGTGAATAATGAGAGGTTAGGTTATAGTAAAACATTGGTAAGTATTAAATAATTCATTTACTACATTAACCTCCTTGGCGGTAATCCTGAACTGAGTTCGGGCTACGCCACCGCAGAGGATTTCTCATGCCGTGAGAAGTGCTGTGTCGCCCCCCTGGCGATTTTATTTTATTACAGTGCAAAGTATTATTAAAAAATACACAAACATGGTGGTGGGAACCTGATGATGTGGGGCTGTATTTCAGCCAATGGTCCAGGGAACCTAATCACAGTAAACAACACCATGAAAAAAGAGCGATACATGAGGATTCTCAGCGACAACCTCAGGCAGTCTCCAGAAAAACTTGGTGTAATGATCTGCTCAGCTTTTTGACCATTTGTTAGATCTGAGTGTTGTAGGTCCCTGGAAAAGAGACCTGTCTCCACTCTGCAAGCTGCAGAGTTGCTGTTCTGGGGAGGAATTTGCATCCACTTGTCATGCAAATTGCTTAGCTGCTTCCTCTGATGGCTTGCAGTATAAAAACCATTTCCTCCCAGAATTCCTTGCTGGTCATGATGGTTTGTTCCTGCTAACTTACCTGGAGTCTCAGCCCTTTGCTTACTGTTTGCTAATATTGCTATCTTAGAGTAGTTCCTGGGGAGTGCCCTACCATTCCTGTTAGCATAGTCAGGTTGTTTGTTACCTGTATTGCTTTGTACTGTCTATCTGTTGCGATTGTCTTGTCGCCAGCGGTGGTCGACAAGAAATCGTTCTGTCTGTTGGGATCGCATTCGCCCTAGCGGTAGAGGCAGTGGTTCCTTCTGTATTCTGCCTTAGGAGTGTAGCCAGAGCAGCGGTTGCTACTGGCTGCTCCATCTGTCTGTCTGTCTGTCTGTCTGGAACGAACGCTTGCTGTCATCTCGGTGAGGTAACCATTTAGCAAGTGTTCGCATTCTCTTTTGTTTTCGTGCTTCTTTGGTTAGTCAGGGCTGGTACGCTTTGTCGCTATTGCGCTTCTCGTGTGGCGACCATGCCGCGCACGCGCTTTGTCGCTATTGCGCTTAACGTGTGGTGACCGCATGTAGTTAGTCCTGTCTGCTCCTGTGTGTTGGATTACTGTTTGTTATCAATTCTGTCTTTATTCTGTTCCTTTGCTCTGTATTACTCAGTCTGGTGTCGCTATTAGCAATCACCATTCTGGCGATTGCGTTCCCACTTGGTTTTACCAGTGAATCATTAAAGGGGAATAACCACAAGATTGCCAGGGAATCTCTTTAAGGGGAAGGAGGAAGGACCACTAGCCTACCAAGGAAAGCTATTGGGTTGGGGGGGGGGAGAGAGATCACAAGACTACCAGGAAGAGATGTGGGAAAGAGGGGACACTAGACTAGCAAGGAATGTCTTACAGGGAAGGGGGGCCACTAGACTACCAGGGCCTACCTTAAAGCGGAAGGAGGGGACCATTAGACTACACAGGAACAATAAAATAAGAAGAGGAAGACCACTAGACCCCAGGGAAAGCTCTACTAAACCCTAGGGAAAGATATAAATAAGAAGGGGGACCACTAATTCACCAGGACAAGACATAAAGTGTGTGTGTGTGGGGGGTCTATTACTGTTGCCACATCTTATCGCCCCACCCACTTTTGAAACTACATTACTTCCATATACAGTAAAGCAATGAATTACGCTTTCTAAAAACCTTTTAGTCCCCCTGTTTACTTTTCAGCATATTTTTTATTATTATAGCAGTACTAGAAGTAAAAAATTGCATAATGTAGAAAAATATACATTTATTACAAAATCGAATATCACCGTCATACATTTTAGCAGCAACAAAATGTACGTTTTAACCGGTGGCGTACTCGTTATCACTCTCACCTTGCAGCGCTGGGTTCCCAGTTTGAATCTCAGCCAGGTCAACTTCTGCACGGAGTGTGTATGTTCTCCCCGTGTCTGTGTGAGTTTCCTCCGGGTACTTCTGTTTCCTCCCACATCCCAAAAACATACAGATAAGTTAATTGTCTTCTCCCTAAAAATTGGCCCTAGACTATGATACATGAACTAAATAATACATACATAGACATGACTATGGTAGGGACTAGATTGTAAGCCCCTCTGAGGGACAGCTAGTGACAAGACAATATACACTGTACAGCGCTGAGTAATATGTTGGCACTATATAAACACAATAATAAATAAATGTAGGGTTCGTTATCTACAGTAGCACGTTCTTTTTTTTTTTTTTCACCCGCAGACTTCATCACAGCGCCTGCGGAGTAGATATAGGCATCTCCGTTGCAACCGCCGCTGTCTGTCGATGTCTAAGCTCCCGCTCGCTTGTGCGCATGCTGCTTCACTTGTTCGTGTCGCCGCCCATTAGTAGGGAGTCCCCATTGCAATGATCACCGCTTCAAACCGCCGCCGTGATCGTGCAAGTGCACACTTGTGCCTTGATCCCATTGTGAATGACTGCTGCTAGCAAGTGACAGTAAAAAATGAAGTTTTTTTTAAACTTTTTAACCCCTACCAAACTAATTTACCCCTTAACTAACTATAACTAATTATAGTTAACTATGTTAACTATACTTTGGCATAAGATTTGTGGACACCTGTAATGGCTGGCACAAGTAGCGATTGGATGTGATAACTATGGTGAAAGCTCGGGAACCCAACGCTGTATAGTTGCATCGCTATGTTGTTGCCTAGCAAAGCATCTATACAGCACTGGGATCCCCAAACTGTGCACCCTAGTAATTGCATGCAATCACTGCAGACGCACAGACTGGTGCTAATGATACGCTACGAGCCCAACTAGTGATCAAATATGGCATGTATGTGGTCCTGCACAAGGGCCTACTCATTTTGGTGCACAATCCACGTTCAGCTAGAGAGCACTTTACCATTTCCCCTTCCTTTTGACCCAGCTACGTATTTTTTGGACTATAAGACGCTTCTGACCATAAGATGCACCTACATTTAGAGGACAAAAACCAGGGGAAAAAATATAGTAAACCTGGTGCATCCATGGTGAAGGGGCATCTTGTGGATTATGCCCCCTTGTACCTCTTGTGTCTCCCTGTGTCCTTCTCTGTCCCCCTTGTGGCCCCCATGCGTCCACCTCTGTCCTCCTTGTGTCCTCCTCTATGCCCCTTTCTGTCCCCATGTCCTCCATTTGTCCCCCCATGTTCTCCTCTGCATGGGCACAGTACAGGAAGTTCCCCACATTGCGGCGGGTTGGAGATTCATATTGGCAGGTGTTTACAAGTCAGGGACTCCTTGCCTTTGGACTATAAGACACAATGACTTTTTTCTTTTTGGGGGGAGAAAAAGTGAGTCTTATAGTCCAAAAAAATACAGTATGTATTTACTAGGAAACAGGCTGAAAAAATTTCAAAACCATGCTCATAAGTTTGTTCAGCTGGTAGCTGCTGTAGCCATATGTCACCTGCCCAAACATTGGAGGTCATCATACTTGTCATCTGAAGAGGTCTTCAACTTAGTCACCGGTATCATGGTCTCTAAATATGCCAAAACTTCTGATAAATTAGACTCCTTTCGTAATATTTGGATTCATTGGACCTTGAAACTGCAGAGTCTACAACCCCTTTTGCAATTTTTATAATGTGATTTAGTTTACTGGATTACACTTCTTTCTTTGCTAAAGCTCTTATGGACCTAGGTATTTCAGGCTAATATGCTTGACTTTTTCTGTCATTCTCCATTTGTGTTTTATTACCCATTATGTGTTATATAGTGCTATAATAAGCTTGTCTGTTATTGCGATAACATTAGGAATTGCCCCTGCGAGGGCCTTTATTGGATAACCTGTGGTTATGTTATGCATAGTATTGTATATTTTACACAAATAAAAACCTCTTGAAACTAAATATGGCATGTATGGTATTGTTTTACCTGACATGAGCCACGTAATGCATTTTTGAGGCATTTTAAAACTATGGCACTTGACATGTAAAAGTTAGGAAGGGGAAAACATGAAAAAAAATTGTAATTGTTTGTTTACGCCTAATTTTCCCTGATGAGTTGCCAGAAAAATATAAATAGTACTTGAAAAAAAAAATATTACTCAAGCAAAGCCTAGAATGTCCTGAAAAAAATACACTCAATACACATACAATTAATACTGTATTAAATGTTAAAATACCGTAATTGAAAGTATATTAACCTTCGGGGAGCCGTGGAGCCCAGTCTTTAATGGACATCCGAGGTGAAAATTAACTGATGAGAAAAACAATTGTATCTATCCTCCTTCTCCTATAAATGACCTTTTTTTGTTATCTCCTGTTTTTATTTTATATTTAAATCTAGTTTTAAAATTTTTACTGTCATTGCCTCGGCTCAAGAACACCTTTATTGAAGTATGCTAGAGCTCAAATCTATGAATTATTGACCCTTTTTATCTCTTTCCTGCTCCAGGAAGCCAGTTACTGACAGGAAATTATTTTATGGCTGTAATTACTGTAATGAGGGTTATGCTATAGTCTGACCCAGTCCGACCTGATACCGACCCGGATAGAATTTGTCACTTGCATACCTGATGTTTAACGCTTTCAAATGGAGACGGAAAAAAGGAACATGGCCTAGTTATTTGTGTGCTTGGTAAAATACCTAAACATGTCTATCTCATCATGTTACTCCACCTCGGTTGCACAGCAGAGCCCACACACAGCTTAAGACGTTGGCTTTCACCACTGTGTGTACTGACGGTGATTTGTGCTGGTTGGTTGAGACTTCTGGTTAGTTGAGTTCCAGATAACCGGGACGCTACTGTAAAATTAATTTTACTAGGGAAATATTTAAACGTTGTAATGACTGGGACAAATGGGCAAATCAAATGTGTGTTTTTTATCCACAGTAGATTGTTTTATTTTAAACCTATAATGGCCTAAAACTGAGAAATAATGTGTTTTTATCCATTTTATTTCTTTTTAATTCCTATTAAAATGCATTTAGAATAAAATAATTCTTAGTATAATGTACCACCCAAAGAAAGCCTAATTGGTGGCAAAAAAAAAAAAAAACAAGATAGATTTTGTTGCGATGAGTAATGATAAAGTTATTGGTGAATGAATGGAAGGAGCACTGAAAGGTGAAAATTACTCAGGTACAGAAGAGGAAGAACCCCTCAGTGGTGAAATGGTTAAAATAATAAGTGAAAACTTTTTTTTGCTTCTTTTCCCTTTTAAAGTGCACATGAAATAAAATAATTCCTTAGAAGAGAGAGAGAGAGAGAATCACTTTTACACATGTTGTTTTTGTTACTGCCTTTTTCCAAAATGGATTAAATAGATTTTTCTCCTCAGAATTCGGCTGTGGACAGTGCGTTCACTTCTCTAGCGCCATTTTGAAATGGGCTTCGGGACTGTATAAAAGACATAAGGACATTCAGTGGTGCCTCTAGTCATTTTGTCACTCCAGGCAAGAAAACCTGTGCCCCCCCTCCAAGCCCCTCCCCCCCAGGAAAATAATCATAATGCCGCATCGTTTCACCAGAAAATAATCATAATGCGGCAGTGTTTCATCAGAAAATAATAGTAATTATCGTAATTCAGAATCGTAATTAACCAGAAACTAATCGTAATGTGGCAGTGTTTCAACAGAAAATACACTTATTGCAGCAGCAGTTCACCGGAAAATATTCGTAAGGTGGCAGCGTTTCACCAGAAAATACACTTATTGCAGCAGCATTTCACCAGAAATTAATCATAGGGCAGCAGCGTTTCACCAGAAAATAATCGTAATGGGGCAGCGTTGTCAGAAAATAATCGTAATGTGGAAGCGTTTCACCAGAAAATACACGTAATCCGAGCAGAGGGAAAGAGTAGAGAGGGAGAGACAGCATAAGATGGAAGAGAGTGCAGAGGAACAGAGAGGGGTAGAGACAGCATAAGATGGAAGAGGGGGCAGAGGAACAGAGAGGGGAGAGACAGCATAGCACTAAAGCACAGGTTTACAGCTTTACCAGCCTACAGCCTAACCAGCTTTCAAAGAAAACTCTAGTATCAAAAGAGCAGGGCACATTCTAGCAGTTATAACAGTACTGGGAGTCTGCACACAGGACAGGAAGTGTTCTTAGCAGCCTGCCTGCATACCTTCTTTTCTGCTTGTGCATGCAGCTTATCATCTCTGGAGTAGTGATGGGTCGTTCGCAAACGAGCCGGCTCTAAGAGAGCCGGTTCTCAGTTTTGAAAGAGCCGATGCCTCAGCCGCCCCACAGAGATCTTCTTTGCACTGCAATAAAGGGCGCTGAGGCATGTTGGGAGATGTAGTCTAGAGTTGGGCCGAACGGTTCGCCTGCGAACGGTTCCATGCGAACTTCCGTGGTTCGCGTTCGCGTCCCGCAGGCGAACCTTTGCGTAAGTTCGGTTCACCCCATAATGCACATGGAGGGTCAACTTTGACCCTCTACATCACAGTCAGCAGGCCCAGTGTAGCCAATTAGGCTACACTAGCCCCTGGAGCCACACCCCCTTATATAAGGCAGGCAGCGGCGGCCATTACGGTCACACGTGTGCCTGCATTAGTGAGAGTAAGGCGAGCTGCTGCAGACTGTCTCTCATAGGGAAAGATTAGTTAGGCTTAGCTTGTTCCTGGCTGCATACCTGTTCTGTGAACCCACCACTGCATACCTGTACTGTGAACCCACCACTGCATACCTGTTCAGTGAACCCAACACTGCATACCTGTTCTGTGAACCCACCACTGCATACCTGTACTGTGAACCCACCACTGCATACCTGTTCAGTGAACCCACCACTGCATACCTGTTCAGTGAACCCACCACTGCATACCTGTTCAGTGAACCTGCCACTGCATACCTGTTCTGTGAACCCACCACTGCATACCTGTTCTGTGAACCCACCTCTGCATACCTGTTCTGTGAACCCACCACTGCATACCTGTTGTATTCAGTGAACCTGCCACTGCATACCTGTTCTGTTCAGTGGACCCGCCACTGCATACCTGTTCTGTTCAGTGGACCCGCCACTGCATACCTGTTCTGTTCAGTGGACCCGCCACTGTATACCTGTTCTGTTCAGTGAACACGCCACTGTATACCTGTTCAGTGAACCCGCCACTGCATACCTGTTCTGTTCAGTGAACCTGCCACTGCATACCTGTTCTGTGAACCCGCCACTGTATACCTGTACTGTTCAGTGAACCCGCCACTGCATACCTGTTCTGTTCAGTGGACCCACTACTGTATACCTGTTCTGTTCAGTGAACCCGCCACTGTATACCTGTACTGTTCAGTGAACCCGCCACTGCATACCTGTTCTGTTCAGTGGAGCCGCTACTGTATACCGGTTCTGTTCAGTGAACCCGCCACTGCATACCTGTTGTGTTCAGTGAACCGGCCACTGTATACCTGTACTGTTCAGTGGACCCGCCACTGTATACCTGTTCTGTTCAGTGAACACGCCACTGTATACCTGTTCAGTGAACCCGCCACTGCATACCAAAACCTGCACTCTCGCCATGGTGCGCACCAGTCCAGCACGACAGTCACTACACAAACAGCTGTTTGCGGTGCGTTACACGGTGAGTTTGGTGTGTCAGTGTGAAGCAGTACCTTAATTACACTACCTGATTGATGTATACACATGCAAGATGTTTTAAAGCACTTTAGGCCTGTCATTTAGCATTCAATGTGATTTCTGCCCTTAAAACACTGCTTTGCGTCAAATCCAGATTTTTCCCGGGGATTTTTGGTGTGTATCCCACTCTGCCATGCCCCCCTCCAGGTGTTAGACCCCTTGAAACATCTTTTCCATCACTTTTGTGGCCAGCATAATTTTTTTTTCAAAGTTCGCATCCCCATTGAAGTCTATTGCGGTTCGCGAACTTTAACGCGAACCGAACCTTCCACGGAAGTTTGCGAACCCGGTTCGCGAACCTAACATCGGAGGTTGGGCCCAACTCTAATGTAGTCCTCCTCTTGCAGCTTGTAGGAGTGTATGGGGCGGAGCAGAGCAGTAGCAGGAGGGATTGCCCCAGTCAGAGAAGCAGTCTGGAATTGTCATGGAGACGGGGGCGGGGCTTTTACTCCGATTCTGAGTGGTATTTAGTGATATTTAATGAATAGTCGATTCAGAGACGTAAGAGTCGTCTCTTTAATGGGAGCCGATTCAGAAGAGCCGATTCTCTGAAAAGGGAATTCCCATCACTACTCTGGAGCAGAAACTTCCCTTCTCCCGGGCTGTGTTGCTGTCTTGTGCGGGGGCGGGGCTCCAACACGGACACATCACATTCTTCTCTCTGTGACTGCATCTGTCCCCTGGCTGTCTCGCTCCAGTGTCTGTGTGCAGTCAGTGACACAGGTGGGGGGTCAGACTGTCGGGGGCATAAGCTGGCTGGCCGCTGGCTCCTGGTTTGACTGGCGTGGGGCGGAGTTAAAGGCTGGGCCACACGGGATAAACACTTTACCTGTGTGGCTACTGAGAAGAAGGGGCTTGCTTTAAAGAAGGAGCCTGGCAGAGAAGAGCAGTATTGATTGCTCTATTGGCTGGGGAGAAGTGGAGGTGGAGGCACTGCTGAGCACATGGTAGAGTGCCGAGCACCGGGGACTGAGTCGGGAGGTAATATAACATTAAAAAAAAAAACATGGTCACAGTAGCAGCGGTGGGGGAATGCGCCTCACCACCTCATGGCGCCTCACCACCTCATGGCGCCCCAGGCAACCGCCTATACTTGCCTGGTGGGTGAGACGCCCCTGAGGACATTATATAACTTACTATACAGCATTTACTGTACACAAGCAGTTTATGTTCGACAATCAACAAATATAAGTTAGAAACATAAATATCTGATTCCTGATAACATGTTCTGGAGCATGTACATTGTCCGTATTATAAGCCATACTCATGTCCCAAGCATCAACCACAGCCACAGGAAGGTCCCTGAAGATGTCAGCAATGATGAAATAATGGGTATAGCCATGGAAGTCACTTAGTCTCTCAGGTTCTGCACTTATTTCTCTGGGATTCTCAGTCTTGATGACAACCTTTGTGTCTGGACTCCGTAGTAAGAGACGATATATGGCTTTATGGACATTGAGGGCTCTCCTTATGAAGAGATGGATGGGGAAAAGTCGGAAGTGTTGACCCAGGGAGATGGCAAGAACGTAGTCTGGACCACCAGCCAATCGATCTATTTCTTGAGTCATATAAGTGTTACCTTTTACTGGATACAAGCGAAGCGAGTAGCAACAAAGGGATGGAAGTGCTTTTTCCAGTATAGGACAATATTTTTCTCATGGCTTGTTGCTATAAGCAGGGAATCCAGTAAAAGTCTGTCTGGGTTATGAGCTTTCAAGTCTATATGGCAAAATCAAATAACCAAGTTAGTGACAAAATTCCATGAAAATGTACGGATAATTTGCATGGCTCTATACACAAACTCAACAATATTCATAAATTAGCTCACACTTGCAATGTAAATAATGCCCAAATGTCTGGTCATGTGACTTTTTTGCCTGTTTTCAAAACGTATTCCAAGGAGGTTGAGGTAAATCACAGTCAACTAAAGGTCATTCTTCTGTTCAAGGGGTATACAAACAAAACTGCACGCTATTCAGGTAAATCTACTGTAGGGAGAAGAGCTGCAGTTTGATGTCTGACAGCATGCCTCAGGAGATGCCTGTAGAAATTTTCAAGCACCAACTACAGGACCTAATCAAATCAAGAACATATTGTATTTCTGACCAAAATGGGTGCAGGTGTCTCCTGTTTATGTGACTGGAGACAGGGGCATAACAGTAGGGGCTGCAAGGGATGCAGCTGCGAAGCCTGCCCAGGGACACTTTGGGGGGCAGGAGGGGTGGCAGCACATGAGGGGAGAGTATTGCCCACTCACATCGCTGGGGAGGGGGGCCCACTCTCCTCCTTCACCTTGGGCTCTCCCTTCAGCGCTTCCCCCTCCAGCATTAATTGGCGACAGAGGAGGGCAGGAATAGGGAATGTGGATATACTTCCCCGTTCCACACGACGGAAGTTCTTCTCTACAAGAGTCTGACGCTACATTCTGTTTATCAGGAAGTAGCGTGAGGCACTTAGAGACCGGACCTCCGGCGCATAGAAAAGGTATGTCCATATTCACCCAGATTTTTCCAACATGTTTGATCAAATTTTTATCGAAAAAATGGAATCGTCCTGACAGTTTGTCATCAGTGAACCTCATTGCAATCAGGCATGGTCGGAAGAGCCAATTTCCGATTCCGTGGTAAGTCCGCATACCGCCACTACCGAAATTCCACCAGAAAATTTTTAAATCTCTCTCTCTCTCTCTCTCTCTCTCTCTCTCTCTCTCTCTCTCTCTCTCTCTCTCTCTCTCTCTCTCTCTCTCTCTCTCTCTCTCTCTCTCTCTCTCTAAACCATACTACCATTATGATCAATTCAATAGAAAAAGTAGCATGATTAAGGATTGGTACTTTTTGAAAAGCATGCTTATATACCATAGCTGGGATTTGAACCCAGGATATTATTTAAATAGAAATTCCGTTCCGACTAACAAAATCGGAATTATTAATTCCGACCGGAATAACGGAATTAATAATTCCGCGGAATTTTCCGACCATGCCTGATTGCAATGACAACCTATGCACTGTGCAAAATATTGCTTGCTTGGCAGTTGGAAAAGCTGTTATTTCCCACAATGCAATGAGCTTCACACACAGCAAACTGTCAGGACCATGGTCATGACATTACACTGTGGGAGGGGTTTCACCACAATATCAACCTTTCAGATATCCCTGATGATCTATTCAAGAAAAGGCAAAGATTTCTTGAGGGAAAGGGGGTATCAACTACTGATTGGCATGACGTTCAATCCTTAGTTTAAGTTCCTCTTTAAGCTGTTAGATGGTATTATAAAATGTGTGTGAAGATTTAATTAGGCTATTTTTTGTATTACATATGATTGAACATTTTAATGGTTCTGTACCTTTTAGTGCGCCTACCAACAGTGCAAACCATTGCCGTAGGGTTGAGTCTCCCAAAATAAAGACCATCTTGTCCTTTAAACATGTGTACATCTGTTCGGGTGTGCTAAAATTGTTTATTTTGCAGAAAACAGGTCTCCAGGTATCTTGCAGCACAAATCCACTGGGGAATGGTGAGGGCATCCCTACCTTGCAGGGTTCTTGAGGTGCAGGAGCTTGCTCTGTAGAAAAGATCAAAAGCAAAAGGATAAGCAGGTGGAAGAAGAAAGTTTGTATGTAAGGGAGGGTTAGGCTGGAATAGGAAAAAGTAGAGAAGGAGGAAGAAAATGAACAGAAGGATGAAGAAGGTAGGGAGGGGGATAGGAGTAGACAAACGTTTAGTTAAAGTGGGAGCAGGGGCGTAACAATAGACCCTGCAAGGGATGCCTCTGCAGGGGGGCCCAGAAGCCACAGGTTTCAGAGACTGACAACTAAGGGCATGGAGAGAAACAGTATTCTACTCTCATACCATTGTTATGTTGGTTGCATGTGTTTATCACACAGATAAGGAATCGTACATACTTTGGAATTTGAACACTGTCTCTGCTCCCTAGGGTTTGTAAAAACATCTGTCTCACACTGCAGCAGTTCTGATGACTTCATGTACAACATTGCAAACAAAGGTTGGGAACAAAAAAGTTGTAGACCTTCCCTCAGAAGAGATTCCTAGATTCTTATCACACACAGGCTAGTGACCTTATGGTGTCTGATTACTGGACACAGTGGAGTGGATAAGATTGACGTCTGACTGTCGCTGCCTCATTGAGAGCTTGTTGTCTCACACTGAGTCCAAGATCCTGTAATAACAGTATCAAACTATATCATGCTCAGCATGTCATTGTTGTTCCTCCATATAGCATGTGCTCTCATGTAGTAAAATAATACGGCTGTGTGTGTATGTATGTACTGGGAACAGAGCTGCAACAAGTCCTTGTCGGCTACAAGGGGCTGGAGGAAACCCCGGGTAAGTAGATCTGGGGGTAGCATAGAATGCCTGACGTTTCCTTTAAGTCCAAGGCCCCATTCACACTTAGAAGCGCAAAACGCTGGCAATTTCAGCTGGCGTTTTGCGGGAGTGATTTTTCCGCAATTTCAGGTGGATAAATTACTGGACAGTGCAGCGAGTTCTCCGCGATCGCGTTTTAGCATTGAAACGCAATCGCCGGGAAATCGCCTGAAAATGGTGCAGGCTACACGTTTTGTGATTTTGGGTGATTTGCGCTAATTTGCAGTGATTAGCGCAAATCGCTCAAGTAAAAACGGGTCCATAGGGTTTTATTACACTAGCGCTTTCAAAAGTGCTAGCGTTTGAAAGTTTTCCTGAAATGGCCGGCAAAACGCTCAAGTGTGAATGTGTCCTTAGTGTTTCTCTCTGCATGGGGAAAACACATTGGTCCTCAGTTTTCCTGTGCAGAAAGCGAGAGGGGTGGGGGGGGGCCCTTCCAAAGTTTTGCAGGGGGGCCCAGTGATGTCTAGTTACACCCCTGATAACAATGGTACGAGAGTAGAATACTGTTTCTCTCCATACCCTTAGTTGTCAGTCTCTGAAACTTTTCCCCCCACGGGGCCTCGTGTGACTTCTGGGCCCCCCTGCAGAGGCATCCCTTGCAGGGTCTATTGTTACGCCCTTGCCTAATTTTGTTTAAACAATTATTGGACACTTTCTGTAAATGCAATAAACTTCATTTCACTTCTCAAATATCACTGTGTGTGTCTCCTATATGATATATTTAACTGTCATTTTTTATCGTAACAACCAATGATTTATACGGGAAAATCATGACGATTAACAACGTTGCCCAAACTTTTGCATCCCACTGTAAATGAAATGGGCAACCTGATCTGTAGATGAGGCCCTTATATATTGAACCATCACTTGGCTGCTGTGATTGTGAGTGGTTTATACAGTGACTTTTAGTTAGCAAATATTGCCATTTAATGATTTCCCACAAATGAACATTGACAATATGAGAAAACACATTTTCACCAAATGGATTGATGTCTGTGGATGAATCCTTAAGAAACATGTTTTCTCATGCCCACAGAGCCCGTACATGGCCAAGAAGAGGCTCAGCAACAAGGCGGACTAGTCATACAGTAGAGGTTCAGTAATTGGGTGGATGCTGAGACTAGCAGAGGTTCAACAATAGTTTAGGAATAGGTTAGGTAAAGCAAAGGTCACAGAAGAAAGGAGCACAAGCAAACATGCTTCAATTCACAAAGCATAACCACATTCGGGAATGCAGAAAACGGCTGATTTTTCCAAACATCTTGCTAAACACCAATTCACTAATGTTGTAACCACACTGCGAAAGTAAAATGACCAACTTCTGAGGTAGATTACTGACTTGTGCAGTAAGTATCTCAAAAAAAGTCAATTCAATTTAAGACCAGCTCTGACGTGTCAGTAACTAATAATCAGCATAAGGTGCAGGAAAAAATTGACATTGAAAAAAGCTTTTAGTATCCCTATGTTCAGATTTATATAGTGATACTCAGAAGAGAGTCCTCTAGTAGCATGCAGGCACATCTAATGTGATGCAGGAAGCCCTTTATTCTCAAGCTGCCATGGGACACAGGTTCGGCTCATGCAGACTAGTAGGAAGAATCACAGCTTGCTGCACAGACCTACTTCACTAGTGAGACTTCTACATTAGCCCCTAGTGGAGCTTAGTGAATTGAAGCAACATTTTTCGATATATTACCAAACTTTACAACATGCAGGGGCGATGCTAGGATCCTCAGCGATCCAGGGCACTTTTGGGCACTCGAGCCAGAAAATGGGTGTGGCCATGCACCAGAATGTGGGTGTGATCATAGGTGGAGCCAAATTTTCATAAAATGAACAGCGTTCTAAGTAGGCCTGCTCAGTAAAATGTCGGATAAAGCCCCCTCTCCATTCATATAAAATTAAAAAAAAAAAAAAGCAACATATCACATAAATAGGCAGTGTCACTTAACTTAAACAAAACTAAGCAGTTACCTGGTGTGAGGAAACGCGGAAAAGCCGCCGTCTCTCGAGGTGAGGCGGCTGTTTCCGCGTCCAGCATGGCGTCACAACGCGGAAAAAACGCCGCATGCCGCATGGGCAGTGCGGCGGAATCCGCATTGGTAACGGCGGAATCCGCATCAGAGGCGGCCCCCGCACTAGATACATTGCATGACAATACTGGTGTGGCTGGGACTGATAGTCCACCAGGATTCAGACTTACACGCGCGCGAGCACAGATGCAGAGTTTAAATAGCAGTTAGAAGGGTGTCGGCTGACCAGCTGGGTCAGCTGACAAATTCCACTGCTCTCATTGGACCAGCAATTAGGGAGGTCCTGGAAAGGTCCTAGAGTATATATACTGCTGGTTGTTCACTTGCTCTTGGTCTGGCGTGCGATCACATATGTGGGAGCACTCAGACCTGTAGTCAGATCCTTAAGTGTGCCGGGACCAGCTGGAGCTGTAATCCTACACTTAGCTAGATTCTGTTGATAGCTAAAGTACTAGTTTGATTGTGATTATATGTTATGACTTTTGCCTGCTTTGACTATCCTCCTGAACTCTGATCTTGTACCTCGATATTTCTGATACTCTGTTGCTGAACCCCGGCTCGTTCCTTGACTCTGTTTCTGCCTCCTGATTTTGTACCCCGATATATCTGATACCTCGTTGCTGAACCCTGCCTGTACTTTGACTCCGCCTTTGCCTCCTGATCTTGTACTTTATCTGTCCGTGTGTGTACGACCTGGCTTGTCCGACCTCGAGAACCGACCTTACCGTTAGAGGCGGTTACTCGCTCTGTTAGCGATCCTTTCTCCTGAGGGTCACTTTCAGATATACCTTCCTACTGTCAGTCTGACTCCTCCCGTCTTGGAGAGCTCAGGTCTGCGGAAGGAATCTGTGCAGTACTCCTTGCTGCATTGAGGCCTTGTCCTCTAAGTGTTACTGTTACACCAAACACTACACTCTACTCAGGTGAACAGAGGTTAGTTTGTATATCGGATTATCGGTGAGACTGCAGATCACTTATAATCTGGTATATATCTGTATTTCCGGTGATACTGCAGATCACCGGTAATCAGATACTCTCTGCGCCCACCGATCGTTACAGAACGCCAGACCAAAATACAAAATGGACGCAAACACTGATTGTCTGGGTGTACTTGCCGCTTCGGTGGACAACATCAATCAAGTACTGGGCACTCACATAACTCTTATTGATGCCCTATCAGGGTCTGTACAAACCCTCCAGACATCAGTGGATCATGTGCGATCCTCTCCTAGCTCTGACATACGTATGCCTGTACCTGAAAGCTTTTCCGGCCACAGATCTGACTTCCGGAATTTTAGGAGTAGGGTGTTGTCCTATTTTGAGTTGAGACCCCAATCTTCGGGTACTGAGATCCAGAGGGTCACGTTTATTAAAACTTTGTTGTCCGGCGACTCCCAGTCTTGGGCGTATAGCCTGCCCGCCGGAGACAAAGCTCTTACCTCTGTAGAGGAATTTTTTAAAGCTATGGCGGTAATTTACGACGATCCGGACCTTGCCTCGACTTCTGAGCGGAAGCTCAAGCTTTTGCGTCAAGGCGAAGGTCCGGTCGAAGATTACGCGGCCGAGTTTAGGAGGTGGTCAGTTACGGCCAGGTGGGACACCTATGCCCTATTAGATCATTTCTTGTCAGGGCTGTCCGATGAGGTCTCTGATTTGATATTAAGCCAGCCCGAGCCCAGAACAGTCGATGAGGCCATCTCAGCGGCCATCCGAATCGACCGCAGGCTGCGCTACCAAAAACAGACCAGGGGTAGTTCCCGTCTCAGAGGGGTATCTTACACCACGGTCCCAGTGACTCCACCTACTACTATTTCACCTTCTCCTGTCGTGCCTCCTTCCGAGCCGATGCAGATTGCTCGGTCAAAATTAACCCAGGTAGAGCGAAGACGGAGAATGACCGAACAGCTGTGTTTGTACTGCGGTGAAGGGGGGCATATAGTACAGAACTGCCCCAATAAGCCGGGAAAACGCTGCCGCTTAGGAGTGGTGGGGGGTAACACCCTGGGCGTCCGACTTTTACCCCTAGAAGAAAAACGATTGCTTCTTCCCTGTACCGTTACATGGGAAGATAAGACTGAGGTCACGGAAGCCTTTATCGATTCAGGCTCCGCGGCAAATTTTATGGATTCGGAGTTTGCTAAGAGATTGTGTATTCCGCTCACACCAGTACAACCACCCCTCCAGGTTACGGCAGTGGATGACTCTCCTCTGCAAGGGAATCACCCACTGTCTCAGACACCAGAGGTGGGGGTCACCATAGGGGTACTGCACTGGGAAAAGTTACAGTTCTTTGTGTTGCATATGACAACCTCCACCATTATACTCGGCATGCCATGGTTGCACCTTCATTCTCCACACATTGATTGGGCCACCGGCCAACTAATTTCTTGGTCAGCACACTGCTTTCAGCGATGTTTAGGGAAGGTGACATTGGGCCAAACCAGGGTTCATGTTCAGGGGGTACCTGAGCAATATGTGGAATATTCTGATGTATTCTGTCCCAAGGCTGCAGACAAGTTACCCCCACATCGCTCTTTCGATTGCCCCATTGATATACGTTCAGGTTGTATGCCCCCTCGGGGTCATTTGTACAATTTATCTGGGCCAGAGAAATTGGCTATGAAGGAATATATCCGTGACAATTTAGCCAAAGGCTTCATCCGGCCGTCCCGATCGCCTGCTGGAGCAGGTTTCTTTTTTGTTAAAAAGAAAGACGGGGGCCTGCGGCCCTGTATTGATTACCGGGGACTAAATAAGATCACGGTAAAGAATCGCTATCCGTTACCCCTGATAGACGATTTATTTACGCAGGTCACCGATGCTAAGATCTTCTCAAAGCTGGATTTACGGGGCGCGTACAACCTGGTGCGCATTAGAAAGGGCGATGAGTGGAAAATGGCCTTTAACACGCCAGACGGGCATTACGAGTATCTGGTGATGCCCTTTGGGTTATGTAATGCCCCGGCCGTTTTCCAGGAACTCATCAACGAGGTCTTCAGAGAGGTGTTGGGGAGATTTGTGCTGGTCTATCTAGACGATATACTTGTTTTCTCCAACAACCTCTCTGAGCACAGAATACATGTGAAATTTGTACTCAACAAATTAAGACAAAACTCACTTTATGCTAAGATTGAGAAGTGTATTTTTGAAGTCACATCTGTCGCCTTTCTGGGGTACATAATTTCCACCACGGGCCTGTCTATGGACCCCGCCAAAGTCTCCGCTGTTTTGGAATGGCCTCAGCCGGTTGGGTTGAAGTCTTTACAGCGGTTTTTAGGCTTTGCGAATTATTATAGAAGGTTCATAAAGGGGTATTCCACGGTTATCGCACCCCTCACCTGTCTTACGAAAAAAGGGGCAGATACCACCCACTGGTCTCCTGATGCATTAAGTGCTTTCTCCACTTTAAAAGATTTGTTTTGTTCCGCACCCATCCTGAGACATGTAGACACCTCTTCTCCTTTTATTGTTGAGGTAGACGCCTCGGAGGTTGGGGTAGGGGCTGTGCTGTCTCAGCGGTCAGGCTTGCAGGGAAGGCTACACCCTTGTGCGTATTTCTCTCGTAGGTTCTCTCCGGCAGAGAGAAACTACGATATAGGCAACAGAGAGCTCTTAGCCATTAAACTTGCCTTTGAGGAGTGGCGTCACTGGCTGGAAGGAGCAGAACATACAATTACTGTATACACGGATCACAAGAATCTAGAATACATCGAGGGGGCTAAGAGATTAAGTCCCCGTCAGGCTCGATGGTCTTTGTTTTTTTCGAGGTTCAGGTTCATAATTACGTATACCCCGGGTAGCAAGAACATTAAGGCAGATGCCCTGTCCAGATGCTTTGAGTTGGAGACAGCACAGCCTTCTGCCCCAGAGACCATTGTCCCACAAAATTTGGTGCTGGCCGTAACAGAGACTTGGGAAGACTGGACAGAGACCTTGAGTCCTTTTCAGCAGGATGTCCCTGAGGGGAAGCCTGAGGGGGTTTTATTTGTGCCTCTGCCATTCCGTCTCCGGGTGCTACAGATATTCCATTCACACAAGAATGCGGGACATCCTGGGGCATCTAGAACGCAGGATCTTGTGGCCAGGTGCGCTTGGTGGCCGTCTCTGGCAGCCGACTGCAAAGAATTTGTTAAGGATTGTGCGGTATGTGCTAAAAGCAAACCCTCCCGGCTGGCACCTGTAGGGAGGTTGCAGCCTTTACCCACCCCGAATGAACCATGGACCCACTTGTCCATGGATTTTGTGGGTGAGCTTCCCAGATCAGAGGGCATGTCGGTCATTTGGGTGGTAGTCGACCGCTTCAGCAAGATGGCCCATTTTGTGCCCTTGAAAGGACTCCCCTCGGCCCAGGAATTGGCCGACTTGTTTATCAAACACGTGTTCCGGTTACACGGCATTCCGGAAAACATAGTGTCCGATCGGGGAGTCCAATTCGTATCTAAATTCTGGAGGGCATTCTGTCATCAAATGGGCATGAAGCTGTCGTTTTCATCGGGCTACCACCCACAGACCAATGGTCAGACGGAGAGGGTCAACCAGTCGTTAGAGCAGTTTTTGAGATGCTACGTTGCAGAGGCGCAGAATGACTGGGTCAAATTTCTGCCCTTTGCAGAATTTGCACAAAACAATTTGAAAAGTTCTTCCACTGGATTTTCTCCGTTCCAGGTTGTGTCTGGAAGATTGCCCAAATTTTCACCGTTACCAGTGGCCTCCACTCCGTTTCCAGCTCTGGAGGCTTGGCAAAGGTCTTTTAAAGACATTTGGCGGACGGTGAAAGACAGTTTGGAAAAGGCGTTTCTGAGTCAGAAGGGTCAAGCTGACAAGAAACGGTCTTTGGAGTGGAGATTCCAACCAGGAGACTTGGTTTGGGTATCCACACGTCACTTGGCCCTGAAACAGCCCTCAGACAAGTTGGGTCCCAGGTTTGTCGGGCCTTTCCCGATAGCCAGAAGGATCAACAACGTCACTTACGCTGTTGATCTTCCCGCTAGCATGCGTGGGGTAAGGTCCTTCCACGTATCCCTGCTTAAGCCAGCAGTCCATGTGGGTCCCACTCCTCCTCCTCCTGTGTTGGTGGATGACCAACCTGAGTACGAGGTAGAAAAGATTTTAGATTCACGCGTTGTACAAAACTCGGTACAATATCTCGTACATTGGAAAGGGTACGGCATTGAGGAGAGACAATGGGTACCGGGGAGTCGCATGCATGCGGACGAATTAAGGAGGGAATTTCACGCCTTACATCCCGAGAAACCTGGTAGGATTTGTCCGGAGTCCACTCCTCGGGAGGGGGGTACTGTGAGGAAACGCGGAAAAGCCGCCGTCTCTCGAGGTGAGGCGGCTGTTTCCGCGTCCAGCATGGCGTCACAACGCGGAAAAAACGCCGCATGCCGCATGGGCAGTGCGGCGGAATCCGCATTGGTAACGGCGGAATCCGCATCAGAGGCGGCCCCCGCACTAGATACATTGCATGACAGTACTGGTGTGGCTGGGACTGATAGTCCACCAGGATTCAGACTTACACGCGCGCGAGCACAGAGGCAGAGTTTAAATAGCAGTTAGAAGGGTGTCGGCTGACCAGCTGGGTCAGCTGACAAATTCCACTGCTCTCATTGGACCAGCAATTAGGGAGGTCCTGGAAAGGTCCTAGAGTATATATACTGCTGGTTGTTCACTTGCTCTTTGTCTGGCGTGCGATCACATATGTGGGAGCACTCAGACCTGTAGTCAGATCCTTAAGTGTGCCGGGACCAGCTGGAGCTGTAATCCTACACTTAGCTAGATTCTGTTGATAGCTAAAGTACTAGTTTGATTGTGATTATATGTTATGACTTTTGCCTGCTTTGACTATCCTCCTGAACTCTGATCTTGTACCTCGATATTTCTGATACTCTGTTGCTGAACCCCGGCTCGTTCCTTGACTCTGTTTCTGCCTCCTGATTTTGTACCCCGATATATCTGATACCTCGTTGCTGAACCCTGCCTGTACTTTGACTCCGCCTTTGCCTCCTGATCTTGTACTTTATCTGTCCGTGTGTGTACGACCTGGCTTGTCCGACCTCGAGAACCGACCTTACCGTTAGAGGCGGTTACTCGCTCTGTTAGCGATCCTTCCTCCTGAGGGTCACTTTCAGATATACCTTCCTACTGTCAGTCTGACTCCTCCCGTCTTGGAGAGCTCAGGTCTGCGGAAGGAATCTGTGCAGTACTCCTTGCTGCATTGAGGCCTTGTCCTCTAAGTGTTACTGTTACACCAAACACTACACTCTACTCAGGTGAACAGAGGTTAGTTTGTATATCGGATTATCGGTGAGACTGCAGATCACTTATAATCTGGTATATATCTGTATTTCCGGTGATACTGCAGATCACCGGTAATCAGATACTCTCTGCGCCCACCGATCGTTACACCTGGCTTCTGTAGTGGCTAGTTTGGCTTTCTGCTGGGTGGGCTGGCCTGCTGTCAAGTTGTCTGGCACTCCCCCAATAGCATTCCCTGACCGTCTAGTGGAACCCCTCCCATGCTCCCACTGGCCTTCCATTGAGGCACCACAACTCCCAGCATGCCCCCAAGGAAGAACCACAGCTCCCTGCATGCCCCCCAAAAGGCATCACAGCACCCAGCATGGTACCAAAGCACCCAGTATGCCCACATAGAGGCACAACAGCACCCAGCATACCCCAGATTGAAGCACCACAGCTCCCAGCATGCCCACCATTGAGGCACCACAGCTGACTCTGCCTGGGGGACTACTGGGGCACCCCAGAATAAACCCGGGGCACGTGCCACTGATGTTTGGGGCTAGCAATGCCCCTGTATGGAAATCTAAGTGAATTTGAATACCAAACAATGTGGTTTTTAACCACTTCAGCCTAACTGGACGAAAATTTTCGTCCAGTTAGGCTGCGCGCACTCTCGCGGGTCACGCACGCTCCTGCAGGCCCCCCCCGTGCGCGCCCCCACTGCTGGCCATTATCCCATTGATCAATGAAAGGGATTATAAATCCCTTTCACTGATCGGACCCTCCCCCCCCCCCCCCCCCCGGAGAAAAGCCGACAGCGTCTCTTCAGATGCTGCGGCTTTTCTGAGCTCTGGTCTTCTTTCTTCTTCCTGGGAGCGAGATCGTCGCTCCCAGGACTTTTTCACTGTGGCCATCTTGTGGCCAAATAGCAAACTACACCAAAAACACACTTTGTATTAAATAAATACATTTTTAAACATGAAAAATCCCCTGTTTACCCGCCACACCAAAAAATACCCACATACAAGTTTTAATTTAAAAAAAAATTTACAATAATAAAAAAAAAAAAAAAACATAAATAGTTACCTAAGGGTCTAAACTTTTTAAATATTCATGTCAAAGGAGTATAGCAATATGATTTATTAAATTATGGGCTTCTAAATAGTGATGGACGCAAATTGAAAAAATGCACCTTTATTTCCAAATTGAATATCGGTGCCATACATTGTGATAGGGACATAATTTAAATGGTGTAATAAGCGGGACAAATTGGTAAATAAAGTACATAGGTTTTAATTATGGTAGCATGTATTAATTTCAAACTATAATAGCCAAAAGCTGAGGAATAATGATTTTCTTTCCATTTCTTTCTTAATATTCCTGTTAAAATGGATTTGCAATAAATTAATTCTCAGCAAAATGTATCACCCACAGAAAGCCTAATTGGTGGCGAAAAAAACAAGATATAGATCCATTCATTGTGCCGAGTAGTGATAAAGTTATTAGCAAATGAATGGGAGGTGAAAGTTGCTCAGATGCAAAAAAAGTTCAACCCTGTAGGCTGAAGTGGTTAAGGACCAGAGACCGCTGCTACCAGGACGGAATCTCGCCGCCATCACTGCGACCCCCAGGACATAGACTCTGCCATCTCTATGACGCCAGAGTCATGTGAGCCGGTCAGGAGCCGCCTTTATTGGCTCCTGACCCTGTCTTTCAATGTAAGCCAATGGGAGCGGCTTAAATTGAAAGACAGGGCCAGGAGCCAATGAAATCGGCTCCTGACCGGCTCACATGGCTCTCCTGTCTCAGAGACGCTTCTGCCGACGCTGGTCTGTGAGCTTCAGGACAGAGCAGAGGAGTCAGCAGCTGCAGAACTGATGGAGAGAAGAATATGGCGATCGAACAGGGTGATCAAAGCGAATGGACAGACAGAGCGGATGCAAAACACTAAGGACTAAGAATCTAGGAATGTAAATGACACTTTTCTGAACTTGGAGTTGAGTCGGACTGTTTTATAAAACCCACTGATAACCAATTACAGGCTATAAAGCTTTTGCATAGCAGAGGAGCGTATGAGAGGTATCGGCGCAGGAGACTTGGGTGCAGGATACAGCCAGTATATGGCTGATTCTGCTGCTGCACAAGTTCCCGGCCGCGCTAAACACTAATCCCCCTACAGGCCGCCATGGATGGTGGGGAATTAAATAAATTGGCTTCCAGCAAATTGCTGGAAGCCGAATTATTGGGTTTTAAAAGTAACTTCAGCTCCATCTTCTGACGGCGCCGAAGTTGCTCCCTGTGTGCTGCTATAGCCGTAATTCCTATTACAGCCTATGGTGGCGCCGGCTGTGCCCAAATCTGCTGCGCTGGATTAACCTCCCTGCCGGTTATCCCGAGCTCAGCTTGGGGTAACCTGGCGCGGAGGATTCCTCAGGCCCTGCTGGGCCGATTTGCATAATTTTTTTTGTTACACGCAGCTAGCACTTTGCTAGCTGCGTGTAACTTACGATCGCCGCCGCTCCGCGCCGATTTGCCGCAACCCGCCGCATCAGAGGGTGCCCCCCCCGAGACCCGTGCGTTGCCTGGCCAATCAGTGCCAGGCAGCGTCGAGGGGTGGTTCGGGACTCCCTCTGACGTCACGACGTCGATGACGTCGGTGACGTCATCGCGCCCGTCGCCATGGCGACGGGGGATGCCCTCCTGGAAATCCCGTTCAGAACGGGATTTCAGGATGGGTATATGCGCCGGCGGCGATCGGCGCATTCGGAGGGACGCCGCAGGGAGGGGGGAAGCATGTAGCTAGCGCTAGGCATGCTAAAAAAAAAAAAAGAAAAATTGCCAAAAAACACCCTCCCTGCCGTGCGCAGCAATTTTTTATAACAGCAGGGAGGTTAACAGTGTTCGAGCAGAGAAACAATCCTGAGAGCAGGGAACAGATAAAAAAACAAAAACTCAATAATTAGATGTCTCTCCATGGGAACTGTAGTAGTGTAGCAACTCTCATTCACATTAAACATTTTAAACAGATTTCTACCACAAAATAAGACAGACTCCTAAAATTCCCATTTAGTTTTAGGACTGTAGAAATAGAAATAGTGGCCTTAAGGGGAGCCTAAAATGAGAGTCTAGGGGCCTGATTCACAAAGCGGTGATAACTCAGTTATCACGCCTAAAAGACTTTAGGCATGATAACCTTTGCACCGCTGAGTTAGCACCGCTTTGTGCTGATTATCGCGTGCAAAGTCCCGCGCGCAAACGCGCACGCGCGCGCGCAAAGTCCCATAGGGCTTAATGGGCGCTACGCGCGCGCCTGCGCGATTGCGCGCGCACGACTTTGCGCGTGGAAAATTTGCGCGAGTTTCTTCCTATCATGCCTAAACTGAGTTTAGGCGTGATAAAGGGCTTTTCACTGGCGTGCAAACACTTTGCACCGCTTTGTGAATCAGGCCCAAGGTGTCAATTCTAGCGTTGCACCATCTTAAAGTCAATGGGAACTGTTTTATTGTTTGTATTTTGTTATAGTGGTCAACTTACCTCATTCTCCTATAAAACATTCTGTCCCTATTTCGTTAGTCTTTCTGCAGGCTGGCCCCCAAAATCTGTTTTTATTTTTTGACCAGTTCTGTCGAATATTGTAGCTAGAGAGAGGAGGTAGAGCTTTTCCCTGCTCTGTCACTTCTCCGTCATCTCCACCCCTTGCTCCGTCCTCTCAGTCACGCTCCCGCTGATGCGCAGCTCCCCTGCTCTCACTACAAAAGCGCACAGCGCTGTGTGCAGGTCTTCATGTGTGGCTCCCAACTTACACACAGTGCACAGTGACAGGCAGCGCTGAGGGGAGAGAAAAGTCACAGTCACAACGTACTGTGTGCGCACGCTGTTCGATACACGTGGGCGCGCGCACATGCTCACAGCCGCGCACATGAAAGTCTGTCTCGTGCTACTTTATCGGCACTTGAGACAGATATTTGAGAGGAAGAGGCTGCCGACCCGAAAGATAAAGAAAAGGTTTGCAGCCATCTTGGAATTATAAGGCAAACATTTCAGGCTGTATTTAATGAACCAGGGGCAGGGGAGCGGCGAAATTAAGGAGAGGTAAAAGCATTTTTAATATAAAAGCCATACATGTCATAAAAAGTGATTCCCAATGGCTTTAAAGGAAACCAGAGCTGAGTAATAAAAATTGTATACATACCTGGGGCTTCCCCCAGCCTCATGTGCACGGATCGCTCCCATGCCTACAGTCTGGATTCCGACCTGCACACTCAAGTGAAACAGCCATCGCCAAGGTGGTCAACGACCTTACCCTTGCCAGGGCCAAAGGCAGTTATTCCATCCTGCTCCTCCTTGACCTCTCTGCAGCATTTGACACTGTTGACCACCCCTCCTCCTCCAATTACTACAGTCCATGGGCATCCATGGTCTTGCCTTGGCCTGGATCTCGTCCTACCTATCCAATCGCTCCTTCACCACTTCCTTCAATGGCTCCTCCTCAACCCCTGCCCCCCTCTCCGTTGGGGTCCCCCAGGGCTCTGTTCTAGGCCCCCTTCTTTTCTCCATATACACTTCCTCAATTGGCAAGCTTATCTCCTCCCTGGGCTTCAATTACCACCTTTATGCAGATGACACTCAGATTTACCTCCATACCCCCGATCTCTCATCCACCACCATAAACAAGGTCTCCTCGTGTCTCTCAGCAATTTCCTCCTGGATGTCAGCTAGGTTCCTAAAGCTTAACCTAGACAAAACTGAGCTCCTGATCTTTCCACCCCATGCTGCTGCACCCCTCCCAGATTTCCACCTCACAATCGACAACACAACCATTCTCCCTACCTCCCAGGCCCGCTGTCTGGGTATCACCTTGGACTCTGACCTCTTGTTCATCCCACACATCCAAAACATCACCAGAGCCTGCAATTTCCACCTCCGTAATATCTCCAAGATCCGCCCCTTCTTAACCCCGGACACGACTGAACTGCTCATCCATGCCCTCATCATCTCCCGCCTTGATTACTGTAACTCCCTCCTTTCTGGCCTCCTCCTGAAACGCACTGCCCCCCTTCAATCAGTGATGAACGCGGCTGCAAGACTCATCCATTCTTCACACCGCTCTGCATCCACATCTCCCCTTTGTGAATCCCTGTACTGGCTCCCTATCCATTTCAGGATAAGTTTCAAGATTCTATGTCTGGCGTATAAATCTGTGCACAAAACCTGCCCTACCTACATCTCGGAGCTTGTTCACAGGTATACACCAGGTCGCCCCCTCCGTTCCTCCAACGACCTTCGCCTCACCACCCCATGCATTTCACACTCCCATGCCCGCCTGCAGGATTTCTCAAGAGCTGCCCCCACCCTCTGCAATGCCCTTCCACCACCCATCAGACTTGCTCCCTCTTTCAACACACTCAAGCAAGCCCTCAAAACCCACCTCTTTATGATGGCCTACCCACCTCCTACCCCACAGTGACTCTCTAATGAGTATTTAACAGCCCCACCTAGTGTTTCCACACCACCCTTTAGATTGTAAGCCTCTGGCAGGGTCCTCCATTCCCTAGTGTAATCTACAGGATCACGTGCTCCTGTCCTATGACAGCCTGTACTTGTATTACTGGGCCTACCTAACCAGCCCATATCACACGATCATGTATTTTGAACAATTTGCATGTTTAACTTTGTTCTATGTTGTATAACCCTATGTATGTCATCCTTGTATCATTGTATATATTTATTGTCCAGCGCGCCGTAATATGTTGGCGCTTTATAAATACAATAATTCATAATTAATTAATAATGCCGTCATCCTCAGTCTTCTCCTGCTACGGTACCGGGTCCCGTAATTTAAGCCAGTCGCGGCCAGTCTGACACAAGAGAAATGCGCTCTCTACATGTCTTTCCGGCGGCTGCTGGAGAGATACATAAAGAGCGCACTTCTCTTGCGTCAGACTGGCCGCAACTGACAGAAGTGACAGGACCCGGCACCGGAGCCGGAGAAGACTGAGGACGGCGGCATGGGAGAGATCTGTGCGGATGAGGCTAGAGGAAGCCCCAGGTATGTATAAAATTGTATTACTCAGCTCTGGTACACTTTAAGTCTAAAAACAAAAGGGAGTACAAGGAGGTCTAAAATGCACACCAACATTGCACTTTGATATCACAGGCAAAACCCGATACAGACATTTCAGCCATCATTCTAGCATATGGCCCCTTGATGTTGACAATGAATGTTGACAAACAAGCACATCAGTTTTTACTCACCCTTCTAATGTCTCTCCTCAGACAGCCTAGCAGCATATCTGTACAGCTCTTATTCACTGCAGTCCCCCATTGATGAATGAGCAATACAGTGTGGCTTAATGGTTGTGACAGCACCTGTCTGTTTCTGCGTCTTCACCAGCTCTCCAGCGGCAAGGCAAATGCTACAGTGCTGCTCTAGTTCACCGCATATTTTTCCCATAAAATATGATTATGATTGAACAAATGACTCACCAGTGTTCACGTGGAAGAGGTTATTATCAGCCAGCTATAAATTCTCATCACACTGGTTGCACAGCCAAAACATGTATACTGAGATCACCATGCGGTGTAACATGTTTCTGGATGTTTGTACGGGTAAATGATACAGATGAACCTCTTCCTCCACTCAACCCCCCCGCGCACTCACACATCGAGAGAAAGTGCTGTATTTTTTGGACTATAAGACTAACTTTTTCTCCCTCAAAAGTGTAACAAGGGGGCATGAGGTACAAAGGGGGCATAATCCACAAGATGCCCCTTCACCATGGATGCACCAGGTTTAGTAAATGTTTTCCCCTTGTTTTTTGCCCACTAAACCTAGCTGCGTCACATGGTCAGGAGCATCTTATAGTCCAAAAAAATATGGTATATAAACCCCTATAGTTTATAAAAGCCAATAATCTTACGCCAATGCGCCTAACAAAGATCAGTATTGTCTAATGCTAGTTACACGATGCAATTTTCTAAAAGATTTACGCTCAGATTGACCATTTCCAACATGTCTGTTCTGCTTTCCAATCACTTCAGGAAACTGATCAGAAATCAGATCAGACATGTTAGATTTACTGTCAGATCAACTGTCAGAAAATTGCATCATGTGTAAAGGTGTAGCGAACGGTTCGCCGGCGAATGGTTCCAGGCGAACATTGGTGGTTCGCATTCACCTGCACCAGGCGAACTTTTCCGGAAGTTCGATTCGCCCCATAATGCACTATGAGGGTCAGGGCAGTTTCTAGGCTAAAATGCACCCAGTGCGAGGGTGTAAAAATTGTGACCCCCCCCCCCTGGAGCCAGGTATAGGTGCCTGCAGTATAGGTTAGCCAGGTCCAGTTGCACTCAGTATAGGTAGCCAGCTATAGGTCCCCCTGGTATAGGTAGCCACGCATAGGTGCCCCAGTATAGGTTAGCTAGGTAGGTGCCTCCAGTATAGGTAGCCAGTATAGTTGCCCCCAGCATAGGTTAGATAGGTAGGTGCCCCCAGTATAGGTTAGATGAGTAGGTGCCCCCAGTATAAGCTAGATAGGTAGAAGCCCCAGGTATAGGTTAGATAGGTAGGTGCCCCCAGTATCAGTTGGATAGGTAGATGCCCCCAGTATAGGCTAGATAGGTAGGAGCCTCCAGTACAGGTTAAATAGGTAGGTGCCCCAGTATAGGCTAGATAGGTAGCTGCCCCCAGTGTAGGTTACATAGGTAGGTGCCCCAGTATAAGCTAGATAGGTAGGTGCCCCCAGTAAAGCTTAGATAGGTAGAAGCCCCCAGTACAGGTTAGATAGATAGGTGCCCCCAGTATAGGTTACATAGGTAGGTGCCCCAGTATAAGCTAGATAGGTAGGTGCCCCCAGTAAAGCTTAGATAGGTAGGTGCCTTCAGTATAGGTTAGATAGATAGGTTCCCCCAGTATAGGTTACATAGGTAGGTGCCCCCAGTATAAGCTAGATAGGTAGGTGCCCCCAGTACAGGTTAGATAGGTAGCTGCCCCCAGTAAAGATTATATAGGTAGGTACTCCCAATATAGGTTAGATAGATAGGTAGGTGTCCCCCACCCCCACATAATGGAGGTCTTGGGTGGTAGTTACAATACCACCACAGACCCCCACTCAGTGCCGGTTGCCACTGACAGGCCAACAAACCTGCCTTAGTTAGTAAGCACCCCACCCCCAGTGGCACATGCAAGTCCTCCCAAACCCCCTCAGCCAGAGAGAACCCCCCCCAAGGAATTGTCACAGCCACCCTAGAACCCCCCAAATGGCTCATACAGGTCCTCCAGATTTATATTATTTAATTCACTGAGAAACCAGCATGACTGACATCATTTATGAAACTTAAATAGAAAATACATGCAGCTCACAATAAAACAAAAGTTGCACAGCATTACTTTGGGTAAGATTTCCATCCATTATTGTGTACAGCATTGTTTGTGTGAGACATGCAGCCCTGCCTTGGCTGTCAGGGCTCTGCATAAAGTCACACACAGTAAGCAGAGGAATTCTGTGTCATCTGCTCCTGGCTGCAGAGGTCATATACCTCCGGAGCAGACGACAGTCTCACAGGAATTACACTGGAGATTTATACCTGGCTGGCTGGCTGGCTTGAAAACAGAAATAATGCGACATCCTGGACAGAGCAGAACGCAGCTTTTTGTCCTGTTGCTGCTTCTGCCTGGTCTTCTTACGGAGACAGAGGGGCGGGCTCGGTCGGCTGGCTGCCTTACTATCATTGGCTGGAGACAGACACCAGCTCAAAAATGAGTTACTGATTGGAGGGCGGGAGGGAAGGGAGAAAAAAAAGCCTTATGCTTCTCACACAGTGCAGCCGCTGGGGACCTGGCTGCTTATATCTGCGCACCACACTTGTGCACAGAAAACAACGTAAACACTGAGTGGCTCCCTAGCAGTGTCCTCCATCCTGCGCCCACCTTCCTTCACCTGCTGGCCTGCGCTCAGTGCAGTCGCACGGCCCGCACGGTGGTAGAAACGGCCCTGATGAGGGTCAACTTTGACCCTCTGCATCACAGTCAGCAGGCACATTGTAGCCATTCAGGCTACAGTAAGCCCTGGAGCCCCACCCCCCCTTATATAAGGCAGGGTCCGGCGGCCATTACACTCACTCGTGTGCCTGCTAGTGAGAGGAAAGGGACAGCTGCTGCAGACTTGTTCTTCTAGGGACAGATTAGTTAGGTTCTTGGCTGCTTAGTTTGCTCCTTGGCTGATTGTTATTGCTTTATAGCACCCTAGCTTTTGTCAGAGCTCATCCTGTACTTTTTTTTTTTTTTTTACTGTGTGTCAAACTGACACTTTTGTTGCATGCACAGCCTTGCTAATTGATAGTGTGTGTGTGCCACTGCCAGCAGCCCAGCACATTCAGTGACTGTCTGACTGCCTGTGTGTGTGACAGGGAGCTGCACATTGTACTATCCAGTACTGCATATACCCAGTACCTGTTGTGTTTACTTAACCCACCTCATCACTGGCACTGCATGTACCTAGCTTTGTGTTGAGTGAACCCAGCTCACTGCATCCTACTACTACCTGTTGTGTTTACTTAACCCACCTCATCACTGCACATAACTACCTGTAGTGTTGAGTGAACCCAGCTCACTGCATACACCTAATACCTGTTGTGTTTACTTAACCCACCTCATCACTGCACATAACTACCTGTAGTGTTGAGTGAACCCAGCTCACTGCATATACCTACTACCTGTTGTGTTGAGTGAACCCAGCTCACTGCATCCTACTACTACCTGTTGTGTTTACTTAACCCACCTCATCACTGCACATAACTACCTGTAGTGTTGAGTGAACCCAGCTCACTGCATACACCTACTACCTGTTGTGTTGAGTGAACCCAGCTCACTGCACCCTACTACTACCTGTTGTGTTTACTTAACCCACCTCATCACTGCACATAACTACCTGTAGTGTTGAGTGAACCCAGCTCACTGCATATACCTACTACCTGTTGTGTTTACTTAACCCACCTCATCAATCACTGCATCCTACTACCTGTTGTGTTGAGTGAACCCAGCTCACTGCATACACCTAATACCTGTTGTGTTTACTTAACCCACCTCATCACTGCACATAACTACCTGTAGTGTTGAGTGAACCCAGCTCACTGCATACACCTAATGCCTGTTGTGTTTACTTAACCCACCTCATCACCAGGGATGCTCAAATTCGGCTTCGGGAGATATCCGGATTTTTGCTACCGGATATCTCCCAGTAATGCTGTGCGGGCTGGGCGGGGGGTCAAGCTTACCTCTCTGACGTCTTCTTCGGTCATCCCTCGGCGCCTCCCACGATGCGCTCCAAGCGGCGGTCACCTGATTACAAACACTTCCTCCTTCCGGGTTGAAGGAGGAAGTGTTTGTAATCACGTGACGCGCATGGAGCGCATCGTGGGAGGCGCCGAGGGACGACCGAAGAAGACGTCAGAGAGGTAAGCTTGACCCCCCCGTCCAGCCCGCACAGCATTACTGGGAGATATCCGGATAGCAAAAATCCGGATATCTCCCGAAGCCGAATTTGAGCATCCCTACTCATCACTGCACATAACTACCTGTAGTGTTGAGTGAACCCAGCTCACTGCATATACCTACTACCTGTTGTGTTTACTTAACCCACCTCATCACTGCACATAACTACCTGTAGTGTTGAGTGAACCCAGCTCACTGCATACACCTAATACCTGTTGTGTTTACTTAACCCACCTCATCACTGCACATAACTACCTGTAGTGTTGAGTGAACCCAGCTCACTGCATACACCTACTACCTGTTGTGTTGAGTGAACCCAGCTCACTGCATACACCTACTACCTGTTATGTTTACTTAACCCACCTCATCACTGCACATAACTACCTGTAGTGTTGAGTGAACCCAGCTCACTGCATATACCTACTACCTGTTGTGTTGAGTGAACCCAGCTCACTGCATACACCTACTACCTGTTGTGTTTACTTAACCCACCTCATCACTGCACATAACTACCTGTAGTGTTGAGTGAACCCAGCTCACAGCATATACCTACTACCTGTTGTGTTGAGTGAACCCAGCTCACTGCATCCTACTACTACCTGTTGTGTTTACTTAACCTACCTCATCACTGCACATAACTACCTGTAGTGTTGAGTGAACCCAGCTCACTGCATATACCTACTACCTGTTGTGTTTACTTAACCCACCTCATCACTGCACATACCTACCTGTAGTGTTGAGTGAACCCAGCTCACTGCATACACCTAATACCTGTTGTGTTTACTTAACCCACCTCATCACTGCACATAACTACCTGTAGTGTTGAGTGAACCCAGCTCACTGCATACACCTACTACCTGTTGTGTTGAGTGAACCCAGCTCACTGCATGCACCTACTACCTGTTATGTTTACTTAACCCACCTCATCACTGCACATAACTACCTGTAGTGTTGAGTGAACCCAGCTCACTGCAAATAGCTACTACTTGTTGTGTTGAGTGAACCCAGCTCACTGCATACACCTACTACCTGTTGTGTTTACTTAACCCACCTCATCACTGCACATAACTACCTGTAGTGTTGAGTGAACCCAGCTCACTGCATATACCTACTACCTGTTGTGTTGAGTGAACCCAGCTCACTGCATCCTACTACTACCTGTTGTGTTTACTTAACCTACCTCATCACTGCACATAACTACCTGTAGTGTTGAGTGAACCCAGCTCACTGCATATACCTACTACCTGCAGGGCTGGCCCTAGACTTTTTGCCGCCTGAGGCAAATTTTGAAAAAATTATTGCTGCCGCCGCCGCCGCGCTGGATGGGTAGCGGGCAGGGCGGGGGTATTGGGCCTAGCGGCGGGGAGGGGGGTCTTACCCCCCCCTCCCTCGCCTGGGTCCCCCGTCCTCCGCTCCTCTCCAGCCTTAAATACATCAGAAGCGCAACTCTCGTAAGAGGCAGTGGGCGGGGAGGACTCACCTCTTCCTCGCTCGATCCAGCGTGCGCTCCACTGACGTCCCTTCCTGCAGCGCCGCCCATTTACAATACAGTGGGCGGCGTTGCAGGAAGTGACATCAGTGGAGCGCACGCTGGATCGAGGAAGAGGTGAGTCCTCCCCGCCCACTGCCTCTTACGAGTTGCGCTTCTGATGTATTTAAGGCTGGAGGGGAGCGGAGGACGGGGGACCCAGGCGAGGGAGGGGGGGTCCGACCCCCCTCCCCGCTGCTAGGCCCAATACCCCCGTCCTGCCCGCTACCCCTCCAGCTGGGCGGCCGGCTCCCCGCACCCACAGACGGGCGGATGCCGCCCCTAGAAATTTGCCGCCTGAGGCAAAAGTTTCACCCCGCCTCATGAGCGGGCCGGCCCTGACTACCTGTTGTGTTTACTTAACCCACCTCATCACTGCACATAACTACCTGTAGTGTTGAGTGAACCCAGCTCACTGCATATACCTACTACCTGTTGTGTTGAGTGAACCCACCTCACCGCATCCTAGTACCTTTACTGTTCAGTGAACCCAGCTCACTGCATCCTACTACCTGTTGTGTTGAGTGAACCCACCTCACTGCATCCTAGTACCTTTACTGTTCAGTGAACCCAGCTCACTGCATATACCTAGCATCCCCCCGAGATAGACAAAATGGACAAACCAGGTAGAGGAAGAGGTAGAGGCAGACCCAGAGGAAGGCCACCAGGCACCGGCAGGTCTGTGCGAGGTGGTGTTGCTGTGATTTCGTGCGGACCTGCCCCAAAATACAGTGCTCAGAAGAAGGCACGTGCCATCACTTCCCAAAATCGTGAGGAGGTGATTGAGTATTTAACACAGAACACCTCATCTCCCGCAGCCACCAGCGCTACAACAAGCACCACATCCGCTGCATTTGACACTTCGCAGGAGTTATTTGGTGGTGGTGGTGGTGAAATCACCGATTCACAGCCACTACTGCAACAACAAGAAGAAGGCGCAGGTACACCACCTCCTACGTCTGAGTTAGGTGGCGATAGTATGGATGTAACGTGTGTGGAGGGGGCTGATGAAACACCTGAAGTTGCTGCAGTTGAGGAGGTGTCTGAGGAAAGTGCAGCTGGCCAGGAGGATTATGATGACGATTATACGGATACCACATATGTTCCCGGTAGAGGAGATGACCAGGGGGACAGTTCAGAGGAGGAGTCAGAGAGGACTAGGAGGAGACGACTCCATGATAGAAGCAGAGGGAGCTCATCCTCAGAAACAGCTGGGGGCAGTGTCCGGCGCCATGTATCGCCAGCTATGGCCAGACAGCCAACATGCCCTTCAACGTCAGCTGCTGATGCCACCGTAGCGCCATCACCCCAGGGGGGCTCAGCGGTTTGGAAATTTTTTAACGTGTGTGTCTCAGATCGGAGCAAAGCCATCTGTTGTCTCTGCCAGCAAAAAATTGAGCCGTGGAAAGGCCAACTCTCACGTAGAGACAAGTGCCTTATGAAGGCACCTGGAGAAAATGCACAAACAGCTATGGCAAGAACACCTGAGGAAAAGCAGCACCCCTCAAAAGACAAGCCACCCTCCTTCTCCTCTTCCTCCTTCAGGTGCATCGTCTTCATCCACTTTCTCCCTTGCACCTTCACAGCCACCCTCCTCCACACCGCCTCTTCCCTTCAGCGGTTCCTTCTCCTCTGCCCACAGCAGTACCCAGCTGTCCGTGAAGGAAGTATTTGAGCGGAAGAAGCAAATGTCTGCCAGTCACCCTCTTGCTCGGCGCCTGACAGCTGGCGTGGCAGAACTATTAGCTCGCCAGCTATTACCATACAAGCTGGTGGATTCGGGGGCTTTCCGTAAGTTTGTGGCCATTGGTACACCGCAGTGGAAGATACCAGGCCGCAATTATTTTTCACAAAAGGCCATACCCAAACTCTTCCGTGCAGTTAAGAGGCAAGTGGTGTCATCTCTGGCACACAGCGTTGGGTCAAGGGTCCACCTGACCACGGATGCCTGGTCTGCCAAGCACGGGCAGGGCAACTACATTACATACACAGCCCATTGGGTCAACCTGGTGACCGATGGCAGCAAGCAGGAAGTACGTGGCTGCGCAGAGGACCAACTTGTCACACCTCCACAGCTTGCAGGCAGGCCTCCAGCCACCTCCTCTCCACCTGCTATCACCGCTTCGCTGTCGTCATCCTCCTCCTCCTTCTCCTTGGCTGGTGCCGCCATCTCCTCTCCAGCTACACAGCCCCAGCACCCCAGGGCCTATGCTGCATGCCAGGTGTGACGGTGTCATGCAGTGTTAGACATGTCTTGCCTGAAAGCGGAGAGTCACACTGGAGTAGCTCTGCTGGCTGCTCTTAACAAACAGGTGGAGCAATGGCTGACCCCGCACAAGCTTGAGATCGGCAACGTGGTGTGTGACAACGGCAGCAATCTCATTGCTGCGTTGAATTTGGGAAAGCTGACACACATACCCTGCATGGCACATGTGCTTAATCTGGTCGTGCAAAGATTTGTGTCCAAGTACCCAGGCTTAGAGGACGTCCTGAAGCAGGCCAGGAAGTTGTGTGGGCATTTCAGGCGCTCTTACAAGGCTATGACACGCTTTGCGGAGATTCAGCGTAGAATGAACTTGCCGGTGAGACGCCTGATTTGCGATAGCCCGACTCGCTGGAATTCCACCCTGCTGATGTTCTCTCGCCTGCTAGACCAGGAAACAGCCGTCACCCAGTACCTGTATAATTACAGTACAAGGACACAATCTGGGAGGATGGGAATGTTGTGGCCCAACAACTGGACACTGATGCGAAATGCATGCAGGGTCATGGAGCCCTTTGAGGAGGTGACCAAACTGGTGAGTCGCGATGAGGGCACCATCAGCGACTTGATTAGTGTTGGGCGAACAGTGTTCGCCACTGTTCGGGTTCTGCAGAACATCACCCTGTTCGGGTGATGTTCGAGTTCGGCCGAACACCTGACGGTGCTCGGCCAAACCGTTCGGCCACATGGCCGAACTAAGAGCGCATGGCCGAACGTTCCCCGAACGTTCGGCTAGCGCTGGGATTGGCCGAACGGGTCACGTGGTTCGGACCCGAACGCGCTCTGATTGGCCGAACTGTCACGTGGTTCGGGTAAATAAATACCCGAACCACGTCATATTTCCGCCATTTGTCTGTGGGTTTAGCTTTGGGTAGGCAGGCAGGGTAGTTCGCGCTCCAGCCACGCTAGCCAGGGTCCCCCCCAGTCATTGTGTGTCGCTGCTGGGAACAGTAGTACACCGCTCGCTCAGCCACACTATATATAGCATTGTTTACTGCCACTGTGTACCTCGCTCAGCCACGCTATATATATAGCATTGTGTTTTCTGACACTCTGTGTACATGGCTTAGCCTGACTAATATAGCATTGTGTGTACTGCCACTGTGCACCTCGCTCAGCCACGCTATATATAGCATTGTGTGTACTGCCACTGTGCACCTCGCTCAGCCACGCTATATATAGCATTGTGTGTACTGCCACTGTGCACCTCGCTCAGCCACGCTATATATAGCATTGTGTGTACTGCCACTGTGCACCTCGCTCAGCCACGCTATATATATAGCATTGTGTTTTCTGACACTCTGTGTACACGGCTTAGCCTGGCTATATAGCATTGTGTGTACTGCCACTGTGCACCTCGCTCAGCCACGCTATATATAGCATTGTGTTTTCTGACACTCTGTGTACACGGCTTAGCCTGACTAATATAGCATTGTGTGTACTGCCACTGTGCACCTCGCTCAGCCACGCTATATATAGCATTGTGTTTACTGCCACTCTGTGTACACGGCTCAGCCAGACTATATAGCATTGTGTGTACTGCCACTCTGTGTACACCGCTCAGCCAGACTATATAGCATTGTGTGTACTGCCACTCTGTGTACACGGCTCAGCCAGACTATATAGCATTGTGTGTACTGCCACTCTGTGTACACCGCTCAGCCAGACTATATAGCATTGCGTACTCTGCCAGTCAGTGTGTATATTGCTGGGATCAGTAATACTTCACTCACCGCCAACCACTATATGAGCTCACCATGAGTTCCTCAGAGACCTCCGCTGTGAGCAGCACTCCCAACAACAGCAACAGCCAACGCCCCACGCAAGCTATAACATCCACTACAGCAGCCAGTGGTCAGCAGCAGCCCTCTCCGGAGGAGAATGTTGTGTCCATCGGTCCGTCGCCAGAACGATTAATGAGGGCTGCCATTGAGGAGATGATGGGGCCTGATGTGGAGGAGGAGGTCGGGCTCAGGCCAGCATCCCAAGTTAATGTTGAGGACGATGAGGGGTCTGTGTCTGGGGATGTTGGGGTGGCAGAGGTGGTGGGTGGTTCAGACTCAGGAGAAGAGTTGTATGATGAGGATGATGATCGGGACCATCTGTATGTGCCTCAGAGTCCGACCCCGGAAAACATGTTGTATCGTGTGTTTAGGTACTAAAATCTGCGTTCCCACTTCCCAGTACTGCCTGCAGTGCCCGGGTCCACGGATCCATATAATTTTTTGGGCAGCACTATCAAACTGTGGTACTATGAGTGAGTTGCCATGGTCCTTCTGTGCTGCCTGTCACACTCACCGTCTGTCTGCAGATGGATTGTTCAACACAGCTACACCATCTGACATGTAGTCCTGGACCTTGACCATCTTCTCTAGGCGATTGGTGTTGGAGGACATGGAACTGCCCGATTGCTGTTCTGTGGGCTGCTGCATGGGTGTCAGAAAATGTTCCCACTCCAAGGACACTGCCAATACCATTCCCTTTTGGGCACTAGCAGCAGCTTGTGTTCTTTGCTGCCCTCCTGGTCCTCCTGGGTTTGCTGAAGTCAGTCTGTCGGCGTACAACTGGCTAGAGAAGGAGGAGGATGTCAATCTCCTCTCTAAAGTCTCCATCCTCAAGGGCCTGCTGGAATTGTTCCATTTTTGACCTGTCTGACACTTTCTTCAATCAGTTTTTTAACATTGTGTTTGTATAAACTGGGTATAAACCCAGTAATTGGTGTTGTCCAGATTCCAGAATAATGAATAATAATGAATAGTGAATAATGCGCGGGCCGCTTTCAATGCAGTCTAGCATGAATTGAGCCATGTGTGCCAGAGAGTCCTGCCAGACTCCTCTATCTTCATGTTCTTGTAAGAGTTGTGATTGTTGTGATGCACCATATTCGTCACCAGCATCACTTTCTTCCTCTTCTGCTGTCCTTTCCCGCTAAATTGTGGAAGTCCAACGTGCACCGCTCTGTCCCTCGGCAGTGGGGGCATCCAATTCCTGCTCCAACTCCAGCTGTTCCTCGTCCTGTTCTTTGTCATAGCTGGGACCAGCGTTTCCTGAGGCAGGTTGCCTGATGTTGGTATCATCACGCTGATCGTTTTCATCTTCAGAATCCCCCACTTGCATCATGCCAGCGGTTTCCATCTTCAACATTGATTTCTTCAGTAAACACAGCAGTGGTATTGTAATGCTGACTGTAGAGTTGTCACTGCTCAGTCACGCAACGTGGATTGCTCAAAATTTTGGAGGACTTGGCAGAGATCCAACATGGTGGCCCAATCAGATCCACAGAAGCTTGGTAGCTACTAGCTGCTGGAATGCGCCTCGGCACTGCGCAAAAGCGTGCTAGCATGTGCAGCGTAGAATTCCAGCGCGTAGGCAGGGACATCACCCAGCGAGCGATGGTGCGCTGGATTGAAGCGCTCCTGCATCTCTTGGTGAGTCCTTCAGAAGCGGTACTGGACTTTTAACAATGTTTTTTTTTTTTTCCTTCAACAGAAGATCTGCCACGTTGGAGTGAGGAGGACGCCGCCGACCCCGACACCAAGCTGAACCCCGGCGAACTCCAAGCAGAGGATCTTCAGGAACCCTCAATGCTTTGAGCAAGCTGAGGAGGATCAGCAGTCCCGACTAGACCTCTCCTCATATGCGACTGAGTGCAGTGGAGCTCCCCAGAACAACCTCTCAGTTGTCACTTTGTCACTGGTCACTTTGTCACTTGTCACTTTGTCATTTTGTCACCTGTCACTTTGTCATTTTGTCACTTGTCACTTGTCACTTTGTCATTTTGTCACTTTGTCATTTTGTCACTTTGTCACTTTGTCACTAGTCACTTTGTCACTTGGTCACTTGTCCAGATGATCTCGGTACACCTCCTGAGATCCAAATTCCTGCACACATTGCTCTGGGATTTGGGTGTGATGAATGATGCATCTAACTGGCCACCGGAGGCAATTAAGGCCTTCAAAACATTGAAAGCAGCTTTCTGTTCCGCCCCCATTTTGCGTCATGTTGAGTTGTTGACGTCATGTTCATCCTCGGCCTCGCCTTGCATTTCAGTGCGAGGTGCATTTTCCACAGAAAAAGGTTGTGAATCCGGGCACAACATTTGTGGCTGTTCCATTGACTTTTCACAGGTAGAAGATTGTGGGGGTGGGAATAGCTCCTCCGAATAGCCCATTGTGTCCTGAAAACTACTCATTGCATTGCTTTGCGCACACATTTTTTTGTCCTCATGCAAGGCCTGAGTTGCACCTGAAAGCGTGGCCTTCTCCTCCTGCGCCTCCTCCTGTTCCATCACGTCTGCTGCTGCTGGGTTAGCGTTGACGCCCGGTCCCTGTTTATTGAACCTCTTATCTTTATTACATTTATGACTGCATGGCGGTAAAAAGCATGCTATCCGCACGCTTCTTGTCCTCATGCAAGGCCTGGGTTGTTGTGTCTCAAAAAGCATGGCCTTCTCCTCCTGCGCCTGCTCCTGTTCCATCACGTGTGCTGCTGGTGCTGGGTTACCGTTACCGGTCCCTTTTCCTGGAACCTCTTCTCTGTATTACATTTATGACTGCATGGCGACAAAAAGCATGTTACCTGTGCAAAGAAACATGACATTTTCCACATTTAAAAGACAGTTTTTCCTTTGAAACTTTACAATCAATTTTCTCAAAAACTATAAGCTCTTTTTCAAATATTTTTTTTCCTCTTGTACCCACTCCCAAGGTGCACATACCCTGCTAATTTGGGGTATGTAGCATGTAAGGAAGCTTTACAAAGCACGAAAGTTCGGGTCCCCATTGACTTCCATTATGTTCGAAGTTCGGGTCGAACACCCGAACATCGCGGCCATGTTCGGCCTGTTCGGTCCGAACCCGAACATCTAGATGTTCGCCCAACACTAGACTTGATCCCCTACGCCTACTTCCTGGAGCGTGCCGTGTGTAGAGTGGTGGATACAGCTGTGGAGGAGCGTGAACAAGAAGAGTTACGGCAGCAGCAGGAGTCGTGGGATCCATTTACACCCGAACCTGATGTTTCCACAACACCGGCGGCAGCACAGAGGGGGGAGGAGGAGGAAGAAGAGGAGTCGTGTGGGGAAGGAGAGGAGTCAGACTCTGATGATGGTGATGATGAGGAAGGTGTTTCTGTGGAGGAGGAATAGGCGGCGGAAGGAGAACAACCACGGCAGCCATCACAGGGGGCTTCTGCTGCTCCACGTTACCGTGGTATTGTTCGTGGCTGGGGGGAGGAAGAGGAGTTGCATCCCGTCACTTAGGAAGAGCAAGAGGAGATGGAGAGTACGTCTGCATCCAGCTTTGTGCAGATGTCCTCTTTCATGTTGTCCAGCCTGTTGAGGGATCCCCGTATCAAAAAACTTAAGTTGAATGACCTGTACTGGGTGGCCACGCTACTAGACCCTCGGTACAGGCACAAAGTGGCCAACCTGTTACCAACTCAACAAAAGGCGGAAAGGATGCAGCACTTTCAGAACAAGCTGTCGATGATGCTTTACAATTCATTTAAGGGTGATGTGGATGCACAACGCAATCAAGGTACCACTGGCAGTAACCCTCCTCCTCCCAAGTCCACGCAGGCAAGAACAGGATGCTCCAGCGATCTCAGGGTGATGTCGGACATGCGGACATTCTTTAGTCCAACTCCTCGCCATAGTCCTTCCGGATCCACCCTCCACCAACGCCTGGACCGGCAGGTAGCCGACTACCTGGCCTTGAGTGTGGATGTAGACTCTGCGAAAAGCGACGATGAACCCTTGGACTACTGGTTGCGCAGGCTTGACCTGTGGCCAGAGCTGTCCCAATTTGCCATACAACTTCTCTCTTGCCCTGCCGCAAGCGTCCTGTCAGAAAGGACCTTCAGTGCAGCTGGAGGCATAGTTACTGAGAAGAGAAGTTGCCTAAGTCACGACAGTGTTCAGTACCTGACCTTTATCAAAATGAATGAGGAATGGATCACGGAGGGCTACTGCACGACCGAAGACTAAGTCAGTCCCCACACACAGCATCTCTGCCTGCAGGCCGCTTGACTGCCTTCTCCGCCACCACCAACAGGGTCCAGGACTCTAGGTGGATTCCTGAATTTTGCTACACTCATTTTTCTGATGCGTGTACATGTGCCCATCCCCCTTCGTGATCATTATCTTGCCGCGGTGAAGGGGCTTGCGCATCACAATGAAGCAATGACCGCCGGCTATTTGAGTGTCTCGGGTGGGGGTGGCAGTCTAGTGTTGGGCGAACACCTAGATGTTCGGGTTCGCGAACGTTCGCCGAACATCGCCGCGATGTTCGGGTGTTCGCGCCGAACTCCGAACATAATGGAAGTCAATGGGGACCCGAACTTTCGTGCTTTGTAAAGCTTCCTTACATGCTACATACCCCAAATTAGCAGGGTATGTGCACCTTGGGAGTGGGTACAAGAGGGAAAAAAATATTTGAAAAAGAGCTTATAGTTTTTGAGAAAATTGATTGTAAAGTTTCAAAGGAAAAACTGTCTTTTAAATGTGGAAAATGTCATGTTTCTTTGCACAGGTAACATGCTTTTTTTCGCCATGCAGTCATAAATGTAATACAGAGAAGAGGTTCCAGGAAAAGGGACCGGTAACGGTAACCCAGCACCAGCAGCAGCAGACGTGATGGAACAGGAGGAGGCGCAGGAGGAGAAGGCCACGCTTTGTGAGACACAACAACCCAGGCCTTGCATGAGGACAAGAAGCGTGCGGATAGCATGCTTTTTACCGCCATGCAGTCATAAATGTAATAAAGATAAGTGGTTCAATAAACAGGGACCACGCGGCAACGCTAACCCAGCAGCAGCAGACGTGATGGAACAGGAGGAGGCGCAGGAGGAGAAGGCCACGCTTTGTGAGACACAACAACCCAGGCCTTGCATGAGGACAAGAAGCGTGCGGATAGCATGCTTTGTACCGCCATGCAGTCATAAATGTAATAAAGATAAGTGGTTCAATAAACAGGGACCACGCGACAAGGCTAACCCAGCAGCAGCACACGTGATGGAACAGGAGGAGGCGCAGGAGGAGAAGGCCATGCTTTTTGAGACACAACAACCCAGGCCTTGCATAAAGGACAAAAAGCGTGCGGATATAGCAGCAATGCTTTTTGCCGCCATGCAGTCATAAATGTAATACAGATGAGAGGTTCAATAAACAGGGACCGGAAACGCTACACCATCCCAGATGTTCATTGGTCATGTTACTTGGTTGGGGTCCTGGAGTGTTGCGTAGTCATTTCTAATTCAGGATTGATTCATTTTAATTTGAGTCAGACGGTCTGCATTTTCTGTGGAGAGGCGGATACGCCGATCTGTGACGATGCCTCCGGCAGCACTGAAACAGCGTTCCGACATAACGCTGGCTGCCGGGCAAGCCAGCACAAATATTGCGTACATTGCCAGTTCGTGCCAGGTGTCTAGCTTCGATACCCAATAGTTGAAGGGTGCAGATGGATTGTTCGACACAGCTACGTCATCTGACATGTAGTCCTTGACCATCTTCTCCAGGCGATCGGTGTTGGAGGTGGATCTGCACGCTTGCTGTTCAGTGGGCTGCTGCTGCATGGGTGTCAGAAAATTTTCCCACTCCAAGGACACTGCCGATACCATTCCCTTTTGGGCACTAGCTGCGGCTTGCGTTGTTTGCTGCCCTCCTGGTCGTCCTGGGTTTGCAGAAGTCAGTCTGTCGGCGTACAACTGGCTAGAGGAGGGGGAGGATGTCAATCTCCTCTCTAAAGTCTCCACAAGGGCCTGCTGGTATTCTTCCATTTTGACCTGTCTGACTCTTTCTTCAAGCAGTTTTGGAACATTGTGTTTGTACCGTGGATCCAGAAGGGTATAAACCCAGTAATTAGTGTTGTCCAGAATGCGCACAATGCGTGGGTCACGTTCAATGCAGTCTAGCATGAATTGAGCCATGTGTGCCAGAGTCCTACCAGAATCCTCATCATCCTCTTGTGAGCGTTGTGATAGTTGTTGTGATGCATCATAGTCGGCACCTTCCTCCTGGTCTGCTTCTGCTGACCATTTGCGCTGAATTGTGGAAGTCCAACGTGCACCTCTCTGGCCCTCGTCAGTGGTGGCATGAAATTCCTGCTCCAACTCCAGCTGTTCCTCCTCCTCTACTTCGTCATAGCTGCTGGGGCCAGCGTTCCCTGAGGCGGATGGCCTGATGTTGGTACCATCACGCTGATCGTTTTCTCCTTCAGATTCCCCCAGTTGCATCATGACAGCTGTTTCCTTGATTTTCAACATTGACCTCTTCAGTAAACACAGCAGTGGTATGGTAATGCTGACTGAAGAGTTGTCACTGCTCACAAGCAACGTGGATTGCTCAAAATTTTGGAGGACTTGGCAGAGGTCCAACATGTTGGCCCAATCGGATCCACAGAAGCTTGGCAGCTGTCCAGGTGCGCCTCGGTACTGCGCCGTCATGTACTGGACCACTGCACTCTTCTGCTCACAAAAGCGGGCTAGCATGTGCAGCGTAGAATTCCAGCGCGTAGGGACATCACACAGCAAGCGATGGTGGGGGAGATTGAAGCGCTCCTGCATCTTGGCGAGTGCCCCCGAAGCAGTACTGGAATTTCTACAATGTTTGGCCACTCGACGCACCTTCAACAGAAGATCGGCCACGCCTGGGTATATCCTCAGGAACCGCTGAACTACTAGGTTCATCACGTGCGCCAGGCAAGGGATGTGTGTCAGCTTAGCCAACCTTAAAGCGCGAATGAGATTACTCCCATTATCACACACAACCATGCCCGGTTTCAGGTCCAGCGGTGCCAGCCACAAATCCGTCTGTTCCTTTATTCCCTTCCAAATTTCCTCCCCTGTGTGCTGCTTATCCCCAAGGCAGATCAGCTTCAGCAACGCTTGCTGACGCATGCCAACAGCTGTGCTGCACTGCTTCCACGATCCTACTGCTGCTGGGTTAGCGTTTCCGGATGAGGTACAGCTTTGAGATGCGTTGGAGGAGAAGGAGTCAGAGAGGTAGGTGCTGCTGTTGTTATCCAGTGGCAGGGACGGCGGTGCAGCTGTTTGCGGCGTGGGCAACACCCGCGCCGTAGCAGGTGAGGAATCGCTGCCAGGCTCCACAAGGTTCACCCAGTACGCGGTGAGGGAGATGTATCGACCCTGGCCGAACGCACTCGTCCAGGTGTCAGTGGTGAGGTGAACCTTGCAGGCAACGGCATTCTTCAAGCTTCGGGTTATTTTGCTGACCACGTGCTCATGCAACTCAGGCACTGCAGAGCGCGCAAAGTGGTAGCGGCTGGGAACCACGTAACGTGGGATGGCCACTGACATCATGCCCTTGAAGCTGTTTGTCTCCACCACTCGATATGGCAGCATTTCGCAGGCCAGAAGCTTGGCTATGCTGGCTGTTACTGCCACGGCCCGTGGGTCATTTGCTGGCAATTTCCTCTTGCGCTCAAACATCTCCGACACAGACAACTGAACCGTAGCGCTGCACACGGAAGGGCTGTTGGTTGTTGTGTTTGATGAACACTGGGAGACCTCAAGAGCACTACTCCGGAAAGTGACAGTGTCAGCGTCGTCTGATGTTTGTGAATGTTGTGAACCACGCAATGGCTGGGCTACTGCTGCTGCTGAGGCGGGTCTGGTGGTGAGTCTGGTGAACCCAAGGGAGGCAGTGTTGCTGGTACCCTGTCCTGCCGCGTTTGCCCACAGAGTGGGATGTTTGGATAGCATGTGGCGGCTCATGCTGGTGGTGGAGAGGTTGTTAATACTTTTCCCCCTGCTCAGGCGGGTCTTGCACACCTTGCAAATCGCCATGGTAACATCCTCAGTGCAGTCTTCAAAGAAAGCCCAGACTTTGGAGCACCTGCCTTGCTGGCGATTTCTGTTTGCTCCTCTTTTGCCTCTCACTTGAACTTCCACGCTTGTGGTGCCTGAAATTGCGCGCCGCCTACCTTGTGGCACAAGGCGAACTTGTGCAGCAGTGGGTTCTTCAACAGACTCATCTGTGCTGCTGCTACGACGGCGATGTTCTCGTTCACAAACAAAATCTGGGTCTCTGTCCACATTGTCCATACCCTCCTCTTCCATCTCCTCAAACTCGTCATATGTCATTGTGGGGGGCCGCCGCCGTGGAGTAGAGCTCCCCAGAACAACCTCTGCGCAGCTCACTCCAACGTCGTCTTCCAGATCTTGTCGGCCGACCTCCTGCAATTGCAACCCCTCCTGCCCAACTTGCTCTGGAATTTGGGTTTCCGAGTCCTCCTCGGACTCGCCTTGTATTTCCCACAGTTAATGGTTGTGAATCCGGGCACAACATTTCTGGCTGTTCCTCCATTGACCTTTGAAAGGTGGAAGTTTGTTGGGCTGGGAATAGCTCCTGCGAATACCCCATTGTGTCCTGAGGTAATTCATCGGACTGGTTATCTGGCAGTTGTGTGCGTGGTGTCGCTGCCAGTTGTGTCAGCTTTGTGCCCACTGGCTCCTTGTAACTGGCTGAGGACTCGGACCTCGTGCGTGATGTGCTGGTGCTGCTTAACCCACTGCTGGACGCTTGAGAGGTCATCCAAGTAATTATCTGGTCCTGTTCTTTTGGATTTGTGAGGGTTGTTGTCCTGGACAACATGGGCGGTATTGAGTGGGTTTTCTTGGGTGCTCCCCTGTAGCCTGTACGTGAACCGTCAGGGGAAACACCTCTTCCCTTGCCCCTCCCTCTTTCACCGGATTTCTTCCTCATTTCACTTATCCTTAAAGTACACGCTGACTGGCAGCAGTACAGTGGCAGTACAGAAATGCTATACAGTGGCGGGTGAGCGGTGTACCACTATTCCCAGCAGCGACACAGAGCACAATGCTATACAGTGGCGGGTGAGCGGTGTACCACTATTCCCAGCAGCGACACAGAGCACAATGCTATACAGTGGCGGGTGAGCGGTGTACCACTATTCCCAGCAGCGACACAGAGCACAATGCTATACAGTGGCGGGTGAGCGGTGTACCACTATTCCCAGCAGCGACACAGAGCACAATGCTATACAGTGGCGGGTGAGCGGTGTACTACTATTCCCAGCAGACACAGAGTGGCAGTAAACAGAATGCTATATAGTGTGGCTGAGCGAGGTACACAGAGTGGCAGTAAACAGAATGCTATATAGTGTGGCTGAGCGAGCGGTGTACTACTATTCCCAGCAGACACAGAACAGTAAACAGAATGCTATATAGTGTGGCTGAGCGGTGTACCACTATTCCCAGCAGCGACACAGAGCACAATGCTATACAGTGGCGGGTGAGCGGTGTACCACTATTCCCAGCAGCGACACAGAGCACAATGCTATACAGTGGCGGGTGAGCGGTGTACCACTATTCCCAGCAGCGACACAGAGCACAATGCTATACAGTGGCGGGTGAGCGGTGTACTACTATTCCCAGCAGACACAGAACAGTAAACAGAATGCTATATACTGTGGCTGAGCGAGGTACACAGAGTGGCAGTAAACAGAATGCTATATAGTGTGGCTGAGCGAGCGCTGTACTACTATTCCCAGCAGACACAGAGTGGCAGTAAACAGAATGCTATATAGTGTGGCTGAGCGAGGTACACAGAGTGGCAGTAAACAGAATGCTATATAGTGTGGCTGAGCGAGCGGTGTACTACTATTCCCAGCAGACACAGAACAGTAAACAGAATGCTATATAGTGTGGCTGAGCGGTGTACCACTATTCCCAGCAGCGACACAGAGCACAATGCTATACAGTGGCGGGTGAGCGGTGTACCACTATTCCCAGCAGCGACACAGAGCACAATGCTATACAGTGGCGGGTGAGCGGTGTACCACTATTCCCAGCAGCGACACAGAGCACAATGCTATACAGTGGCGCGTGAGCGGTGTACTACTATTCCCAGCAGACACAGAACAGTAAACAGAATGCTATATAGTGTGGCTGAGCGAGGTACACAGAGTGGCAGTAAACACAATGCTATATAGTGTGGCTGAGCGAGTGGTGTACTACTATTCCCAGCAGACACAGAGTGGCAGTAAACAGAATGCTATATAGTGTGGCTGAGCGAGGTACACAGAGTGGCAGTAAACAGAATGCTATATAGTGTGGCTGAGCGAGCGGTGTACTACTATTCCCAGCAGACACAGAACAGTAAACAGAATGCTATATAGTGTGGCTGAGCGAGGTACACAGAGTGGCAGTAAACAGAATGCTATATAGTGTGGCTGAGCGAGCGGTGTACTACTATTCCCAGCAGACACAGAACAGTAAACAGAATGCTATATAGTGTGGCTGAGCGAGGTACACAGAGTGGCAGTAAACAGAATGCTATATAGTGTGGCTGAGCGAGCGGTGTACTACTATTCCCAGCAGACACAGAACAGTAAACAGAATGCTATATAGTGTGGCTGAGCGAGGTACACAGAGTGGCAGTAAACAGAATGCTGAGCGAGCGGTGTACTACTATTCCCAGCAGCGACACAATGACTGGGGGGACCCTGGCTAGCGTGGCTGGAGCGCGAACTACCCTGCCTGCCTACCCAAAGCTAAACCCACAGACAAATGGCGGAAATATGACGTGGTTCGGGTATTTATTTACCCGAACCACGTGACAGTTCGGCCAATCAGAGCGCGTTCGGGTCCGAACCACGTGACCCGTTCGGCCAATCCCAGCGCTAGCCGAACGTTCGGGGAACGTTCGGCCATGCGCTCTTAGTTCGGCCATGTGGCCGAACGGTTTGGCCGAACACCATCAGGTGTTCGGCCGAACTCGAACATCACCCGAACAGGGTGATGTTCTGCAGAACCCGAACAGTGGCGAACACTGTTCGCCCAACACTAGCCATAGGCCATATTTGATTGCCACGGACATCTAAAAGGCGTTTAGTCCAAAATTTTGGCTCAGGGCCAACTTTCTATTTTAAATATGCAAATAATTCTAAAGTAATGCAGAAATATGTAAACGTTACTGCAAATCTATTCAGCTTGAAAATGCATCAGTGAAATGCTTTTACTGCAAGAATGGATTAGTCTATTTTACAATAGATTTTCCTAATAATTAGTGTAATTCTGTACCCTAACAATTAGCATAATTCTCATCCATCTCAAATGTCTTTGCACCTCAATAACAATCCTACTGACTAATTTGGACTTTGGTACATGTAGATTTGTGAAATACATTTAGGCTACTTACACACCAGGACGTTGCGTTTAGGGGACGTTATAGGGCACATAACGTGCCCCTAACGCAACGCCTGGTGTTGTTGGAGCAGGACGCTACCAAGAGCCGCGTTACAAGCAGCTCTTGGTGCACCTGCTCTGTCGGAGGCGCTGCGGAGACCACGTGAGCGGAGCTTTCCGCATCACGTGGTCCCGCCAGCCAATCAGCGGCCACTCCAAAGAGTAAACACTGCAAGTGCAGTGAATGGCAAGTAGCCATGTGCCTGGCTATGTAGCGGCCTCTCCTCGCCTCCTCTCCGCCCCTAAAATAAAAAAAAAACACCCGTACTGAGCATGTGCAAACAGTCTAACGCGGCTTAGCCGCGTATAAAGTACTGCATGCAGTACGTTGTATTGATGTGAAGCGTTACTAACGCAACGTGGGCACTGTGAACAGCCCATTGATTTTTCATTGCTGTGCGGTGGGGGTGCGTAGTGTTGGGCGAACAGTGTTCGCCACTGTTCGGGTTCTGCAGAACATCACCCTGTTCGGGTGATGTTCGAGTTCGGCCGAACACCTGATGGTGTTCAGCCAAACCGTTCGGCCACATGGCCGAACTAAGAGCGCATGGCCGAACGTGATTGGACGAACGGCTCACGTGGTTCGGACCCGAACGCGCTCTGATTGGCCGAACTGTCACGTGGTTCGGGTAAATAAATACCCGAACCACAACATATTTCTGCCATTTGTCTGTGGGTTTAGCTTTGGGTGGGCAGGCAGGGTAGTTCGCGCTCCAGCCACGCTAGCCAGGGTCCCTCCAGTCAATGTGCCGCTGCTGGGAATAGTAGTACACCACTCGCTCAGCCACACTATATATAGCATTGTTTACTGCCACTGTGTACCTCGCTCAGCCACACTATATATAGCATTGTTTACTGCCACTCTGTGTACACGGCTCAGCCAGACTATATAGCATTGTGTGTACTGCCACTGTGTACCTCGCTCAGCCAGACTATATAGCATTGTTTACTGCCACTCTGTGTACCCCGCTCAGCCAGACTATATAGCATTGTGTGTACTGCCACTCTGTGTACTGCCACTCTGTGACTCTGTGCCTCTCCACAGAAAATGCAGACCGTCTGACTCAAATTAAAATGAATCAATCCTGGATTGGAAACGACTACGCAACACTCCAGGACCCCAACCAAGTAACATGACCAATGAACATCTGGGATGGTTTAGCGTTTCCGGTCCCTGTTTATTGAACCTCTCATCTGTATTACATTTATGACTGCATGGCGGCAAAAAGCATTGCTGCTATATCCGCACGCTTATGTCCTCATGCAAGGCCTGGGTTGTTGTGTCTCAAAAAGCATGGCCTTCTCCTCCTGCGCCTGCTCCTGTTCCATCACGTGTGCTGCTGCTGCTGCTGGGTTAGCGTTGCCGGTCCCTGTTTATGGAACCTCTTATCTTTATTACATTTATGACTGCATGGCAGTACAAAGCATGCTATCCGCACGCTTTTTGTCCTCATGCAAGGCCTGGGTTGTTGTGTCTCAAAAAGCATGGCCTTCTCCTCCTGCGCCTGCTCCTGTTCCATCACGTCTGCTGCTGCTGGGTTAGCGTTGCCGCGTGGTCCCTGTTTATTGAACCACTTATCTTTATTACATTTATGACTGCATGGCGGTACAAAGCATGCTATCCGCACGCTTCTTGTCCTCATGCAAGGCCTGGGTTGTTGTGTCTCACAAAGCGTGGCCTTCTCCTCCTGCGCCTCCTCCTGTTCCATCACGTCTGCTGCTGCTGGTGCTGGGTTAGCGTTACCGGTCCCTTTTCCTGGAACCTCTTCTCTGTATTACATTTATGACTGCATGGCGAAAAAAAGCATGTTACCTGTGCAAAGAAACATGACATTTTCCACATTTAAAAGACAGTTTTTCCTTTGAAACTTTACAATCAATTTTCTCAAAAACTATAAGCTCTTTTTCAAATATTTTTTTTCCTCTTGTACCCACTCCCAAGGTGCACATACCCTGCTAATTTGGGGTATGTAGCATGTAAGGAAGCTTTACAAAGCACGAAAGTTCGGGTCCCCATTGACTTCCATTATGTTCGGAGTTCGGCGCGAACACCTAAACATCGCGGCGATGTTCGGCGAACGTTCGCGAACCCAAACATCTAGGTGTTCGCCCAACACTAGGGGTGCGTTACAGGCTGCTCTAACGTGCGCCCGTAACGTCCCACTGTGAAAGCAGCCTCAATGAACACAATACAAACATAGCTGCCACTGGCGTGTGTAGCTTTATACAAATTGGCAGTCTAAGGGTTGATTGTACGTGTAGTACTAATGATAATAAATAATCATAAATAAGTAACTTTTTTTTAAAATAAACAATTCTTTTTAAACCTGCATTCTAAACAGCCCTGATAAATCTGCATTCTAAACAACCCTGTAAAATCTGCCTTATTTAGCTGCACAAAAATAAATAAACCAGAGGTAATGATCCTTTGAACTTTTGAGCTCTACAATGTTATCAGCAGTGTTTTCACATCTAAACAGAAGTGTTTATCCTTTAGCTTACTTACCAGGACAGGGCACTGTATTTGGCAAGCTATTTGGTAACTTTACCATTTGCAGGGAAATAGAAAGGGCCTTTGGACAATCTCTTAGGGTTAGTGCTATATGCACCTATGTCTATCTTATCATGTCTTTTCAGGTACACTTTAAGTATAATTGCACTAAAGCTATTGTGCAACAAAATGCCAATATGCTGTCTATATAAAGCCTGGTACACACCATGCAATTTTTCATCAGATGGGTCGAATAGATAATTTCCAACAGGTCCGATCTGATTTCCAATTGTTTTTCAAAAAATTGTTCAGAGTCAGAAATTATGTATCGACTATTACATGGTGTGTATCAGGCATAAGGCTCAGTTTACTCTTGCATCATAGTGGCAAACTGATCCGTGAAAACGGATCTGATTACTGTTCAATCAAATCCCTTTTCACTCCATTTGCCTTCCGCTGCTTCTGTTTCGTTTTCCCGCATCCTCCCCAGACCGCCACCCCCAAAGTGGATTTTGCCCCTTAGAACTGTCAGTTTCTTCACTAGTTTGAATAAACGGTCCATTTTCTCATTGCCCCCAATGCAGTGCTTCCGGATTGGTTTCAGTTCCGCTGAACCGCTGGTCCGGAAAAATTGCTGCAGCAGGTAACTTGTGGTCCCTTCAGCGGATCCTGCGGAACGGATCCATAGGTTAGCATTGGATCCATTTGCATCCGTTAGGATCTGAGAAGGACCATTTTTTTTATCACCAGTGTGAACTGGGCCAACACTTTAACAAATATAAGACAAAAACATATTGATTTGATTCCTAATAACAGTCTCTGGAGGATGGACATCAGTAGAACCAAATGCTACGGTCATGTCCCAGGCATCTATTACTCCAATATTGAGATTACTGAAGAGTTTTTGAACCAACTGATATTGAATGTACCCTTGGAAGTCACTGGCTCTTTCTACATCTGCACCAATATCTCGTGTGTTCTCAGATTTTATGATCACTTTTTGTATCTGGGCTTCGTACTAACAGATTTTCCACAGCCTTTCTGATATTGAGAAGTCTCTTGATGAACAGGGGAAGAGGAAAAGGTCGGAAATGTTGTCCTAGAGAAATCACAATAATAGTGTTGGAGCCACCAGCCAGTTGATCAATCTCGTTGGTGATATAAGAAAGATCTCTTATAGTGAAGAGGCTCTGTGTTACTATTGGGTGTCCATGTTTCTTCCTCTGAATGTAGATGTTGTTGTTTAAATCACACACCATTGATGGCTCGTACCATTTGCTTACATGAGTGTTATCAAAGGTCAGATCTGAAAAAAGAAAAATTGTAAAATAAACTCCTTCAAAAAGCCGAGAATGTAAAAATCTATTTTTTATAATGTCATTTTTATAAACATTTTAAGAACATAGTGAAAGCAAGAACAATATAGAAAGATGATGACTTGTACTGTACATTGGTACCATGTGTCCTATATTGTAAGAATATATTCTCGCGTATCAGCCTAATTATTCAGCATAAAAAATGTGATGAAAAGTTACCCCCTCGGCTTATATGCGAGTGAGATGAGCAGAACGGATGGTGGAGCAGGTTTTGTTAATGGCAGAAGAGTGTATGGATAGTGCACCTGTGATCTCTTGCCAGCTGGCTCCCTGCTGTGTCTGTGCCCCCATCCCCTGCTACATGATGTGTAGAGTGCGCTGCGTAGGTGTGTCTACCTGTGTCCCCTGGCTTGTGGAGTGGAGCGTGCAAGCAATGTGTCAGCGGAGCAATGTTCGGGGATTCTTCCTCTGTGGCAATCGCTGTGTCTCATATCTATGATGCCATCTAGTGGCTTCTTGTGACACAGCTGTATGATCCTGGAGCACATCTGGCTATGGGGGGGCTGACTTGTACTGGGGTAACATCTGGCTACTGTGGAGGGTGCTATATTTGGGAGGGCACTTATATGTGAGTCAATCACTTTTTCCTGGTTTCTGAGGGAAAAGTGGGTACCTCGGCTTAAACACGGGTTGGCTTATATGCGAGTATATACAGTATGCTGTCCTTACCAAACAATAATACTAAACATATAAAAGCAAATAAATCAGCGCCAAGAAACAGTAGAATCGCCGCTGAGAAGGACAATGTCCAAAAGTTCGGAAGTCAGGCATAAAAAGTCAGCGCAGGTTTAAAAAGTCATTGTATGTAGGGAATGATAAATTCTTAACCACAATACATCAAATGCTCAGAGGTAGGTATCCGCCAAACATCAAAACAAGAAAAGGCTTACCAGCTCCCAACAACCCACATTATAAGGTGGTAAAATGGCTCAGGTCGCAGATAACATTCAGGGTACATCAGACATCGTGAAGATCCAGTGGACATCCGTATGGAGGTAAAGTTTCAGGAATTTACATAGGAAAACAAAAACGGCAATATCTAAGCATAACCTGTTTCCCTACATACAATGACTTTTTAAACCTGCCACTCGATCGTTTTTGACACTTGAATCTCTTATCTTCAACTCGTTTTTCTTATCTTTTTCCATTCACTTCTATCAAAAATCGAGCTGCAAAACGATCGAACGTGAGATCGGACACAATGGAAATTATCTATCGAACCCATCTATCTGCTGCAAAAATGCATTGTGTATTCCCAGCATAAGTAAAGGCACTATGGGACATTTGCAATTCGAGGTGATAAGAAGCTTGAAACGTGTGAGTTTCTTAAAAACCTCACATCGCTCGGGATTTAGCAGCAAATTCAATTGCCAGCTTTATGTGGATGATAAGAGTAGTGAGGAGCATCCTCGCGGAGAGCACACTCCTGGATCTCTACACCAGTTGGTCCGCCCTGCTTCATACAGGTGCTGGTTTCTTTTTGTCCATTTGCTTAACCTCTTGAGGACCGCAGTGTTACACCTCCCTAAAGACCAGGCCATTTTTTAAAAAAAAATAGGCCACTGCAGGTTTAAGGCCAAGCTGCAGGGCTGCACAACACAGCACACAAGTGATTCCCCCCCCCCCCTTTTTTTTTATAAATATTTTTTTTATTTATGTTTTCATAATTATACCTATTTCTTTTTTTCCCCCCTCCCCGCAGCCAGCCAATCATGGCTGTCATAGGCTTCTGCCTGTGAGAGCCGATCACTCTCTAGTGACCCAGGACCAGGAGGACAGCCGTGTCACACGGCTGTCCCCAGTACAGTGCTGCTGCAGATCGCAGCCCTGTACAATGTAATTAGATGGCGGTTTTGCCGTCTAACAGTCTCCGAGCGGTGATCACCAATGGGAGACTGAAGGTGGAGCTCCGCCTACCAAGCAGGAGATGCGCGCGCACAGCGTGCACGCAATCTCCTGCACTGCGAGCCCCAAGGACCTTACGCTGATCAGCGTTAGGCGGTGATGGGGCTGTTGCCGCGGTCACGCCCATCAGCGTGACGCGGTCAGCAAGAAGTTAACTGCCAGCTTCACCTGAGCAATGTTTGGAGCACTAAGTGCATACTAGCTACAGTATTTGCCTGATACTCTGCTGTCCCGTGTGATGTGGGGCGAGGTATTTGTGCCATGGAGCTGTCCTTTAGCACTACGGCACTGCTGTATTGCACCCCCAGGAGATATGCGTTCACCTGTCACTTCCATCTGAAGTCCATCGCTGCTTGCCAGCTTCTGCTGGCATCGTCATCTACTGTTGATCTGCACCACCTGCAGTACCTGCCGTGACCGCCACCACTGCTGTCCTTTTCAGTTTTCACCCTGTTCTCCCCGCCCCTTTACCGCCTCTTCCCCACCCCTTCTCCTTTCCATGAGCTAAGCTGCAGCATCATGACCCCAGGGCCTCAGCCTTTTGTGTGCGTGCGTGCGTGTGTGTTTGGTGTGTGGTGTGTGTGTGTGTTTATATAAAATTAAAATCACAACTCAAGGACTACAATTTGCAGGAGTGGTGGGGAGTGCAGATAAGACAGTCTACCTGATCCGCCTACCCCCTCAGATCAAGTAGTTTGTGTTTTTTTGTTTTTTTTTATTTCTAATCTGGCTTGTGTTCTCTTTAAATCGTTGCGTACCAGCAGTCTCGGTCCCCTTAAAGGGGAACTGAAGAGAGAGGTATATGGAGGCTGTCATGTTTATTTCCTTTTAGACAATACCAGTTGCCTGGCAGCCCTGCTGATCCTCTGCCTCTAATACTATTAGCCATAGCCCCTAAACAAGCATGCAGCAGATCAGGTGTTTCAGTGGTTCAGACTTATAAGTCTGATCTGACAAGACTAGCTGCATGCTTGTTTCTGGTTTTAATCAGATACTACTGCAGAGAAATAGACCAGCAGGGCTGCCAGGCAACTGGTATTGATTAAAAGGAAATAAACATGACAGCCTCCATATACCTCTCTCTTCAGTTCCCCTTTAAAGAGCAAGCAACACCCATGCTAACCTAGAAATTAAAAAAAAAAAAAAAAAAAAGTTCCGGCTGGTTGCTGTTGCCAATCAGGGCTCAGCTGATAAGCCAGCTGGAAGCCACACCTCTCCACTAGCAGTATTTAAGCCTTGCTCCTGCAGTGTTCCCTTGCCTGTTGTACCGTTTAGCTGCCTTGGAGAAGCACTGGGTGCTTGTACTCTGAGTGGATCTGCCTTTACAACTCTTGCCTGAATTTTGGGATTACGCTTGATCGCTGCCTGGACTGACTCTTCTGATTCTCCGTGTACGACCTTTGGATTGTTTCTGGACCTGCCTTGCCTAGTGTTCTGGTACTGTGAAACTTTTGATACTCATTGGGCTGTATTCACAATGCCTTACCGCATGCAGTAAAATAGTATGTGCAAATGATCACCCAAAAGATCACCAATTGGCTCTATTTACAATGAGTTACCGTATGAGGTAATTTAGGTAGTGATAAATACCGACCAAAATATCTCCATTTTGAAATTAACCATTTTTTTTCTCCCTAAATTACCTCTTGCGGTGAAAGTGTGGTAATTACCTCAAAATGTATCTCCAATTTGAGATTCTCAATTGAAAAGTTGGTGTTAATTAAGGATATTTTTTTTTTTTTATAAAAATGGTAGGTGATGATTTTCACGTCTCTGCTTTTGGCTTCAGGATGGAGCCTTTTGAGCTTTGTGTGCTCGAGTCAATTTTACATAGAAGGCAGATAAGACAAGTGTGTCTAATCTCAAGGCGCACTTTCACACCTCGTACAGTCTTTTAGATTATTTTATAGATGCCGAGGAGGAAATTAATCTCTGCTTTAAAAGATAAGCAACAGCATAATAACCTTTAAAGAAAAGCATTTTTGTTACAAATCTAACAATTTTCAGTGTGCCTACTTCCTGCTTTCATGGAAGCAGACATAGGGTTAACATTCTGTGTTTACACATTAGCTGCTCTGCTGAGGTAGCCAGCTGGCACAGCTGAGAGCTCAAATTACAGTTGTGATTATTCACAGACGAGGGGGAATTAGACGGGCTAATTTATATACATACAGGGTGCATTTCTATGTTTTCCTTCTGTCCTGCGCAAGAGTTGAGGTCCCACTTTAAATGTGACCGGCTTTCCTGGGTCATCTCTGTGTAATGGGTGGCAAGCATATGGGCTGCCCTGCAGTGGTCAAAAAAAGCTTTATTTCCGTACATATTTTATCACCTGTTTATCACCTGTTTTACTGCACTTTTATCAAACATTTATCACACTTGGTACTTTTTTAGGGAATACTCAAAAAAATCTGTAATTATCACTGGAGGTAATTTTTCACTTAAAAAAGAGGTTACCGCACATGGTTTTGTGAATAGAGCCCATTGGGTATCATTCATAAAAGTGTGTTCGGTAAAAAAAAATCCATGCGGGAAAATACCGCATTCTGTATTTTAGACTTCTGTGTGCTCGTTCATAAACATGTTTACAGTTGCGATAGCACTGCGGTATTTTCCCGAACTAGACTGGCTCTAGGCTTGGCAGTAAGCTGGCAGAAGCACTGAGTTGTTACATTTTCTCCTGCATAGACAGCATTACAATAGAAGAGGCAGCCCCAGCATCCATTTACATGTGCATTTTTTTTTTTAAACTGCCGCTCCTTGCCCTGAATTTGCGCTGAATCTGTCTATTGGTCTTTCTAAACGATCTATTTAATTGCTGCAGCTTAGAAGAACTTCAAGAAATGTTCCGCATGCACGCTTTCTGATGTACAATTTATCTGAAAACAGGTACCCAAGGGGTTAAAAAACACAGCCTTGGTATTCCGGAATGCCTTGTCTGCTCTCCTCTGCAGCTGCCTGGGAGGTCTGTCTCCATTAACTTAGCTGTTATCCGCTGGCTTATCTCCTTTTCTAAACAGCCGGTATTCTCCATCCCAATGCCGCCTGCTCTAATCTTTATGAATTGACATGTAGTGACCTGTGTTGAGATAATCACCGCACAAGGCGGTAATTTATCGCTCTGCTCGGGAATGTCAGCTTTTCATGAAACAGCTTTTATGAATAGACATTTTGCTAAGTGCTGGTTCGCTCGGACAACTTTTTATTCTAACTCTATGTCCACTTGGATAGTGGAGATTGCACATCAGCACCCAGGCAGCTAACTGGGGTTGCAAAGGTTAATGCTGCTGATGGGCATTATGGGGTTAATGTCAGGGCCGGATTTCTGCAAAGGCCCCAAAGGCCACGGCCTAGGACGGAAAAAAATCAGAAGGGTAAAAGGGCGGCAGGACCTGAGAGATATAAGAGGCTGCATGTCAAAATAAATAATTTCTCCTGCTCTGAAGCCGCCCTGGTTTGCTGCACACACAGTCAGAATTCCAGAGCTCCGTGTATTTTACTTACTTCGTGGTGTGCGATGAGACAGTGCTATCTACTGAACATACAAGCTTCAGTTTATTGCCAGGGGTGAGAGAAACATGGATCACAATGTAGACACAATTTCTGATCCAGTAAACATTTTAACAGAATTATTTCCACTTTACAACTCAAGATGGGCTAAACAATATATTGCTGGTCAGACTCTGTTAATGACTTGAGCCATTCCTTCTCCTCTCTCCCCCTGGATTGTAAATCTTAAACAGAAAGATAAGGGTTTGTTTTTCCTTAGAGAGATTTATGGCAGCTCCTTCAGTCCTTCTAAGCTAAATCTTAACCCCTTGCTGGCTCATTTTAAAGGCAGCAGTAGTCTAGTATGAGATAGACAACTTCTCTATAATTATAATTGCAAATGTACTGTTGTATACTTTTGTATTGTTACATTCTGTTTTGTATACCAAAAGTAATAACATACACTAAAAATTAAAAAAAATATATATTTGTACCGTGTTGGCAAACAGTAAAAAAACACCTGTGAAAGAAACAGTATAATAAATACTATAAAATAAATGCAGTAGATCTGTGATTACAGAAGAGCAGAGAGGGAGAAAAACGCCGCTCTGCTACTTCATGCCTGGTACACACCATGCAATTTGCCATCAGATAGATGGGTTCGAATTGATTATTTCTGACAGGTCTAATCTGATTTCTGATCATTTTTCTAATCGACTTTGTATAAGTGATCGGAAAATCGATTCAACCCATCTATCTGGTGCATACCAGGCATTAGGGACTCACTGCTCTGACAGGAAAAACAATCATTCATCATTTTTCAGAGAGAAAACATTCATAGGTATACACGAGTCACTAAAACAGGCATTTCCTCCTGCAAACAAGTGATCGTTAAGGCTCATAGACACATCAGACTATAGTCTTTGGCCACATACACACATCAGACTATATAGTCTTTGGAAAATGAAAGATCACAGACCAATCTTACCACCCTTCATGTAGTATGAGAGCCATACCTACTCAGTCTATTCTATGGAGCTGAACTCCCCATCAGATAAAAAAATCTTTGCTGCACACACAGATGCTGTACAGACACAAAAGATCAGTATCTGCAAAAGTTCTGCTCTGACAAAGATCCGTTCCTGCAAATTGCATTCATAGTCTATGAGATCTGCAGATCCTCATACACACCTTGTTTAACTGACATTCATCTGCAGATCAGACAATCATCTGCCGATCTGAAAATCCATCCTGGTGGATCTGATCTGCAGATGAATGTCTGTTAAACAAGGTGTGTATGATGATCTGCAGATATCATAGACTATAAATGCATTTTGCAGGAACGGATCTTTTGCAGGAACAGATCTTTTGCAGATACTGATCTTTTGCATGTCTACAGCATCTTTGTGTGCAGCATCTTGCAAAGATTTTTATCTGATGGGGAGTTCAGCTCCATAGAATACACTGTGTAGAGTATGGCTCTCATACTACATGGAAGGGGGTAAATTTGGTCTGTGATCTTTCATTTTCCTAAAGGCTCATACACACATCAGACCATAGTCTTTGGAAAATGAAAGATCACAGACCAATTTTACCCCCTTCCATGGAGTATGAGAGCCATACTCTACACAGTCTATTCTATGGAGCTGAACTCCCCATCAGATAAAAATCTTTGCAAGATGCTACACACACAGATGCTGTAGACATGCAAAAGATCAGTATCTGCAAAAGATCTGTTCCTGCAAAAGATCCGTTCCTGCAAAATGCATTCATAGTCTATGATATCTGCAGATCCTCATACACACCTTGTTTAACAGACATTCATCTGCAGATCAGATCCACCAGGATGGATTTTCAGATCTGCAGATGATTGTCTGATCTGCAGATGAATGTCAGTTAAACAAGGTGTGTATGATGATCTGCAGATCTCATAGACTATGAATGCAATTTGCAGGAATGGATCTTTGGCAGTAACAGATCTTTTGCAGATACTGAGCTTTTGTGTCTGTACAGCATCTGTGTGTGCAGCATCTTGCAAAGCTGTTTTTCTGATGGAGAGTTCAGCTCCATAGAAAAGACTGAGAAGGTATGGCTCTCATACTACATGGAAGGGGGTAAAATTGGTCTGTGATCTTTTATTTTCAAAAGACTATGGTCTGATGTGTGTATGTGGCCAAAGACTATGGTCTGATGTGTGTATGAGCCTTTAGTCAGGATGTTGGACAGAATATTGAGTGAAGGTGCATACACACATCAGACCATAGTCTTTGGAAAATGAAAGATCACAGACCAATTTTACCCCCTTCCATGTAGTATGAGAGCCATACCTACACAGTCTAATCTATGGAGCTGAACTCCCCATCAGATTTTTTGCAAGATGCTGCACACACAGATGCTGTACACATGCAACAGATCAGTATCTGCAAAAGATCTGTTCCTGCAAAAGATCCGTTCCTGCAAAATGCATTCATAGTCTATGATATCTGCAGTTCCTCATACACACCTTGTTTAACAGACTTCATCTGCAGATCAGACAATCATCTGCAGATCTGAAGATCCATCCTGGTGGATCTGATCTGCAGATGAATGTTTGTTAAACAAGGTGTGTATGAGGATCTGCAGATATCATAGACTATGAATGCATTTTGCAGGAACGGATCCTTTGCAGAAACAGATCTTTTGCAGATACTGATCTTTTGAATGTGTACAGCATCTGTGTGTGCAGCATCTTGCAAAGATTTCTATCTGATGGGGAGTTCAGCTCCATAGAATAGACTGTATAGGTATGGCTCTCATACTACATGGAAGGAGGTAAAATTGGTCTGTGATCTTTCATTTTCTAAAGTGTGTGTGTGTGTGTGTGTGTGTTTGTGTTGTGTTGTGTTGTGTTGTGTTGTGTTGTGTTGTGTTGTGTTGTGTTGTATTACCGGGCCTAGGGCACTGTGAAGTCCAAATCCGGCCCTGGTTAATGTATGCCCTGCATGACTTTGCACATGCTCAGTAGCATTTGTATGCTATTTTGTCGGGTATGCTAAAATGTTGGAACACCTGTAAACTCAGCTGTTTTCAGCATTTCCTCATGCGGATATGCTTTATGAATGATCGCCATTGTGTAATTCTCAAAGATTTATCGCCTTCATTTTCCACATGCGGTAAAAAGTGACTAAATTTCCTCCACTTTAAAATTCTTAATTGAATAAATGTGCGGATAAGTGGTGATAAGGATTTTTTTTTATCCCCTATAGAGGGCAGGTGATAATTTTCACATATCGGCTGTCGCAGTCTAACATGGAGCCTTTCGAGGTTTGTTTGTTTGAGTTCCTGTCAATTGTACGTAGAAGACAGAGAAAACGGGTGTGCCTAATGTAAGGGTGCACTTTCCAACCTTGTACAATCTTTTAGATGATTTTACAGATGCCGAGGAGGAAATTCCTCTCTGCTCTAAAAGATAATACAACTGATACAAATCCTGCAATAAATCTCCAGTGTGTGTATTTCCTGCTTTAATGGAAGACATAGAATGAACATCCTGTGTTTACAAATTAGCTGCTCTGCTGAGGCAGCCAGCTGGCACAGCTGAGAGTTAAAATTACACTTGTGATTATTCACAGATGAGGGGAAATTAGACAGGCTAAATTATATACATACGGGGCATTTATATGGTTTCATTCTGTCCTGCGCAAGCATTGAGGTCCCACTGTAAATGTGACTGGCTTTCCTGGGTCATCTCTGTGTAATGGGTGGCAAGCATATGGGCTGCCCTACAGTGGTCAAAAAAGCTTTATTTTGGCACATAATGGGATCTCTTCATAAAACATTTACGGAAAAAAAATCTTGGAGGGAAAACACCGCATCGGTATTTTAGACTTTTGTGTGCTAATTCATAAAAATGTTTACACTTGCGATAAAAGGTTGGGGAATTCCCGACCCAAACTGGCGGTGCTGCTGAGTTAATACATTTTCTCCGTGCAGAGACAGTTACTATAAAGGAGGCAGCTCCAACTTCCCTTTAGATGTGCATTTTTTTTTAAACTGCCTCTCCTTGCTCTGAATCTGCTCTGAATCTGTCTTACACACATGCGACAACGATCGTACGTTGAGAACGACGAACGAACTTTTAATTGATGAAAGAACGACCTAAGTAAAGATAGTTTTAAAAGGTGTGTAACGATCTGATCGTTAGAACGAACGTTACATCACGTAAAGCAACTATTGCGCCTGCACATAAAAATGAGAAGTTTCACAGAGAAATAGTGAAATGCGCATGTCAAGCCTAGTACGAACGACCGTTTCCAACGATGTACTACATTTGCAAACGATCCTCGTTGGTTAAAATCCGCCGGGACAGAAATTTCTTTTGTAGCGATTTGGCTCGTTCGTCGTTTGCCTTAATAGTCGGTGGTTCGTTTTTTGTAACGATCGTTGTTGGTAAAGATCGGGGAACGATCGTTACAAACGACTATAGTTGCATGTGTGTACGCACCTTTAGTCTTTCTAAACAATCTATTTAATTGCTGCAGCTTAGAAGAACTTCAAGAAATGTTACACATGCAGGCTTTCTGATGTGAAATGTATCTGAAAACAGGTACCCAAGAGGTTAAAAAACACAGCCTTGGTATTCCGGGATGCATTTTTTGTTCTGCTCTCACTGCTGCTGCCTGGGAGGTCTGTCTCCATTAGCTTGCCTGTTATCGCATCGCTGTTTCTTAACAGTCGGTATTCTCCGTTCCCATTCCGCTTGCTCTAATCTTTATGAATTGACATGTAGTGACGTGTTGAGATAATCACCGCACAAGGCAATAATTTCCCGCACTGCTCAGGAATGTCAGCTTTTCATGCGGAAACAGCTTTTATGAATGGACACTTTGCTAAATGGTCAGTAAAGTCAGCTGTTTTGAGCTTTACGGCATGCAGGAATACTTTATGAATAGAGGCCTTTACCAACCAATTACCGCAAAGTTACCGACCACTTAACACACTTACCGCAACATTACCTAACGATTACCAACCGTTTTACCACACTTTTATCGAACATTTATCACACTCGGTAAATTTTTAGTGACTACTCAGAAAAATCGGTAATTATCACTGGAGGTAATTTTCTAAACAAAAAAGTGTTAACGCACATGTTGTTGTGAATAGAGCCCATTGCCGACTCGGACTGTTTTGACCTTGCTTATATTCTCTAGTGTGGATTTTCTGCCTACATTCTCGTCAGCTCTAATACCTTGCCTATTTAAGACCTGTGTGTAACCAAAGTCAGGTAGGTGCTGTCTCGTCACCTCCCATTCAAGCGGGGACACCCCACATAGGGTGAAGACTTTCAGTGGTAGATTGGGGCATTAGAGCTGAACGGTAGGTGGGAACTTTGCCAGGCCTCACACTTTCACTGACTTAGCGGCCTCTTGTGGTTAAAAAAAAAAGTTTACCGCAATGTCATAGTGTAAAAGGGCCCTGCAGTTTGGAGCCAGCTGAAAATTTCCATACTCAACAATAAGCTCAGTTTGCACACCTTCCAAAACCATTGTGGTACCCTGGAGTACAAACTGTCCATAAACTTTCTCCATGTTGCAGGAGCAAACTTGTGCTAATTCAAAGACTGGCATCAACGTTTGATATTGCTGATTTATGTTAGAAAAAAAACAGTTCTATGGCTGTGTTTTATATCAACATAAAAATAAAATAAGTGGACTAAATCTCATCTCAGAGCAGGAATGTTAGAACAGCATTTAACTTCTTTTTATTCAGACTGTTCAAGTGTTAAAATTTCAAATAAAATCGGGGTTTTGCTTGAAGGACAACTGAAGTGAGGAGGAAATGGGGGCCGCCATATTTATTTCCTTTTAAGCACTACCAGTTGCCTGGCTACCCTGCTGATTCACTGCCTCTAATATTTTTAGCCATAGACCCTGAACAAGCATGCAGCAGATCAGGCGTCTCTGACATTATTGTCAAATCTGACAAGATTAGCTGCATGCTTGTTTCTGGTGTTATTCAGACACTACTGCAGCCAAATAGATCGGCATGGCTGCCAGGCAACTGGTATTATTTAAAAGGAAACAAATACTACAGTCGGCATATACTTCTCACTACAGTTGCTTTTTAAAAAATGCTGTCTCTAATTTTTAACGCTTCAAAAGAAGCAAGAAGTACAGAGTGTGAAGGATTGCGGAAAAGCAGCCGCGTGCTCTGACGGCGCGGGGGCTAGTTCCACGTTCAGCCCGGCGGTTTCTGCGTGGCGACATGTGTCTGATGTGGTTCAGCCTTCCTGTGCACATAGGCTGAGGAATATGTGCGCGCGTGCCGAGAGGCAGAAGCTTTAAGGGAAGCAGAAAGGGGTCAGCTGACTCTACTGGTCAGCTGATCCCAGAATGAACGGCGGTTGGCTGAAGGGGACTGGACGGCGCTGATCTGCGCTGCACTATATAGCTGCTTGTCCTTCAGTCTCACGTTGTCTGCCGTTGCGAATGCTTATGTGTTGGCACACAGACCACAGTCAGATTCTACAGTGTGTTAAGAGCCAGGTGGACCTGGGGATTCACACTGAGCTAGATTACTCTTGTGGCTTTACTGTTATGCTTTAGACCAGTTCCAGGGTGTTGTGACTACGGACTTCACACCCTAGACTAGGATACTGTGTCAGTTCTATGTTATGCTTTAGACCAGTTCCAGGGTGCTGTGACTACGGACCTCACACCCAAGACTAGGATACTGTGTCATTCCTATGTTATGTTCTAGACTAGTTCCGAGGTGTTGTGATCACGGACCTCACACCCAAGACTAGGGTATTCGGTAGGCTGGTTCCAGGGTGTTGTGATCACGGACCTCACACCCAGAGCTAGGATTGTATTGTATGTGTATTTGCCTTAGCCTGGTTCCAGGGCATGGAGAATAGGCCCTCACACCTAGTTAGGGCAAGTCTGTTCATATTAGCAGCAGGGCTTCCTGTAACCCAGCCTGGGTCCCTCTCCTAGGGAGTCCTCAGGCTACAGGAATATTCCCCACAGTCAGGGGAGTATTCCTCAAGTCATTCAGGCCACCGGGGTCCCTGGTGGTCTATGCTCAGAGTTGTACTGTTACACCAAACACTCACATTATACTGGTGTCCAGAGGTTAGACATACCCGGATTATTGGTGATACTGCAGATCATCCATAATCTGGTGTATATCTGCATTGCGGGTGATTCTGCAGATCACCAGTAATTAGATTCTCTCTGTGTGTTGACACCCATAGTTACACAGAGGCTTTGTTTCATACTGTGCGACCCATTGTGGGTCTAGCTACTGGTGCTGCTTGACTTGCATCAAACTACATCAAAATGCAAGGGTGTATGCTGAGACTAAATTTCTATGAGAAGATTGCAGACAATAGCACTGACAGTCTGATACCTTGAACTTTAACCATTTCCCTACTAAGGGTTTTTTCCCCTGTACCAGAGCAATTGTCACCTGTCAGCGCTCCTCCCATTCATTCGCAGTGCATTTTGCTAAGAATTATTTTATTCTAAATGCATTTTATTGGGAATATTAAAGTGGACTTTCATATCCTGCAGCCTTGCTATAAAAAAGGCTGCACATACCAGCCGCACACTGGTCGACTCAGGCCATCCACTCTGCCTTCTCTTTTGACAGCAGAGCTCTGTGAGCCGGTCTGGAGGCACTTTCATTGGCTCCTGACCACATGATCACTGAATCACATGGGCACCCATTGAGAGACAACGTCGGTAGCCAATGAAAGTGGCTCCTGACCTGCTCACTTGGCCCTGCTGTCATAGAGACGGCAGGGTGAGTGAGCTACGGTAGACAGAGACGATCGGTGAATGGGCGGCGGCGGTAATATGAAATCTATTCCCTGGCAGGTATTAGGTGATTAAAATGGCATAGATTTCAATCACCGCCGTCCTTAAGTGGTTAAAGTCTGTACCAATTTTTTTTTTTATATCAGCAAATGTTTTATTTGAGTAACAATGGCAGAGTGGGGGAGGTAAAGGTTAATTTTAATGTGTGCTGCTGCGGTGGTGGGCCTTGTGCTCTAAGCAGCCCATGCTTGCAGTGCCTGCATCCTCTTGAAATCCACATACTCATGGCAGTGGGAGCTCTTCAGGTGGGCCTGGAGGGATGAAGTACACATCTTGGACACGTTGCGCCCACGGCTCAATTTTTTCCAGCATGACTTACAGGTAGCATACGTTTTGTCCTGGCTTGACCATTCAAAAAAGTTTCATATCGGGGACGTAAATGACCTTTGGTCCTGGCTGCTACGGCATGCAGAGGGTGCATCGGCAATCTCTGTGGTTGCGGGTTGCATGGTGGTGGTGCCGGCTGAAGTAGCGGCCTTTCTTATTGCACACCCACTGGACCTGCACCTGCCTGACATATGGCAATGTAATTGCCTTGGTGACTCATCATCCTGCTCCGAGCTTTCTTCCGTGAACTGGACTCAGGCTGCACATACGGACGGTCCACAACATGATCATCATCATCAGCTTTCTCAGGATAAAGCTCCTCTTCCACCCCTACATCCCCAGACGCAGACCCCTTTTCATCCTCAAATAGGACGTCTGATCCTGGCCTGTGCACTATCTCCTCCACATCAGTCCCCAGTATGTCCAGAGCTTCAGCCATCAACACTGTTCCCAGATGCCGGACTAAGGGACGGAACACTCACTGAGGTTTATACCTCCTCTAGTGACCAGGCAATTTTTTACTATTCAGCATTTCCCCACTTTAACAATTTATTGCTTGGTCATACAACTTATCACCCAAATTAATTTTACCTCCTTTTCTTGCCACTAATAGAGCTTTCTTTTGGTGGACTCTGATTGCTGCTGTGAGTTTTTTTGTTTTTATAATTAAAATTGATTTATTTTTTAAAATAAAAAACCCTACACCCCCCCCCCCCCCAAAAAAAAATAGCCCTAGACGATGTACATACACTACATGATACATACATAGTCATTAGCCTACAGTATGTATTGGATTAGATTGTGAGCAGTTAGGAGGGACAGTTAAGTGACAGAGCTTTCCTCTGTACAGCACTGCGCTAGACCGCAGCACTGTACACATTTTCCTGCTTTTTTTTTATGAAATAACCGCCTGCCAGGTCAGATCTCGGCTGGCAGGCTGTTCTCTGCCCCCCACTTCATACAGTGCTGGAACACATGCTTGAGAGAGTGCTCGTTCTCCGCTAATCTGGCGAGATGCAAGCGTGAGGCAGTCGGGAGCAGGTTAAGGTTTTGGGCCCATATGCAATTGAATTTTTCTTTTTCCCAAGGAGATAATTTTTCAGCTTTACTTTTAAGTAACTTTTTCCCCACAATCCTTCAGGGCAAAGGTGAGACGTCGCTCCTCCCAGGAGCAGGAACAGACAGCACTTCCCCTATAAAAGTCACATGGTTAGTCCACCCTCAGTGCTGTTTGTTCCTGTGTCCAGGCAGGTCGGCATCTCCCCTCTGGGTGAAGCCTGTGTGCTGGGCTGCAGGTGGATCCTTCTGGGTGGCTGAGACTGTGGTACTGAGGCAGTCTGGTCATGCGCCCCAGGCTGGAGCTTTCCTGGGGTTTTCCTACCTTTCTCTCCCGCTGCCAGGGAGAGCAAGTGTGGAAGGTGTGGGTTCCCCTTGGCGGCCTTGCGGCAGAGGAGCAGGACGGAGGTAAGCCGGCGGCCATGTGCAGCGTGGAGCGCATTGCGGCCATTAGGACGCTTGGCCGCATCCGGATGCGTAATTTCCGGCGGGTAGGCCGGATGTAGCAATTTGTAGAGCTGGTTCATTACTCCTTCTGAACCTCCGGTCCGCCCCTCATCCAATTGCGGCAGGTCGGATATGTTTTAAAAGGGAGGCTGTGCAGGCCTGTTTGCACTGTTGTTTAGAGGGAGTTTGGTCCTGCACTGGACATGAAAGTTTGGAGACATGTCAGACGCTGTGAGGATTGAGAGCAACCAGGCCGCCCAGAAGGTGAGATAATGGCTTCTCTTTCTGGGCTAAATGTGCTAAAGCTGTACAGAGGCCTTGTTGGTTTTGTTTGTTTGCAGGCCAAAACTGAGGCTGCTGCTAAATCTGCTGAGGCAGATAAGCATAGGCTCCCTCCTAATTATAAGAGATGCCCTTTGTGCAATGTTAAGTAATGTTGCCCTATGCAAAGACTCTGTCAGTTGTGCATAGAGAGGGTTATGAGGGAGGAGCCGGGTCACTCTGTTCAGAATACATTGAGATCCTTTAGAGAGGAGATTAATGCTTCATTGGAATCAATTAAGTCTTCATTATTGAATGCTAATCCATCTACTTCTCAGGTTGCTGTATCTGGAGTATCTGTGACTGAGGTTGATGTTAGTCATGCTGAGTTAGCAGCTAGTTCTGAGGATTCAGACATTAGAGAAATAAAATCTGAGTCTGTTCCAAAGTTTAAATTCCATATTGAGGATACGGAGGCGTTGATGGCTGCCATTAATTACTCTTTTGGAGTTGAGTAAGGATGTGGTAGCTAATTTGTCTATTCATGATCAATTATACAAAGCTAAAGGATCCACTTGATAAAAAAGTGGATGCTTATTTGAAGGTCTTTGGAGGCTAGTGTGGCTATGTTTAGGCTGGCTGTTGCCTCTACATGTGTGGTCAGAGCTTTGGAGCTGTGGATTAATCAGCTCAGAGCTAATATACTGGCACCTGTTGAGCATTTGTTGAATTCTATTGCGATTCTCATTAAATCTGCTGCATATTTAGCTGATTCCTCGGCTGAGGCAATTAGGTTTACACCCACTGCTGAAATGAATGATCAGCTTTGGAAAGTACATCGAACAAAAAGAGAAGTTTTTTCCTAAAAAGAAAAAAGCTGTTGCAACTAAAGTTTTTTTGTGTGATCAAAAAGATGCCTCTAAAGATCAGAGAAAAGGCAGAAAGTGGACTTCTGACAAGTCCGGGAAAAGGGGCTTTAAATATAAAGCTCTGAAGACCCAGTCAAAATCCCAATGACTCGTGTAAGGCGGTGGGGGGAGGCTAAGATGCTTCTCTCTCAGGTGGGCAAAAGGGGCAAAAAGCCTGTTTATTTGCCGAACAATAAAGTTTGGTTACCAAATGGTTGGCGCTCCATCCATCATCAAGATTTGTGGTCTCAAAGGCCCCAGGAGATCCCACTCTGTTTCCAGAAATTTTGAGTATATTGCAAAACATGCTAAAACAGAATGTATTTTATCCTGTGCCGGATCAAACAATCCGAAACAGTCTGTATGCATGTTGATTATTAGGGCTCTGTACAAATTAACAAGCTGACACATCATTGCATTACAGCGGTGTGTAGCTGCTTAGGGTAACAATGGTTAATTTGCATATAGTCAGCAGTGATGCACTGGGAGACATCTCAAGCTCATTCCAACCTGAATTATTGCAAATTCTTTCTGTTTTAAGAAAGCAAACTTTTTTTGCTTTTCTTAGCATTTTAGTAAGAGGGCTTTTAGGACCATTGTAGCCTCTTACACACTCTGAGTTCTGGGCCACCATGAGCTTGCTGGTTAGTCTGTATCCTGTGCCAGTAAAGGAGCAAAGCTTCTGTTTCATTAATTTTGTAGTAAAAAGTCGTCGGGCAAGTTCCGCCTGATTCTGAACCTAAAAAGACTTAACCTCTTATGAGACAGAAAACGTTTGGATGGAATCTATTTTTTTTCAGTAAGGGAGCTACTGTTTCCAGGGGCCTTTATGGCATCTATCGATCTAAGAGATGCATATTGGCATTCACCAAAAATCGCAAAAATTCCTAAAATTTGCAGTTGGAGTAAATAAGAGGGTAGAACACTATCAGTTTGTTTGCCTTTCGTTTGGGATCACTTCTGCCCCAAGAGTGTTCACAAAGATGCTGGAAGAAGCATTGATTCCGTTAAGAGAGCAGTCGATTTTAATCATTCCGTGTTTAGATGACTTGCTTATTCTCGGAAGTTCAGCAGATCAACTGAAAAACCATTTAAATCTGGTATCGGAACATCTTCGATCCCTAGGTTGGATTATCAACCTAGAGAAGTCCTCTTTGATTCCAAGTCAGAAAACGCCTTTTCTAGGCATGCTAGTGGATTCATTAAAACAGAGGATTTTCTTTCCTCCGGAAAATATCCTAAAGATAAATTTGGCAGTGAAATCATTAGAGGGAAGACAAGGTTGCCCTAAGGATGATTTTGTCTGTGCTGGGATTGATGTCATCCACAATGGTGGCAGTACCCTGGGCACTGGCGCACATCGGGAAGTTGCAGAGTTTCCTTCTAGGAAATTGGGACGGTCGTCCATAAACATAAGATTTCAAGGTCACAATTCCTCAAACTGTGGTGCTGTCTCTGCAGTGGTGGT